>NC_083763.1:65757198-66092198 GCF_963514075.1 Conger conger
AAATTCAGTGCCCTACTCTATGAAATCAAGATAAGGCTGTGCTCCATGTCAAAGAGCAGAACTTTTTGTAGACGGGCTGTAGAATGTGTGTGTGATGAGTCATTCTCTTTGACTGCCAGCACGTTTCTTCTCTGGTCCCCTTTCCGCTCAGAATAATGAGCACAAAAGCTGAGGGAGCCAGACATTTCACACTTCAAATCCTGTATTTAGATTTGATTTCTTTTGTAATTCATGCAGCCCTTGATACTGATTATAAAGTGGTGATGTTATGATGCAGAGGCTTCCCATGCCCTGATGCAGAGTAGCCCTTTTGTGGGCTGAAGCAGAGGTGGGGCGCCACATGCATCTGTTTGTGTTTAAAGTGCGGTGCATCGGCCGCCTCTCACTTGAGCTATGAGAAGCCTGTGTCCATGGCGATGGTAGTATCCTCCTGTTTGGTTGAGCTGTGCCAGGACTTGGACCGTTCCTGAGGCCTTCAAACTCCAGTCCCTAAGATCCCCAAATGTCCATGCTCTATGCCAATGTGAGGGAGGACTGGGGTCTAGAGACACCCCTAA
Source organism: Conger conger (assembly GCF_963514075.1). Classification (NCBI taxonomy): domain Eukaryota; kingdom Metazoa; phylum Chordata; class Actinopteri; order Anguilliformes; family Congridae; genus Conger; species Conger conger. The sequence continues at coordinate 65,757,756 of NC_083763.1, forward strand.
TATCCGATTCCTCTCCACATGAGGCAGATAGCATTTCTTCTGTTTTATCAATGCCTGTTTCTGTAGAGACCAGACCCCAAGCTGTCCTTGCCTCTCTGTGATTTTGGATAGCTTTGAACTAGGTCACAGGCGTGACGTTGTACGCTGGTAGGCCTACTGGGGCGGCTTGAGTACTAGCATGCAAACAGAAAACGGAGGCGTATGTAAACCCATTATCCTTCAGTTCATGCTCCGCCAGTCCTTTTGTGTTATGTTCATGTTCTAGTGTCCTGGCACCCTTTGTGCCTTTCAGCCAGATTGTAACATAAAAGTGGTTTTATTTATTTGTTCTTTTCTTTACCTGAAAGTGTGCTGGCAGTGTGGTAATCGTGCTGCAGTGTTATTGAGATGCGGGGTTTGGGCCAGCTAGGGCTCGACCCTGATCTTCAGCTATCTCATTTCAAAGTGGGCCCTGTTTGTCTCTCTCGCTCGAGCTGTTGTGGGATTTGTGAGGGGGAAAGCATAGAGCGCTCATTGAGGGGGCCGTTCTGGGCGCGCTCAATGCGAGCATTCATCGGCGGGGAAGCCTGCCTTCAGTTGTCGTCTCTGGCATTCCTGCCGCTGAAGGGTGTAGCAGGTGGCCTGGCGCTCGACGCCTGCGGAAGGAAGCCCCGTTCAGGGGAGAGAGCGCTCGGTAACTAACGCCGCCACGCTAATGAAGCCGTCTCCCACCCCAGGGCTCCACGCTGCCCCCGTTTTAGGAGCGTTTTCTCCCGATGACTGATGAACGCTAACTGGAAAAATCGTTTAGGAGCACATCTACTAATTGAGGTGATGCGTTCCTGTGCTCCTACATTGCATGTGTGTTCCCTGGAGATAATGTTAGGGTAGATCCCGGCACCCGCTTCCCCCTGCCCCTGTTACATACGTATTCCCATGCTTGCTGTGTTCACGGTTGTTGAAAGGAAATTAGTTTGCGCAGATTGACTCCACAGTTAGACTAGTTTGGTTTTTTGTATTTCTGCCGGCGGCGCTTAAGCTGTGAGAATATTTTCTTTGAAGAAGGCAGCTGGAGCTAAAGGTCTTCCCTTCCACTTTATTTATCTCTAAATGAAGTGGTGCATTATTTATGTTGAAGTGAGTCTTTTATCTTAGGCCTAAACTATTACTGTCAGGTCAGATTCTACAATCAGTAGTGTAGCCCTGCCACCCCTGAGCCTCCATCTATAAGGGTTTGAGATTGGGCCAGCCTGGAGCAAATTTAGGGTAAACTGAGATTGAATCTAGGGGCGGTGACAAAGGAATGTGACCTCTCAGTACTGGTTAGAATGACCACAAGGCCATAAATTGACAACAGGAGATTGTTGTAGTTTAGGGTGGGAATTTGGTTCTTTTCACACTAATGGTTGGGGGAGGGGTTCATCCAATGGCTATTTTTGCCTGTTTCTCTCCTCTAGTTTGTCTTGTGTTCCTGGCTCCCTGTGTTTCTGGACTAGGATTTCAAAAATCCTGTTGACATCTCCTTGAGGTGGAACCCGTTCTGCAGACCTTTGCATTTGTTCATGAGTGTTCTGAATTCAGCAGCTTTCCAGTGCAGTGCATATATGGTGTTGCATGTTTTTAACACCATAATAAAATCATCTCATGTTTTATTATTGAATTTCTTCAACAGGGATGGGAGTTATTTCCAGCTAGTTTCAGAGTTATTTTTTTAGATGTACTGTAAAGGCCCAAATGTACTTCACTGTTGACTGTTGTGGTTGGAGCCATAGGCTAACTGATGGACTCCTCATAAGACTTTTTCACTGAAAGAACCTCACTCTCACTGGCAAATGTGACTTAAGCTTCCAGTGGACCGCAACTTGAAGTCTTAATGTGAACTAGCTTGTTCATTTGACTGGCATGCATACACACACATCATAAACACTGGCAAATCAGGACAAAATGTGATTAATTTTGATTAGTCATAGCTGTCAATCACATTGGAGGAGACAAAAAGAATCATCCTGTTTATTCAGGTGTGGAATTTTGGTAGCTAAATGGCTCAGGAAATGGTGCCCAAAAGCACGGGGAGCTTTTGGCATTGACTGATGCTACGCCATTATGCAGTGCACTAGCCCAGCCTCTGGCTACTTTGTGACTAAGATGGAAGCAGATAAGATATAGGGCTCCATTTTCCCGGTTGGTGGTAGCCTGACGGTAAACGCGGTCGTGAGTGTTCCCAGGCCCGTGTGCAGAATGTGACTGTGTTGCCCACGCGGTGCTTTTGGACCGCTGAGTAGAAACCGCACCTCTCTGCCACCAGCCTGGGGCTTTTCGTGACGCGTGTGTGGAATTTTCTGCCGAGCACAGAGGGAGGGATTCTTGGGTTTCTGAAAGAAAACGTGCGGCTGCTAGTCATTCAGAGTTCACTGCATCGCTGGGTTTTTTTTAGAGTAGGGTAACGGATTACTCCAGATGTTCCCAGCGTACGCAGAGGGCGGGATGGATTGGCTCTGGTGTCCCGTTTGGGTTTTTGTGCTGTATTAGCATTACGGATGTGGGGGTCAGCAGTACAGTGAGCAGTTACTTCCCCAGCTGATGAAAAGCAGTTTCCCCTTTGACTCACCGGGCCTCGACGAGCGGGTCGTTCCTGTCCCTCTGTACTCTCGTCGGTTTGAGACTGGCATGCATGTAGCGAGGGCGGTGTGTATGCGTATGCGCCCCCCTGAGGCTACCGGTACCCATTAGTCCCGCCTGATGATCTCGGCTTGTGTGTCTGTACGTCCACCACACGCATGGGAAGTGCTGCATGGTACTGTTCCCCTGTCCTGGGTGGGATGGAGGGCAGGTGTCGGGGGCTCAGAGGAACAGCAGGCCACACGATCTGTCCCACTGCTGCCTGCCAGAGACCACACAATTCCACATTCACCCCCAAACCCCCCCCCCCCTTCTCACACCAGCTGATGAGATAAGGGCCACGTCCACTGGGATGAGCCAGGCTGGATCATGTGCCAGCTGTGCCCCCCAGCACAGACACACACAGACACTGCATGCACGCACACATGGACACTACACACACAGGCGCCCACACAGCAGAAGTCTGGGCCTGCTTTCAGATTCCCCTGAACATGGGCGGGCCGACAGGGCGTTTCCCTCATCTGAACTCGTGGCCTCAGGCCGGTGACCCCAGAAGGCAGGGCAGTGGAGACCTTTTCATGAACTCCTGCACTGCCCTCACTTTCAAAGCATTTCACCAATAAAGCAAAATGTCGAAATGTTTTATACTACTCTAGGTGTGATCCCAACACCCTCCGCCTCACTCAATATTCTATGTATTATGACTGTATTTGGGTCATATGTTGTTGCTGTGTGTGCGCACAAAGCATTCTGGTTTTTGCCGGTTTTGCAATGTTTTTCGTATTTGCCTCTTCAGATCCAGAGTCAAACATTACATTACGTTATTGCCATTTGGCAGATGCTCTTATTCAGAGCGACGTACAACCAAGTGCCAAGTGAATACCCATAACCAGGAACAAGTGTGCTGAAAGACCCTAGAGGGAAGTACAATTTCAAGTGCTGCAACAAAGATAAGGACTTGAGCCTATTTCATTAATCTGACAATCGATTCTATCTAAAACCGTTTTTCTACAGCACAACACAATGGAACACTAAGCATCTTACATAGCCAAGCAAAATTGTTATCCTAGTGAACAAGTTATGATACAAGTAATGACACACTATTGAGAACTGAAAAAGAGATTACAGGGAGGTAGGGAGGGACAGGGAGAGGTGCAGTTTGAAGAGGTGTGTCTTCAGTCTGTGCTTGAAGGTGGTCAGAGTCTCTGCTGTTCTGACCTCTATGGGGAGGTTGTTCCTCCACTGTGGAGCCAGCACAGACAGTAGTCGTGAGTGACCGGGATGTGGGAGTGTGCCAGGCGTCCGGCAGTGGCTGAATGAAGAGGTCTGACAGGCGTGTACGGTCTGATCTTTTGGGGATAAGCTAGGGCTGACCCCTTAACTGCTTGGAAAGCTAACGCCAGTGTTTTGAAATGACTGGATGAGTTGGAAGGGTCTGAAGGCAAATGCCGGAAGGCCAGCCAAGAGTAGTCCAGTAGGGACAGAATCATCGCCTGGACCAGGAGCTGGGTTGAGTAGGGGGGTGAGTGGGGCGGATTCTCTTGATCTCCAGATTCTCAAGGAAGATTCTGTATGACCGGGTCACCGCCGTGATGTTCTCAGAGAGAGACAGTCTGTTGTCCATCACCACTCTGAGGTTCCTTGCACAGGGTGTTGCTTTCACCGGGTAGTCCCTACGGAAATGGAGAAATCAAGAAGGGGAGAGGTTAGAGCAGGAATGATGATCATTTCAGTTTTAACTTGGGATGGTGGTTGTCTATCCAGCATGTCACTCAAATAAGTAGAAATGGGGGCTGAAACCTGTGTGTCAGATGTTGAGAAGGAGAATAAGGTGTCATCAGCATAGCAGTGGTAAGACAGACCATGAGCAGTAATAACGGGGCCAAGGGATTTAGTGTAAAGGGAGAAAAGAAGCAGGCCCAGGACTGTGCTCTGGGGAACATAGGGGCCAAGGTGTTGATACTGTACCTGTCCAGGCAACCTGGAAGGAGTGACCAGAGAGGTAGGACTCGATCCAGTTCAGGGCTGTGCCACAGAAACATGTTGCTGACAGGAGTGTGGTCGCTTTCGAGTGGCTTGGTCTGAAGCCAAACTGGTGGGGGTCTAGCAGTGGTTCTGGGAAAAGAAAGAATAGAGTTAGAAGCAGCTCATTCAATTGTTTTTTTTTTTTAATAAAAAAGGAAGAAGAGATACCAGACGGTAGTCTGTAATCTTCTCATAGAGGAAAACTGCAAAGTCATCACTGGTGAAGGTGGACTGAGGTGGAGGAGGAGGAGGTGTGCTGGGGAGAGAGGAAAAAATTAAGAGTAGTCGCCAAGGGTTAGAAGTGGAGTTAAGAATTTTCACCTTGGTAGCGGTGACCAGAGAAGAGAATGCCCTCAGGAGAGACTGGTAGGTTGAGAGGTCCTGGATGGGTCTCTGGATTTCCCCCACTTCCTCTCAGATGTGTGAAGATGGGCCCTGTAGGTACGTAGGGTGTCGGACATCCAAGAACTGGGAGGAGATGTCCGAGGTGGCCTTGGGACAGGGGGACAGAGAGATTCAACGGCAGAGGAGAGAGATGAAAGCAGGGTGGGAAACACAGCATTCTATCAGTGAACCCTCTTTCAGCCCATCAGTCAGGATCACAGAAAGAGACGATTATGCAGAAACCCAAGGCTATATTTTGGCATGGGTTTGTATTCAGCACAAAGGCCGAAGCATGATTCATTCAACCATAGACAGCTCCAGTACAGTAGTGTGGCATCTCGAAAACACTGCATTCAGTGTTTCCCAGCCTTGCACAAACTCTTTATCTTTTATATTTGGAAAGTTGTCTTTTATGAAAATGGCAGTGCAATTGCCAAGCCAGGATACAGAGAGCAAAATGCATTGAGCTCCATATTATATTAATGGTTTTTTTATAAACGAGTGATTGAAAGGGGAGAGACAGACTGGTGGCTCTTGCTGGTTAATGCAATCTCCATTATGGACTTATGCAGTCGTAGCATCATACCAAATGAACTGATGCTGGGGGGTCCATTGAAGCTAGAGAGAAGATGAATCCAAACAACATCCTGCAGGGTCTGCTTCTTAAGCTTTTAATATCACAGTTCCAAGATTCTCATTTACCGAGAGGCTTACAAGTCAAATCTGAGCGAGCGGTTTTAAATAACGGCTGTTCGTCCTCCCGCGGTAGCGTTATTAATACGCTGTTTTCTTGTGGGATCGCCTGCAGGGCTTGTGTTCCACGGCCTTCGGTAGGCACGCGAAGGAGGCCGCCAAACCAAAGATTAAAAAAAGAAAGGACGGCTTGTTGGATAACAGGAGGGGGAAAGGGAAGCAGAGCTGTGACTACAAATGACCGTTTCAACCATGCGATCCACGTCAGCGTCTAATCCCGTTTCTTGACATAGCATTACCTGTAGCGCACATCTGCAGCAACATTGATACGGTTTGTATGCCGAGTGAATGTGCAACAGGTCTTGCAGTGCTGTACTTAATTAACATTTAACATGACAAATACCATTCTTAATTAGCATTTAGCTGTTGAGTTGGTTGTGTGGATATTAGATGTTGAGTTACAGTTAAGAGTGGTATTTTATGATGGTGGTAATGAGAAGGTGAGTGCGGATATAGAGCAGGAGGCCTAATTAAAATCCAGTCCAGCCCGGTCTGTTTCTGCGTTGCCGTGTTGATTCAGTGCTAATGGGCTGTGAACTGATTGTCTCACAGCGAATGCGAATGTGGCCTCTACGGACGTTATTGCTGTTGTGCATTTAAAGTCACTCTCTCCACCCCCCAAAAACACACATTTCCTCTGAATGTAGGCCTTCTTTATGAATAAAGTATTTCAGAATTAAACCCAGTAATCAGGACTAAGGTCGGGTTTTTATATAAAATCGAACTAGGTCTTCTCATTGTGTTACCAGCCTAGCACTATTTGAACTAGACACTGCATTTAAGCAGGAGCATAACAGTAATTGCTAGTATAGCATCCTCCATTTTGTATCCGTTCATGTTGTGTTTGATCTCTATTTGATGGCCAGGCTGACTGATTGTATCTGATGCAGATACTGCAGGTATATGTGTTGACTGACCATCGCCACTGTGCCAATGATTATTTACCATGTTTGGCTTTCTCTTGCCTTACTGTGTGGATTAGGATGTAGTAAAGCCTGTAAACAATCGGACATTGCAAAAACGGATTTTTCTTCTTTTTTTCTTCAAGGAAAACCTTTAAGCCGCTTTAGATTTAGTGTGCTTGTGTATTGAGCCTTGTAACGGCTTCTGTGTAGGGCTAAATGATAATCCATTGATACTTGGTGCTATGACGCCAAATTATGCTTATTTGCTGACCTATCAACATCAAAAGATAGGGCTGATTCTTTCATTTTTTTATCCTCTGAAGGATCTCACGTGGCCTCTAAAGTTTGCAGGTGTGGTTCAGCATCTGATGTGATTTGAGCAAAGAGACTAAGGGAAGCCGATACGCACACTGATGATTATTGTTACTGCGCTCCGAATGTTTCTCGATGATTATCATTGTGGTTTATTGCCCAGCCCTACTCCAGTACCAGCCATTAGGCTAGTTCTAATGTGATGCCTCCATCGATACCAGATCATACAGTCTATGGTTTTACTGCAGAAAGTAGCCTATCGATTATAACTTGGCATTTAAATGAGGCCCTTAGATTTTTATGTTTTCCTCATATTGCCAATGCATGTTGCAACAGTTTCAAGGCACAGATTAAGCCTCGTCCAAGATGGAGATTCTCCATATAAAACTCCATTTAGTCCAGGACTAAGGTTAATCTGTGTCCTGTGAAACTGGCCCATTGTGTGTTTGACTGACTGTGTTCCTGCTTCCCTGCATGGGTTATGCACTGCAGTGGGCAGTTCCCACTTTACTGCCCGTTCTGTGCGCTCCTAAGTGTCACCGCTGTCATGACGCAGCCTACGTTTGTGAATTCTGTGTTAGTGGCCCAGTCAGTCACTGTGAATAAAAGCGGAGTTAGCTGAGAACGGTATCGCAGTGACTGATCGGTTGGCCTGACGCGGTGGGTGTTCTGCTTGTTCCCTTCCCCGGTGGACATGGAAAGACATGTCCGTCCTCCTCTGGAAATGCAGAGGTTGGCGTCTGCTGCATTCCAGACATACCGACCTGCACTAGGCTGTTCTTTCATGTGCCACTTGGTTACAGATAGTCGTGCAGTGCAGTGCAGTGCAGAACTTTACTGAGGTAGAGCAGCCTACCCATTGTTTTGCACTGGTGGTTTGTGGGTAGGATTGGCCTGTGTTTTTTGTATGCATTCTCTCTCACATCAGGGAGAGTACTGGTATTGTTAGCGCTTCCCTGTATTCTCAACCCGAGCTGCAGAATTCATTGAAGGCCAGAACAAGCTTCCACGTGGCAATGCACATTAGTCACCCCTAGGGAAGGGAACTTTCTGAGGAAAATGTCGATAGTCCATTAATGAACACCAGATATGTAGATGAGATGTATATTTCTGTCTTTGCAGCTTCTTTTTATTTATATTTTCAGTTGCTGTAAGAAAACAATTAAGAATAGAAAGTACAACATAATCAATTCAAGACTAGTCTTATGACTGAATCAATGATTCTGTACAGCGTGTACGCACGGGCTGTAATTCAAGATGGATACAGGCATTTTTACTCCTGCTCCCTGTCTGTACAGGTCGTGATTAGTGCAGGCTCAGGTAGAATGTTGTGGGGGAGGTGTGTGTTGTCTGTGTGCCGCTGTGTCTGTGGGAGACTCTGTAATGAGGCTCCCCTGTGGGTGTGCGTGTGTGGGAGGTGTGTGTGTGTGGCATGCTCTGTAGTGAGGCTCACCTGTCTCTCTGTGTGTGTGTGTGTGTGTGTGTGTGTGTGTAGGAGGCTCTGTAGTGAAGCTACCCTGTGTGTGTGTGTGTGTGTGTGTGTGTGTGTGTGTGTGTGTGTGTGTGCATGTGCATGTGCGTGTGTGTGTGTGTGTAGCAGGCTCGGTAGTGAAGCTACCCTGTATATATATGTGTGTGTGTGTGTGTGTGTGTGCGTGTGTGTGTAGGAGGCTCTGTAGTGAAGCTACCCTGTGTGTGCGTGCGTGCGTGCGTGCGTGCGTGCGTGTGTTGGAAGGCTTTGTATTGAAGCTACCCCGTGTGTGTGTGTATATGTGTACAGGTGTGTGTGGGACGGTCTGTAGTGACATTGCCCTCAGGCCATGTCTGTCTCTGGGGAGGTGGTGACCTAGTGGGCTGTTTGCCTGCAGTGCGGTCTCCCAGACCCAGGGGAGTCTGCTCGCCCCAGAGATTTAAGGCAAAGATCCCGTCACACTATACGTCACGCCAAACCCTTTCACAAGCCACCGACTCGCTGCCCTGCGTGTGTCTGTGCTCCTGCTCGAGTCTCCTGCCACATACTGTGTTTATCGGGACCCGTGGGCCAGGCTGACTTTCCGCATCCAATGCTAAATGCTCACTGGCATTACTCTTGTCCCCATGGGGCATTTTCATTCTTCTTTCTTTTGGTCGCCCCTCGACCAGTTATTCCCCCGGCGTGACTTCACCGGCGCAGTGTCACTGGCGCGACATGGCGACTGAGCTCCCGCAGGCTTGGTTTGTGTTGCCTAATGCGCTCATGTTTAGGGGCGTAACGCAGTCTGGCTGTGCTGCGTGAGTCATCGCATTGTGTTCCTGCCCTCGGGCTGCCGAATACAGAGCCCCGTATTTAACCGTCCCAATTTAAATACCTGCCAGCGCCGTTCGCTGCTGGCGTTTAAGTGCCTTTACTGTAACCGCCTCTAATGCGTCCACCGCTGTTACTGTGACAGAGGAGGTCCTTGTCCTCCTTCCCCGCTACAGGATTTACGTGCACCGTAAAGCCAGTGTCAGCTTTTTAATGATGAGACTTTATCCATCTTGTACGGCCATTGTTTCCCACACAGCTTAATGGTGCAATATTAAAGTGGATTAGACCGCTTAAAGGCCGCTCCTGCTCCTGTGCCAGTTGGGACCATGCGCTTGAAGCTGTTGGCAGCTTTAATTAATTAACAGTCCAGCTAAAGATAGGAGCGCTTCTACAGCAATGGATGGAAATGTTCTGCCTCCAAGCCTATTCCGCCGTGTGTTTGTGGGCTGATCAGATGACGGAACAGTTGCAGGACCGGTTTTTCTTCTCTGATTTAACGTGTGGTTTGAATAGCAAAGCGGGTATCAACTGCTGTCATATTTTATAAGTGTTCTCAAGCAAAGCCCCCCCACCCACCCCATTTTGTTCTGTTCACTCTTATGATGAACTATTTTCAGTCCCTCCCTACTTCCAGACTAAAGACTTCACTGAGGTAGAGGTTTAGAAGTTGGGATTTCTTTTGTTGCATTGGAACCATGACATTTTTAAAGAATACTGTCTGTATCTAGCCTTTGAAATTTGTGTTTGTATGAGTTGAAGAGTGTTGTTATTGTTCAGCTAGGCTATATAAAGTTTGGACAGCTGATATCTTGGTTTTACTATGATGTTGGTAGCTTTGTTTTCCCAGATCGTCAGTTCGTCGTCTTGCTGTCTGTGCATCAAAGGCTGCTGTTTAACACACCGCAGATTGTACTCGGCAAAAGGTTGGGTAAAAAGTGGCTGCTTCAGTCATTTAAAGCAATGAAACCTCTTCCCATACATGACATAAAAGCTTTTACTCATATTTATGGTCGATTTCATAGTTGATTAGTAGTAGGTTAAGTTTCTTGACATGGAGTTATTCGAGAAAATGTAAAAAATGTTGTATCCATGTGGAATAGATTTGAATGGGGCGTGGGGAGAGCACGAGCAGGTGCGATGGCTGCATACCTTTGACCCTGCACCGGCTTCCCTGCGTTCCCTCAGCGTGCTCTCGTGAAGACCGAGAGCCGTGATGTCAGAGATCAGAGGCCTGTGCGGGGAGCGTGATTCACCCCGGGGTTAATGAATGGCCGTAATCTAAACGCGATGTTCGGCGCTTTGCTCTCTGGTGTGTTTGTCATCTGGGAGCGGCTCCGCACCTGATCCGGGATGTGGAGGAACGTTCTGGAACATCCCGTGTGTGTAATGGTGCCGAGCCTACGGTATGCGCATGTACCACGCATACCTGGGTCCAGTTTCACGCTGGCGGGAGGAATGTACGCAGAGGTTAACGTCTCCAGCAGCTGTCCCGGGATGTCTGCGGGACTTCTCGACACCCGACATCAAAAACATGAGAACAGCTGCGGGCCGGCACGTCTGCTACTCGGAAACAGCCGGAAGGATTGGATATCGCCCCCTTCTTCGGTTTTTGGATCGCAGAGGTTTTTTGTGTGTGTGTGTGTGTGTTGGCCTAGCTGAAGACGCAGTGGCCTTTTGTGAGCTGGATAAAACCTGGGAGGACAGAGACTTCAGGCCCAGCCAGGTCATAGTGCCCCAGTTCATTTGTGTACAACACAACTAATCCCCTGTGTCAGCTTCTGGTACCATCAACACTTTTTTGCTTCGGGACACATTTTTAATAGCCTCTTCAGCAGAGAACTTCACAAGCAGCCTCTGCTGAAGAAACGGTCTGATATTGTGTTGTTTACTTTTGTTTTGTTTGTTCAGCATTTATTCCCAAGTAAACCTCTGCTGATGTAATGCGTTGATTATAATGAAATTGCCCTGCTTATTTCAGAGTTTATCAGGCCACTTTAATTTGAATTGCCTGCGGCCTCCCGGCCCATATCACACTCCATCTATCAGCAGGCCTATTTAATTAATTGGTGTAAAAGGAAATGGCCGCTCATGCTCACGAGTCGGTGTGGAACGGTTAGCCCTCGAGGCTCGTGTCATAATCGGGCGCTCATCTTCGCTGGGGAAATGCGGCACCCCTGTTAGGCTCCGCAAAGAGAGCTATGCTATGAGAGCAGAGATGCTGAGGGCAGAGCAGTATTCTGACAGCTTTACGGAGTGCCAGGGGAAGAAACACAGTGTGTAGCTAGGGGCACAAGGGCAGCTCAGTCAATCATTCTTTTGAAGAAAGCAGAAGTAGTTGGTGTGGTATGTCTCCCGCTCCCTCCCTGTAGCCTGTAGTGTAATCTCTGTTGCAGTCATGAAGTCTGAAGTCTGCTCTTGCTTTCTCTTCCCCCCGCACGGTCCCCACAATGCACCTCCTCCTCCTCCTCACATGGTTCCCCCTGTGTTCAGCTGTTGGGTAGGCCCTGTGAGGAAAGTTCTCTGGGCTGGGAGGTTATTGTGGTTATACTGAGATCCCTCTCTGCTCACTCATAATTAAACAGTAAACTAAGGTTTAGCAGTTTCTGTTGCTTCCTGCTTTAGCTTGTTGGCTCCCTGCAGGATCTCAGAGGAACGTTTTCATCGGGCTGTTTACTCGTGGATTCTTCAATCCTGTATCACGAAGCATCTATCAGCAGTCTCACTGAAGTGTCTCTGAGGCTCTCTCATTGGTACCTCACTTTGTCTTGCTCATTGTTGAAAAATTATAAATAAGTTAAATTTGTTTAAAGTTGTTTATCACTGCCATGTTAATGTAATGGCCTGGTAGCTGAGATCATAATGTTCCTGCTCTGTGTAATGCCAGCAGAGCAGGTGTGAGGGAGCAGAGGGTGAGTCTTGGCCCGGCTGCTGCTCTCACCGCTGTTCATGCGCTCACACAGCTGTGGGGCTCCAGGTACCCTCGTGTGCCAGCTGTCCTCAGGCTCTCCATCTGCTCTTCTCCGGGCTGCGCCCACAGGCCGGCTTTCTACACAAAACTTCAGTCCACAATGCTTCTGATTGGCTAGAAGTGTGAGTGACCCTTCTCATTGGCTAGAAGTGTGAGTGACCCTTCTCATTGGCTAGAAGTGTGGGTGACCCTTCTCATTGGCTAGAAGTGTGGGTGACCTTTCTCACTGGCTAGAAGTGAGTGACCCTGGGTGTCACTCGGCATCTGTTTGAGTGAAGGCTTGTCGCTGGGTCCTTCTCTTGGCAGATTATCGTACTGTGGGTGAATAACCCCGTGGAGACACCAGGCTGGTACAGGCTGAAGGTTCTTATCGATGAAGCACTGGCTCTTCCAGAGGAGAGGTGTCCCGTTGGGATACATCTGTGACCTCAATATCGCAGCAGCCGGAAAGGCATATCCCTTTCATTTTATTCTGCTGCCCGAACACACGCTTCAGTAACCGCACAAACACTTCTGTCCGTTCAAACAGTTGGGCCTTGATGCAGAATGGTGGCTCGAGTTCTGCTCCGAATCCCACCGATGACGATGAACTAAAGAACCTTTGAGGAACCTTCGCCTCCCAGGCCTTTGGATGCCGTAGACTGCCTCGCTGAAAGCGGTGCGGCGGACCCTGGGTTCGGTACATGTTTGTTTTGAAACAAGTCTCCCTGCAGGCTATCAAAGGGCCTTTGTTTTGATGTCCCCATTCCTGTGGAGAGCGAGTGTAAGCCGGTGCTCCCTCCCGGCAGTGTTCCGGGCGGGTCTGTATGAACGGTCTGCGCTCATTATTCACGTGACGGGGCTTTCACCCGGGCGGCCGTCACCCGCGCGCGTTTCCTGATGACGTGTTTATCCGACGGGGAGGAGCGCCTCCCCAGCTGTGCACCTGGGAAAGGTCAGGAGCCGTCAGAGTGACAGCCGTGACCTTCTCCACGCTCTGCGCTGCTCTGCGCAGCTGTCAGCCCGCGAGGGAAGGGGAAACGAAGCACGGCGGCCCCCATCATCCATCTTAAACGCCTCTGAAGACCTCCCCCTTAACTTCCTGCATCAGAACCCTCCCACCGATGGCTCGTTAAGGGAAAAAGTGGGACTTTTCGCTTTTTAGCCCACCGTGTGTAGAGCAGCGTCAACAAAACAAGTCCTACAGAAGCTTCTGGATCAAGCAAAACAACCTACATTCTTTGGAAACTGGCATTCTTCGGCAGTTGCAAAGCCCCTTTTATTCGCTCGTATCTGATTTACTTTGTGTGGGTGTTTTCTGCTGTACTTACACAGGTGTACGTGCCCAGCACCGCACACATACTTCTCTACAGTATGGCTCCACAGTCCACAGACACACACGTACATGTGTCGTTGTGAAACCGGAAGCTGTCGGATGTATCTACATGTAAAAGGCGTGTTTAGTGTTGCGGTGTTGATTATGCTCACACACTGCCTGTGGAGTGTTGCTGGGTTGCATGTGCCACATTAATGCAGAACTTTATTAATCTCTGAGGAGTAACAGTTCTGCTGTAGCACCCGGCACTGAGTGACTGTGGAGGCATATATTTGAAATATACTTTGATAGAAGGGAAGTAATTTTCTTTGCGCTGGAGGATTAGCACTGCTGTTCTGATGAATATAAATTCTAAAAGTTTACCTTCAGAGTAATTAATGCATTTTTGTCCATTTAGGGGTGGAAATGAGTAGGCTATAAAAATTGAATTGGTCTCATGGCTGTCAGATCCAGTGGATGAAGTTGGCTACAATGGGGACTTTAAAATGGTACAATGGATAATCTCTCAGGTAGCAATAAAAAATAATTGGAAATATGCCTGCGTTATGATTGAACTCATTTGCAGAAAATATTACCTTTATGATTACGAAGTTGAAAGATGTGGGTTTTGAAGTGGCCTAGCTCAAGAACATTTTCCCCATCTAGTACAGCCAACCAGGAACATGTAACTCTACCCTTTGAATTTGATTTTATATTTCAATGGGAGTGTCTTGCCATCTAGATTTGACTTGAATCCTGATTTGGAGTTGCCCAATTTTTCCTATAAACCTCTGGATGGCCAGGAAGACGAGTGCAGTGTATCTTTAGTTGTGCAGACTTCCAGAGCACCACTGCATAGTTCCTTTCAAACCCACTGTTTTTCTGTGATTCTATCCTGGTCGACTTGAACTGCCATCTTGGCCAATGTATGTGATGTACAAGGATAGAAACCGTTTTCATGGTTGGCCTAAATTAACTGAGTGCAGTGAAATCTAATACTGTCATTACTGTGAGACTGTGTCTGTGTGTGTGTGTGATTACTGTGAGTCTGTGTCTGTGTGTCTGTGTGTGTCTGTGTGTGTGTGTGTCTGTGTGTGTGTGTGTGTGTGTGTGATTACTGTGAGTGTGTGTCTGTGTGTGTCTGTGTGTGTCTGTGTGTGTGTGTGTGTGTGTGTGTGTGTGTGATTACTGTGGATTAGGCAGGGTGACATCATGATCCACACTATATCTGTCTCTGTTTGCATTGTGTGGGACTACACCATTTCAGATAAAATGTAGTTGAACAGGGGCATTTTTTTGGTGAATCTGGCCCAGCTTCATACAGTCTCTTTGTAATTTCTCCCTTCTCTTTGTGTTCGTAATGTGTTCATAATGAGCGCTTATCTTTGCAGCAAGGGGGGGAATTACAAGATGTCTGGGGTTTGTGCTGTTTTAAGTAGGCCAGGATGTCTCTGTGATGTCATGATGCTGACCTTGAGGAATGAGTGCCTGAGGCCCCCTCCCTCCTCATTTTACATGACCGGCCGCTCCCCTCCCTAACTCAGCACGCCGTTTCCACTTCATACGAGCTGCACTTTCGCAGTCAGATGTGGCCGGCACACGGGCCAACTGCTTTATGTCATAGAAAGCCTGGTCCTCAGCCCTGTTATTCATTTATTTCTTCCATTTTCTTTTTCTTTTTTCTTTTTTCCCCTTTTTCACAAATTGTGCTCATTCATCATGCATTGATAGGTTTTCTGGTTAACTGTTTGTTTTAGTTTTACAGGAAATAGGCTCAGTGATTTAGTGTCTTTTAGGAAACATTGTATTTCTTTCTTCCTTTCAAAATGACAGCATTTTTAGATGTTTTGACGATGTACATTTATTTTACACCATTACCATAGAATAGAACATTTTAAATTGTCCTGTTCAGTGCTCAGTCCATCCGATGGTTTCAGTTCTCTAGCTTCATGTGCAGAAGCATACCTGTGCTGTAGACACTCGTTCGTGTTGCTATCAGTATCTAGGCCAAGTTCGCGGTTGTCTCCATGGAGGAATTCCTAAGTGTTATGTTGGGGTGTTCTGAACTGGTGTGGAATCTCAACAATGCAAATGCAGATCATGCCATAGCTGTGGTCTATGGTTTCGTGTATTTCACCAAAGAGCTTCAAACATTGACGATAAGGCAGGCAGGCTGTGAGTACACTACGCTCTGAATTAATCCAGCAGAACAAAGCGGCATTTGTGTTCCCCCACAATATAAAATTATTCCTTGTGAAGTGATGCATGTGGCAGTTTGAATTTAAATGTCTTGAATTGTGTTTCTCTTCTCGTCACTGAAAGTGTACACGCTGTATATCCGCTGGGCAGAGCGAGTGAAATCCCTGAGGTGTAGAGAGGCGGGGAACGCACAGCGAATGTGGGTGTCTTCAGAGCGAGTGAGCCCGGCGCGGACTGTCACAGTGACAGCGCAGCCTCTGCATTTTAAGCGCTGTGGACCTGAGCTCCGGTTTATTCGCGTCACTACAAGAGACGTTTCTCTGAAAGTGCCAAAGCGGCACTGCTGTTGGAAAAGGAAGTTGGGAAAAGAAACATTTGTTCTACATGCCACAGCGTTGGCCAGCAGTCAGCTCTGCGTCAGCACATCCATCTTACCTGGTCTCAATCCTTCAGACTGTGTGGACACCCAGGGAATGAGCCTGACATACTGTACTAACACACGCAAAACCAGTAATATCACCAGTGATTGGTGCTGACATTTTTCTTGCACCAATCGTTGTCTGGGTTATTGGTTTTGCGTGTGCTGAAAGGATTCGCACGTGCTAATGGTCGTAATAAATCAGACCCGCGGCGTACAGAAACCTTTTTATTGGATATTGACCTTGTTTTTGCATTGTGTCCCCTCCCTTGCAGCTGTGACTATGGGTTGCATCAAGAGCAAAGAGGGCAAAGGCCCCGCCATGAAGTACAGGCCCGAGAACGCCGCGGCAGACTCGGTCAGCGCGCACGTGGGACACTACGGCCCCGACCCCACGCAGCTCAACCAGTCCCCCACGCCCAAGGGCCCGGCCAACAGCTACAACAGCCATTCCATCACCCCCTTCGGAGGCTCGTCCATCATGACCCCCTTCGGAGGGGCCTCCTCCTCCTTCTCCGCCGCCGTTTCCAGCCCCTTCCCCGGAGGCGTGACGGGTGAGTCGCACTACACCTCTCCTGGGTGTTTGTGTGTTTGATATGACGCTAACCGACCTGACAGGGGGAATGCTGATGTGCTATTACGCCATAACTGATAATGCATGCTTTTTATGCAGCAATAACCCAGAGGCACTGCTGAATCAGGGGTTAAATAGGCCTTGTAGCACAATATTCAAAATGGCGTGCAAGTACAAACACTGTAAGAGATGGCAGCGAAAATGGTAGGAGGAAAAATTAAGGCAAATGTAGGGCAAGGCTGACTAAAATAGGTCAAGAGAAATCCACAAATTTTGGGCACATGTTTGTGGTTTATCTGATTTCCTAAGTTGTCTCAATAGTCCAAGCCCAGAGTACAAGCCCATATGGACTGCTCTGTACTTTCCCTACAGTGACACGCTGTTCATTTTTCGCCATCTTAAGCGAGACCCAAGTCAGAAAAGGTAGTCCTTTTAGAAAGGAGCTTCTACTGTGGTAGGTAATAGTTTATATGTTTCCGACTTCAACCTGGAGCCAGACCAACATCCGAGTACCTTGCAGATAGGCTATATATGGAAGGGCCTGCAACAAAAGGATGAGTCACTGGCTCCAGCCTCCCCCCTGGCATCGGCCACATCCAGGGCTGCTGTTTGATGTGCTGCAGTGAGCGGGCGGAATACAGATCCATATTGATCTGCCTTTGCTTGTCCCCTGTGATTCTCCGTGTAGCCCGAGTCCTTTAAATAGACGCAGAGGCCGCAGAGCGCGTGTGTCTCACGCTCCGTGTGCGAATGACGCAACGGCCGTGCGTCTGTCTGTCTCACCGCCGGGCGTTCTCCCGCGCCGAGCACAGCGCCCGTTTGAAACGAGCCGCAGAAGAGCGCTGCTCCGTGTGGCGTTAGCGCCTGGCCGATTTCTGCTCCTCTCTGATCGAGCGGACCAGGTCCTCATCGCTACAGCAACCCGCGGCTGATTGATCCACACTGACCGTCAGTGTGAGCCCCCGGTTCAGTCCCGTCATTAAGCTCATCGTATCACAGCGGTGGCGTTTCACTGGAGCCGGCTGGGCGCGGACCGCGTGTTGCTCATGTGTATTTTACAGGGTTGGGGAGGACAGCTTGGTCGCTGTCTCGTGGTGTGTCATGCTCAAGGAAGTTGCGTTCGTGTCTCCAGACCAAACGTGTCTCAGTCGGAGAGATCCATCTCGCCTCTCAGGATGAAGAGCTCTGTCCCCCTTAAGGATAGGACACTTGGCTTGGGTCCTGCAGAGTGGTCGTTTGACATGCTATCATCTCCGATAAGCTCTCAGACTGTTCGTCTAATTCAATCATTTATCATCCTTTGAGCTTATCAGTGACATTGTGTGATGGGCACTATAGCCCACTGATGATTTTAAAGGTGCATACTGAAGGCCTTGTCAATGTCCTTTAATGAGGACCAAGATGCCCCCCTCCCTCTACCTTGTGTGTTTTTATGAGATGAAAGCTGCAATTCAACCCCATTCTTTCCTGGATTACTCCCTCTGGGAACTGTTTAAGTCCGTGCCTGGGCATTCGGTTTCTTTTGCAGATAAACAGATTAGTGTTCAGTGTCAGATGTTGAACCTCCTTTGTGGACCAATAAGTCATCAGCAATAGCAGTGCTGTAAGATAAAAGAAGCCATTATTCCAGAAGGCTCTGCAGTGGATGCGTGTAGCCGTTCAGACCTCTACGGGCCTTTGCCAGATTTGTTTTACAAGCTTGCGTTCTGCATAATCCTTATTTTGATTTCCCATGGAAATTTTCTCCAGAGCAGCGCAGTTCTGTGTATATGTCCTTACAGTCTGAGCGCGACGTATGAATATGAACTCTCCCCAGCCTCTCTGCTGATCACTTAACAGTTATGACATTTTTATTTCCATCTCGCCAGTAAATAAGACATAAGGAAATCAGTCATTCTGTCTCCAACCAGCAAACAGTCGTGTTTGTAGCAGTTCTCCAGAGTTATGTTCCATTCTAACAGTAGCTCAGTCTTCTCTGTGATACATTTTTCAAGCTCTGCTGCTTCAGATGTAATAGTTTATTTAGTTCTTGCCTTCCCAGAGGTATGTTTCCGTGTTTTATGATTGAGTGCCAGCGCCTGGTATTTCTTTGTTGATGTTCTACAAAAATCGAATTGGATTCTGTTCATGGCCCCAAAGGGTGTTAAAAAATAATAAAGCTGTAGTTGTTCATGAAGGGGTAATGAAATTCATTTTAAGTCTCTGGATCCCTTAAAACCAGATCTATAATACTGAGTATCCATAGTGATGGATGACGATGCACATATGCCCTGGCTGATCGCTTAAATCCAGCAGATTGAGATTATTGTGTGCACCGGGATTAATAAATCGTTGAAGTCATATCACAGTGTAATGCCCTAAAGATCCGGTTAATCCCCTGTTATATCATAGTATCGGGTCGTCTTTGGTGGTAGTGTGGTATAATCGTTATGGTACTGGGCTTTGTAACCCAAAAAAAGGTGCATGTTGAATTCCCACTTAGGACGCTGCCATTGTATCCTTGGGCAAGGTTCAGTATATATCCGGCTTTCGCTGTGTGAAAATGATTAACGTTGTGTATGTCGCTCTGCTAAATGGCAGTAATGCGATGTAATGTCTGTGGAGCCGGGCTAATTTTACTGCAGCGTTTCTGCAGTATTCCTGTCATGAAGCCCAACTATAGGTCATTTTCCAAAGCTCCTCCCCCCTGTACCCGCAGACATCCTTTCATTACCGCTAATGACAGGCCCTGGAAAATCGATCTGTGCGTCGGCCGAATTCACCCCGTTGTTGCAGGCCGGTTCCCTGCTTGCTCCAGAGGCCTGAGGCCTAATCACAGACTACAGCATTCGTCTGCACACGCTCCCTGCTGTCCTGCCCACCACACTTCTCATAAAGCACGTTTCTGCATTTCACAGGGCTATAGTGTGTGTTCAGTGCTGGGTTTGACATCATCTGGTCAACTCAGGACTCGACATGAAGGTCACTGCTCCATCCTACACTTATCCCTTCACCCCATATGACCAGACTGCTCTTATCTGTAGAACACTTGCTTTCTTTGTCCCCCCCTCTGCAAGACCGTTGCTGGACTTTGGCCATACAAATGTAGTGTATGTTTGGCTGACTTCTAGTTATCAGTGGTTTTGGTTATTTGACAAAGCCCATGGTGTTTGGTTGTGATTGAGCTTGATTAAAGTGAGTGGCTAGTAAGGTCAAGGGTGGGTTGGTGTGGTGCTGTCTGTCAGAAGCAGTTGATTTGACTCTGTCTTCCTTACCAATTTCCAAATCTTGTCTTTTTATTAATTTGGCATTAGAATATCATTACAATTTTTGTTGTCTATTGTCCAAATCTTTATCGTGGAGAAATATGTTGCTATGGCTTTTTTACATTATGGAGTCAGATTAATACAAATTTTTTTGTTTTGTTTTGTCATCTGTTTTTAGGTGGGGTTACGTTTTTTGTGGCCTTATACGACTATGAAGCCAGAACATCAGATGACCTGTCATTCAAGAAGGGGGATAGGTTCCAGATCATCAACAACACGTAAGACTTACATTCATCCTTGGTGAAGCCCAATCTGTTCAAAAGCTCTATTCTTCAGTGAGTCCTTTTCATTTAACTGATGCACTTCTCCTCTAATCTGTGTTTATTTGTGTGTTTGTTGGTCCCATATTTTACACATTTCCAGTATTTTATTTTAGGGCCTGACATTTCTCGTCTTATGGATAAAAACAGTGTTTTTGGTCCTTAAAACCAATCTATCCAGTGTCCTATCTCTAGCGCCTCTCATGAGCTTTACCAAGAACAGGCTGTTAGTGACTGTATCTGTTCTGATTGGCTGTTTGTGAGTGAGTGAGTGTTTGTGAGTCTGTTTCCACAATATGGGACCGTTAACGTAGGTTGTCTGATCAACAGCCTGGTGTGGCCATGTCATAACAGGGCAATGCAGCTAGCCTGAAGCTCTACTACCTGCGCATCTCAGTGTAATGTTGTTCTTCTCTATCCGCAGGGAGGGTGACTGGTGGGAAGCCAGGTCCATTAACACGGGGAAGAAAGGATACATTCCAAGTAATTACGTGGCTCCTGCGGACTCCATCCAGGCCGAGGAGTAAGAGCGGTCGTCTCTCCTCCTAATCTGATCACCCCACTGAGATGAATCCTAATCCAGGGAGCGTGATCAATTCCGTAACATTCTTGTCGCGGGCCTCGGTGAAAAGATAATCGCTATGGCAGCGGCCAGACAAACCAGTTTATTTCCTCCAGGACTGTGTGCCCTCAGTACCACTGCAGTGCAGCTTCATTCATTATGCAGTACCACGTCTTCACGCTAAGGATTTTTCCTGTATATTTAAACAAAAATCTACTCCTGCTCATAATGGCCCATCTGTTTCGGCACTGATCGCACACAGCCCAAATAATATGATTTGGTGGATTCTTCTCAAAAGAGCATCTGAATTGAATGTGTGTGTCTCGTTTGTGCTTACATTGGCATCTGCTGAATTAGATTGCTGTGTGTGGAATATCAGAGCGAATACGCTGCCAGTGTTAGGCAGTCATTTTTAATATTGGAATGGGCGCTAGGCTGTAAATACAGCCTCCTTTGCATTTTGATATTTGTGTGTCAACTATTACTTCATCAGATGAATTAACTGTGCTATCCATAGCAGACTTATTATATAGGATAGTGGAAAGCTCCAGTTGTAGCAAACTTAATATCTATTAAAGTGAGGGAATTCAATCTTCTGAATGAATTTATAAAATGTAACATTAAATGTAGTTGACATTCGTTGCTGGTTTATTTATTTTGTTATGGTGCTTGAGGAGTCCTACTTTTAAGATAGTGGTTGGTGTATATGCCCTTAAACTCTCAAACAGTGTGTTTTTGAAGGGAGCTAAAGCCACACGTGTACTCTGTTCTGCTGAACGGACAGCATCATTGAAAAGCTGTAGCTTTTCTAAGTGAATACAGTTTGTTCATCCATTTCCATACAGTACATGGGGAGGTGTTAATGTGTGTGCTTTCTACAGGTGGTACTTTGGCAAAATGGGACGCAAAGATGCAGAGCGGCTACTCTTGAACCCAGGAAACCAGCGGGGAACATTCTTGGTGCGAGAAAGCGAAACTACTAAAGGTAGCTAATCTGAGCATTTTTACGGTCTCTTCTGTTTCTCTGTTCTGGTACAGTTTATAAAATCGGTGATCCGTGTCCGGTTTTCGGCCCTATATGCCATGTCTGGTTTTCACCACTATGCAGTCAGAGAAAAACTGCCACGTTTGGACCGCCATCTGCCACCACAGCTGTAAAGCGCGGTTTCCTCCGGTGGATTTCTGCACTTGCTGAAATGCTTGTTGAAAATAATATTGCCAAATTGTGGACTGTGATGTGAGAAGTAGCTAACATGACCTCTTCTTGGGGAGTACAGCACCTGTCTGTGCTCTCCTGAATGAGTAACAGAGATTGCAGCAATGTACTTGACTTTGTACTTGACAACGTGCTTGAAATGTATAAATAACCGGGCTGTCCAAATTGGAAGTAAAAAGGCTTAAAGAAAGTGTCATTGTCATTTGATTTGATTCAGTTTTAAGATCCTGGAGGAAAGGAAGAGACTACAGACGTTTTGTTTTCTGACATTGTCCCACTTCTCATTGTGCCCGTTCCCACAGGAGCGTTCTCTCTCTCCATACGGGACTGGGACGATGCTAAGGGAGACAATGTGAAACACTACAAAATCCGCAAACTTGACAACGGGGGCTACTACATCACCACCCGGGCGCAGTTCGACACGCTACAGAAGCTGGTGAAACACTACACAGGTACCTCGCTCCCTCACAGTGCCACTCCGCCTCTCCGCAGCGCTGCTGTCACAGGGGCTGCTGTTACAGGCGTACGGCTGAGAGTCCGCTTTTCCCCGCTTGCCATCAAACACGGGGAGCGGCCCAAGCACTCATTAGAGTGAGCTTTTGTGTAGGACTGCAGAACAGCTCCAGTGAAATAGCTGTGACTGCGTCCGGGCAGGAAAGCATGTACGTCTGCGTGATGGCTGAGCAGTGTGGTCAATTCTCCCTAAAGGCATACGTGTTCTTCCTGGTCTAGTGCAGTGTGTGGGTAAGAAGCTCAGTCCAGCGTGCTGAGAGAGAGAGATAGGGAGAGAGAGAGAGTGCGAGTGGGCCTTCCGCTGAGTCTTAAACGGCTCCAGCTGTGTGCTCTGAGACTGCAGTGGGGCTTTAATAGGTCAACAGTCTGCTTTGAAGAACGCCTTTTTAATGAATCCCTGACCCACTAATCATGATGACTACGCCTTTCTCTGACTGGGGGATTCATACTCCCAACCCAGCTGGAAATATTACATTAAACGGCTCTCGAAACAAATCCCGCCCATTTGTTCCGATGGTTACATAGCATAAAATTTGAATGAGCAAAGAAGATTTTCGTGTTTGATATTCGTATCATTCATACATGTCTGGTTTGTAGTCCCGACCAAACAATGTGATCAGGCAGCTCATAGCTTTGTTTGTGATTGCGCTTTCAGCTGTGCGTGTTGTGCGGTTTTGACTCATCCTTATGGTGTCAGTGGAAACACAGATAAGCGCTGAAGCTGACCCACTCTCCCCTCTCCCACAGAGCACGCGGACGGCCTGTGCCACCGCCTCACCACGGTGTGCCCCACGGTGAAGCCCCAGACCCAGGGCCTGGCCAAGGACGCCTGGGAGATCCCCCGCGACTCCCTGAGGCTGGAGGTGAAGCTGGGGCAGGGCTGCTTCGGAGAGGTGTGGATGGGTAAGAGCCTGCCGACTGGGCCTACCAGCCAAACAGCGTGTACACAGCGTAGCCACCGCGCATTTACTGTTGGGTCTACTGCCTGCCAAACAGCGTGTACACAGCGTAGCCACCGCGCATTTACTATTGGAGGCTTACGGCCATGCCAAACAGCGTGTACACCGCGTAGCCACCACGCATTTACTGTTCGGTCTACTTCCTGCCAAACAGCATGTACACAGCATAGCCACCACGCATTTACTATCGGAGGCTTACGGCCTGCCAAACAGCGTGTACACAGCGTAGCCACCATGCATTTACTATCGGAGGCTTACGGCCTGCCAAACAGCGTGTACACAGCGTAGCCACCATGCATTTACTATCGGAGGCTTACGGCCTGCCAAACAGCATGTACACAGCGTAGCCACCATGCATTTACTATCGGAGGCTTACGGCCTGCCAAACAGCATGTACACAGCGTAGCCACCATGCATTTACTATCGGAGGCTTACGGCCTGCCAAACAGCATGTACACAGTGTAGCCACCATGCATTTACTGTTGGGTCTACTGCCTGCCAAACAGCATGTACACAGTGTGGCCAACATGCATTTACTGTTGGGTCTACTGCCTGCCAAACAGCATGTACACAGCGTAGCCACCATGCATTTACTATTGGGTCTACTGCCTGCCAAACAGCATGTACACAGTGTGGCCAACATGCATTTACTATCGGAGGCTTACGGCCTGCCAAACAGCATGTACACAGCGTAGCCACCGTGCATTTACTATTGGGTCTACTGCCTGCCAAACAGCATGTACACAGCGTAGCCACCGCGCATTTACTATTGGGTCTACTGCCTGCCAAACAGCATGTACACAGCGTAGCCACCACGCATTTACTATTGGGTCTACTGCCTGCCAAACAGCGTGTACACAGCGTAGCCACCGTGCATTTACTATCGGAGGCTTACGGCCTGCCAAACAGCATGTACACAGCGTAGCCACCATGCATTTACTATCGGAGGCTTACGGCCTGCCAAACGGCATGTACACAGTGTAGCCACCATGCATTTACTGTTGGGTCTACTGCCTGCCAAACAGCATGTACACAGTGTGGCCAACATGCATTTACTGTTGGGTCTAATGCCTGCCAAACAGCATGTAGGCATTATCGCAGCCTTGCTGGTCTGGGAACACTGGTTTACCGTTGAGTTTAAAAGGGAACTCTACGTTTCTCATTATTCCCACCAGCGTTCCTGACCACACAAGAATGAACCTCCCATTTTATTTCATGTTTCTCTTGCTTTTAAACTTCCCACGTCATTTGCCACATCAAAAAAACTGAAGTATTCCAAACAATAGCTCAAATGCAACATGTTTTTTTGAACAATTCTTTTTTTATATTTCATATTTTCAGCTCGTCTTTTTTGTCATGCTTTTAAGATGGTATTGTTCCACTTCAGCAGAGCATATACTGTGGGCTGCCATGCTCCACTGCTGGCTTTGAAAGGGGAATGACGTTTTTGGGTTTTCATCCTTGCACCCCACTGAGGCTGTGCCCTTCAGTGGTTCCTTTGTGGTAGAAACAGTGCGGTGACTGATGCTTTTTCCTGGGGATGATCAGGATGTTACTCATAGCCTATTTACCTCTTTATTTCCATATGGAGTATCGTTTTAACCGTGTTGTCATATGCCCAGGTCAGGCATCTCCAGGGATTAGCGTTCACATGACTCATTTTTATCATCCCATATTAAATTATGATTGCTCATCTTTTTTTGTACACATCGAGTCATTGTGCTTTTGTTTCACATCCTGGTCTGTTGCCACAGACAAAGCTTATTCATTTCAGAGCTTATGTAGTCTGAAGCCCCTTTCTTTAATGGCACTCGCACCATTTAAACAAATCCGATGGAAAATAAAGAAATTATCATTCTAATGGTCTGCAAATAATTAGATTTTTATTATGAATCACCCACCTCTCTTGGGCATACAATACATTTGATATTCCTCTAAAACACAATCAATTTTTGGGTTTGAAAGGTCAAGGACTAAGAGGCTCCAGGTTTTTCAATTTCCGGTGTCTGAGTTGGCCAGCTGCACATGGAAATTAATTAATCTTTACACAACTGCATTGATTTCCTATTTAAAAAAGCACTCCGAGGCCAGGGTTCTTGATAAATGTCTCAATTACTAATTTTTGCAATGCATTTTCAGTCCCTCCTTACTTAATGCTTCTTGTGTACATTTTGCTTTATTGAAACTCCAATAACACATGGTGTCCACCTCCTCTGTGCTGTGCTGCACTGCATACCTTTTCCATTCATGTCTGTATGACATGAATTTTACATTTATGTCAGTCGTTTTGCTCCTATTAATATAACACCTTTCAAGCAACACAGCCTAAACAAAACATTAAGAAATATCAAGTGGTAAAAGGTTAAAATAATCGTAAAAAGTAAAATAACAAAAAGAAAAAGAAACTCACAGAAGGTAAAACCTATAAAAGGAAAAGGCATTTTTGGATGTTCTGCCCGCCAGACAAGGACTGCTTTGTGTTTTTTCAGCTTTGTAGGTCACGGTGTCCGTGCGGAGTCTTGTCAGTGGGTTTCCTGTTTTTCCGTGCTTAATCGCTGTACGCTGATGTGAAAATAAACTCTGCTGACCCCCGTCACCCGCAGGCACGTGGAACGGGACCACGAAGGTGGCCATCAAGACGCTGAAGCCCGGAACCATGTCCCCAGAGGCCTTCCTGCAGGAGGCCCAGATCATGAAGAAGCTCCGCCATGACAAGCTGGTGCCGCTGTACGCTGTGGTGTCCGAGGAGCCCATCTACATCGTCACCGAGTACATGGGCAAAGGCAAGAGTGCACTGCAAAACCACACAAGCCAAACTAATGAGCTTTAATCATTTCAGTGCCAGTGGGGTAAGAAAATCTCACTTGCCAAGCAATTGGCGACTTAAAACAAGCTTACACTTTATACTTGAGAGATATCAATTGGATTTGAAGTCTCATCACAGGCTAAGACACTTGTTAAGACAGGCTGTTTTTGCAGTGTGCTTCCCCTCCAAACTAGCGCCAGGGCTGGCAGTCGCCCCCCGGGGGCAGCAGATGGGTCTTTGTGCCCCTCGCGCTGTTCCTCCTAATCCTGCAGTGGGTGGCATGGGCTACAACTGCCCGCTTTTGACTCAAGTGATTATTGATGTGTGATTATTAATTTGGCGTGGTAATTAAAGTATAAGCTGGAATAAATGGAGAAGGATACCATGTCCCTGGAGAATGGATTATTCTTTACAGGAACAGATGTAAGCTGTGATGTTTGTGGGGAGTATTTTTTTTTCCTCTTTACTCTGAATTAGAGATGGGCATTTTCAGTATTTTTATGTTTAGGTTAACTGCCGACATTTAATCGATTAACCGATTGAAAATCTTTGATTTATTAATTTATTTATTTATTTATTTTTAGAACTCCCGTAATTGACTGTACAATCATGCTGCAATAGGCTGGACCACAGCCAAAACAATAAAAGTCAGTATATGCACATTCATTAGATATATTACTGCACAACAGGAGCAGTATTTCAGGACGCGACTGCGCATTTAAGGAAAAAAGTCGCGGTTTTCAGTTTTTTGCCCGTTTGCTTGGAAATGTAACAAGCAACCAGTTTTTACACATTTATGGCTAGTTCTCTGTCGTTCAAGGACACCTAGTGTCCTTCGCCGTAGTCTGTTCCTTCTCAAACAGCGTTATACTGATCTTGCGCGATGGTATATTCTGGCTCTAACAATTCCAAGGGTTCAAGAAAGCCTTTATTTAGTTTAACAAAATTAAGATGTCCGACGTGTAATTATACAACTGACGTGCTGTGCAGTAGCTATGCTTCTTTCTGGTTGAATCGCACTCGCGTTGAACTAGAGGATATCGTTTTTCTTCATCTAGAGATTTGTCATGGTGCTTTTGTTGCGCATTATATCACGCAGTTGTTGAACCTTAATTTGATGCGACATGCGACGTTTTTACAGATTATCCTCTTCAAAATGTTACTTGCCTTAGCCTACTCCACTGCGTTTTCGAGTCGGTGGTGCCTCAATCGTGTTAATTTGGCTACTCTGAAATTCTACGACCCCACTGATGTACGCTATCCACAACTCTAATGAAAATATAGAACAGTCTTTCAAAAAAAATATTATAGCCACCGCTATAATGCAGTAATGTTTTTAATTTTTTTTTATTTATTTTTCTTTACGTGTTAACCGGTTAAGACGTTGGCCATTTCGCTCAAGTATCCATTTCGGATAATGGATTAACCATGGCCAGCTCTAATCTGAGTCCAATGAATGTTGCTCTATGGCGTTCTATTGTAACTAAAGTCTGGAGTCACTTCTCCGAAAAAGTATTTAATGAGAAGTGCTCTTTTAAATATCTTCTGACATTTTTTTTTTTTGGGCCATTCTAAGTATAGCATTCTGTCTAACTTCCTTCAAGGGTGATATTAAATTTATGGTGGTTTTAATTAAATTACAGAACACGGGGACAGTTGTCAAATCCCTTGTGTTTCTGTCAAAGGCTCCCGGGCCTCGCGGAAGAATTCCTAATTGAAATGCGCCGTTTTAAAGGCCACAGCTCTCCCTCTTGTCAGCCCTGCTTTCATCTTTTACACCAATAGTGCATTTGCTCGGCTTTAATGTAACTGGTGAAGAATTGATTTAAAGTTTGTATTGCATGGCCCCTCTGGCTGTCTGGCCAGACTCTCATCTGAAGGGTCACTGGTGCATATCCCAGATATATCTAGCTCTCTGTTGACTGTATAAGTATTTATTCATTCATTTTGCCCAGTTTATTTGACCCAAGTGGGCGAGTCGGCAACACACGGTAAATCACATCAACAGTTAGCTTGACACTGACTCTAGATCCAGAGCCTTGTGGTTTTCATGTGACCTTGACATTCACCCAGTGTCTATAAGGGAACAAAAGGCTTATAGAGACTTGTAGAGGATGCTCTGGGAGACCGTGAATAGAAGTCATTAAGACCAAGCTGACCAAATGACCAGTACTTGCATTGCCCAAGAAATGATTTTTTTGTTTTACAGTAAACCAATGCCTTTTTCCAGTATCATATTTGGTGCCCTATCTGATTTTGTTGTTTTTTTGTGTGTTGCAGGAAGTTTATTGGACTTCCTGAAGGAAGGAGAGGGAAAGTATCTAAAGCTCCCTCAACTGGTTGACATGGCTGCCCAGGTAATAAAAATGACTTCTTGGTAGATTAGATTTTTCCTCTTGAGCGTAACCCATCATGTTCACTTAGCTGGTACAGTGATTCATATGGAGGAAAGTGGTACATCTGAGTTGAGTCCCCTGACTCAATTTGGCTGAGACCATTGGCCCTCTTGGCCCTTTGATCATTGAGAGGAAAGAGATGACCATTACTCAGGAATATCTCAGAGAAATTGCATCCTTGTCCTTACTATCTGCACTCAGGTCGACCCACCATTACATTACATTACATTATTGGCATTTGGCAGACGCTCTTATCCAGAGCGACGTACAACAAAGTGCATACCCATAACCAGGGATAAGTTCGCTGAAAGACCCTAGAGGGAAGTACAATTTCAACTGCTACCTGTACAACAAAGATAATGACGAGGGCCAATTTTCTTTTTTTTTTCTTTTTTTGGACAAAGAAACAAACAAACAACAGAGCAAAAGTGACCAAAGTTAACTATCCAAACACTGCTTACCTAGCCAACTAAAAATACTGATACACAAAGCAAGTCACAGAGACAACAATTAAGGTTCATAGGGAGGTAGGGAGGGATGGGGAGAGGTGCTGCTTGAAGAGGTGTGTCTTCAGCTTGCGCTTGAAGGTGGGGAGAGATTCTACAGTTCTGACCTCAACGGGGAGTTCGTTCCACCACCGTGGAGCCAGAACAGACCGTAGTCGTGAGCGTGAGGTGGAGGTTCGGAGAGGGGGAGGTGCCAAGCGGCCTGTGGAGGCTGAACGAAGAGGTCTGGCAGGGGTGTAGGGGTCTGATGATTAAATATTAACAGTGACAGAATATTAAATAATAGCTGGGGTTTGCGCTCAATGCCACTTCAGTTTAGTCAAACTGGGAATCGAATTGAAATTCAATTCATGGAATGAAAAATGGCCATGCTGTTTCATGTGGATTTTACAATGCTCTGTTTTTCAGTTGATTTTCTGATCAATCCCAATGCAGATAACTATGAATGCTTGCTGCTTTGCTACAATACAACCTACTCATACTACGCTGTATGTATGTGGAAACTGTTTGGCCTGCATCCTGCATTTAAAAAAAAAAGGACCCATGCCCTAGGAGAAGCATGTGATGCAGTTCATTCCATTCACTTATTTTGCACCTCCTTCTTCCTTCCTTGCTCCTTTCCTTGCTCCTAGCTCCACCCATCAGGGGAGGCAAGAAAAGGAAGAAAAGAAAACTTTTGGATCCTTTTTCTAGAAACTTTGGCTTCTAGCTCTGAGAGGGAACATTTAACAGATTGGAATTTCCTTAAAGATGGTGGACCTCAATCGATTTCTGGGTCAGGCAAGGAACAAGGAGAAAGGTGGTGAAAGATAAGCAGCTGGAATGAGACCTGTGTGTCCATACCCCAGGGAGTAGGAGAGGTCTGTGGAGGCGCTTGTGTCCATCCCCTCGGACAGGGATACCCAGTCTTCTCCAGAAAGGGCCGGTGTGGGTGCAGGCTTTTGTTCCAACCAACCAGAAACACACCTGATTTTACTAATCAAGGTCCTCAGCGAAAGACTCTAATGGCCAAGTAGTAGAATCAGGTGTGCAACTGCTTGGTTGGAACAAAAGCCTGCACTCACACTGGCCCTTTCTGGATAAGACTGAGTATCCCTGCCCTAGGAGGTATTAGAGGCCTGTGATGGGGCTTGTGTCTGTCCCCTAGGAGAGGTCTGTGATGGAGCTTGTGTCTGTCCCCTAGGAGAGGTCTGTGATGGAGCTTGTGTCTGTCCCCTAGGAGAGGTCTGTGATGGAGCTTGTGTCTGTCCCCTAGGAGAGGTCTGTGATGGAGCTTGTGTCTGTCCCCTAGGAGAGGTCTGTGATGGAGCTTGTGTCTGTCCCCTAGGAGAGGTCTGTGATGCTCGACTGCCTCTGGCTACCAGGCAGCTGCCCGCCTGGCCCTCTCTCTGCAGGGCTCTAACATGGCCGCCTCTGTCATTTCCAGATCGCTGACGGGATGGCTTTCATCGAGAGGATGAACTACATCCACAGAGACCTGCGCGCGGCCAACATTCTCGTAGGGGAGAACCTGGTGTGCAAGATCGCCGATTTCGGCCTGGCCCGGCTGATCGAGGATAACGAGTACACTGCAAGACAAGGCAAGTTTACAATGCGGTCTACTCTACATGACCACTGTGGACCACATCACAATGTTTTCCCACTTCAGCAGCTTGGCTCAAAGGTGAATAACAAGCAGGAAATCCCCCTGATTAGTTTTAGGGGATCTGTTCTTGAGAACAGCCTTGCCTCTGACTGAACGCTTATTTCTGCATCACGATTAGCACGGAAACGGTTATGTAAAAGGATTAGACTTTTGTTTCTTTTCCTGTAACTATGGAGCTATGAGCATTTGATCCTGCCTATAGTACATTTGTTTGTTTTTCCATTTGGTATGACCAGAAATCAAAAGTTCTCCATCAGGCCTTCTCTATTTAATCCCAGAATCAAGTCTGATATGAAAAATGCGTTAAAGCCCTCTCCACATAATCATGATTGATGGCTTGTGAATCTTAATTAAAAGCTGCGTTGACTTCACAAAGCAAGCCTCATTTATAAAGACAGCATCCATGCAGCTTCTGTACTGTGTCTTATTGCACTCTTACCCTCATAGTCACTCATACACGCTTACACACAGTCTTACTCTCATACACTCACATACTTAAACTTGTGCTTACGCACTCATACCTTCTCACACTAACTATGGGGTGGCACGGTGGCATAGCGGTTAGCACTGTTGCCTCACAAGGAGGTCCTGGGTGGAGTTTGCATGTTCTCCCCTTCCTCGTGTGGGTTTACTCCGGGTACTCTGGTTTCCTCCCACATTGAAAGACATGCACGTCAAGTGTACGAAGGCACTGCCCCTAAGTAACTAGGATGGGTCCAACGTAGAAGACGATTTACCCCACAGGGTTCATTGAAGTAATCTGTTCCGTCTACCCTATCTTACATTTCCTCTGACACACAGTAGCCCTGCGCTCACACTCTGTCTCCTCCCGTTGCAGGGGCCAAGTTCCCCATCAAATGGACGGCCCCCGAGGCCGCGCTGTACGGCCGCTTCACCATCAAGTCGGACGTCTGGTCCTTCGGCATCCTGCTGACCGAGCTGGTGACCAAGGGCCGAGTGCCCTATCCAGGTGAGGTGGCTGACGGGAGCGAGCGAACGCCGCGCAGCTCTGAACACGCTTAATTAGCCTGTCTCCCATGGCGATAATTCACGGAGGGAAGCGCAGATGTGACTGCAGGAGGAGTTTAAATCATGTCATCTTATATTTACCTGGGACAGATTCTTAATTGTGTGAGGATCATATTTAGTTTCATGCACCATTACCATTCAGTATGCCATCTGTGTCAGTCCTTTGTCAGCGTGGATTCACATTTGTGTAGTTAGTCAGTTTGATTTATTCATGTGTATTTGCAATGGAAGGTTGACAGTGATTTTTATTTTCTCATAAAAGCTGCAAGAAAAATAGCTTCCGCTTTCTTTTTTTAGCGCTGTTTTTGGCATGCTGCAGGACGGCGACTGCTGTGAAAGTGTGCTGTAAAGCCACAGACAGCCCGGAGCGTCTCTGCTTAAGTCGAGTGTTGTGTTTTATTGTGTGGGAGCTTTGTTGCCTGCCGGTGGCGGAGGCTGTGAGTGGTGTAGTCTCTCAGCTGAGTGAGCGCGTGAGGGCCTTTCATCCTGATGTGCCGGGAGAGCCCAGGGCACCCCTCTCAGCGCTCATATCTCCACTAAACCAACGGGACGTTTCAGTCCCGCACTGCGACTGCGTTCCCGTGCAGTGTTGTGATGAGCCGTAATGGCGGTGTGCTTGCCGGGCTCCAGCCGCACAGGGAGTCATGCACCATCCATGCTGGATACGGTAAAGGGGTGGAATACAGGGGGGAACGTACACCCCAACGCACCCGCGCTCAGGCAACAGCCTGGGTCAGGAAGCTCTGGTAGAAACGGCTTGGCTGCCTCCCTTTTTCCTGTCGGTTTTGGCCGAGTCCTGGAGCCTGTGATATACGAGTGTGGTATGGGTGTGATGTGTGTGTGAGGGGTCAGCCAGGGCCTCGGGTCAGGCCCCCGCTCCTCCTCCTGCGAGGCTGGGACACGGGCGCTGCTGGGAGCCGGGAGCCATCTGGCCCGCGCGCGCATTCTGAGGTCTCACCCGCCATCTGTCCCGAGCCGCCGCATCATCGGCCCGAAAACGCGCTCCTCACTCGCTCACGGTGGCTTTCGCCCTCCCCTGTGCAGTTCTCATTTCTCTCTGTAGTAGTAGGATTAGTGATTGTGATAAAACCTGATGGAGTTGTTTGATTAAAGAGACCCACGCAGTGGGTTCCGTGGCACAGCGCACACACACACAGGTCCGGCGATGTGATTTTATGCATGAGAGAATGTGACCTGCGGTGAAGACGAAAGGGTGAATGAGATCATGCTCATTCCACTGCCTGTCCTCCAAAAGACCAGGCCGTGGGATTTCCCATTTTAGCCTTAAGGTCACGACATCCCTGCTGCTCCACAGAGACCGATACTGAGCAGCGGAAGAGCGCAGTACCGCACTCGGCCTGTAGGCTGCAGTGTTGCTGAGAATAGGGCTGCCTGCTGCCGGCAGACTGCTGGCCTCAGCTGAAATCGTGTCAGGTGCACGTGTAGGGCCGACCCTGTGGATTTGTGTGGCATGTCCGTAATAGAATTCAGAATGGCAGCGTGCTAAATCTCCCAGAAGAAATATAATAATCCCGGAAAGTTAATATTTATATACGGTTCCACAAAATGTGTTTTTAATCTTTGGCAAATAGTCATAGAATTTCATTACTTAAGAGTGCCAAACTGCTGTCCCGGAAAAAAAGCATTAGCGTAGTGTGTTTATCAAGATTGTCACAGCAAATAGAAAATGACGACCCAGTCCTAGAGGGGAGGAGGATGGAATAAAAACTTGTCCACATTGGCAGTTTTCTGTTGGCGTACTCTGAAGGATAAAATGTCATTGTGCTCTTGAGTGGCTGTGAATGTGCGGCCTCACAGTACTGTGGAGTGACTGGGTGTTGCCCTCCCTGCAGGCATGGTGAACCGGGAGGTCCTGGAGCAGGTGGAGCGGGGGTACCGGATGCCCTGCCCACAGGGCTGCCCCGAATCCCTGCACGAGATGATGAAGGTCTGCTGGAAAAAAGACCCGGACGAGAGGCCCACCTTCGAGTACATCCAGTCCTTCCTGGAGGACTACTTCACCGCCACAGAGCCGCAGTACCAGCCGGGAGACAACCTATAGAGCTCCAACATGCTACGCTACGCTACGACCGCAACTCTGCTCTGCGCTACCTATTTCATCCACCAGAGGCGCTCTCACTCTGGGAGGAAACCAGTACAGGAGACGGTTTCAGGACTGAAAATGAATTTGGAGGGGAAAAAAAGAAGAAGCAAAGAGTAGCGTGCTGTTAGAAAAAGAAAAAAGCAAACTGGAAGAACGGTTCAGTTGCACAAACCACTGCTTTTTTCCTTCATTTTTTAAAAATCGTTTTTTGTTTTTTTCGTAATTTTGTCCATTTCAAACACTAATCCTCAACATGCCACAAATGTTTATTGCAGGTACTGAAGGTCTTTGTTGTATAGACATTTTCTTCATTTCTTTTTCTCCTTATGTGTATCTGATTCAAATGTAAATTTCAAGTGACCAATTATTCAGTGTAACCTTTCAGTCCTGTAGAATCATAAAAGCATTGCATTGTGCTGTAAACTTACCGGGCGAGGAGCCTGAAAAGAGAGCGTGGGCTTTCAAATCAAGAGGGCACGGGAGTGGAACGCAGTGCTTGATGAAATCTGAGCTGAGAATATATTTAGAGAAATCATGGAAAATAAAAGAGTGAATGCACTGCTTTCAGCACATTTCATCAGGGTTGCTGAAGGAGAAATTTGTGTATCGTTTTTCTACATAGGTGATTTGGATAGTGAAGATCTGTAGGTTTACTAATTCCTTATTTGTTGATTTCTTTGTGTGATTGTAAGAACTTGAAACATTGTTGTGTTAGAAGATCTTAAAAGAACATGTTTATCATGATGCTCCCCTGTCCTTAAATAACTCAACATTTCCGTAACAGTATGAAAATATCAATTTCAGGGCAAGTGCCATAAAACTAGACAGCTGCTGATTTAAAGTAACGGAATAATTCCTCTCAGAATGTGTTAAATCACAGAAGCCAGACTGAAAAAGTGCACGTGTCACCGTGACACCTGAAAAACGCCATGCGGGGCCAACAATGGCCAAACAGAAAATGAGTATTCATTCAGTGTTGACATGCTGGGACTATACTTCAAAGAAAGTGCATTGTTCTGGGACGTATCATAGCACTACAAAAGAACTGTGGACCAGGATGCACAAGTTCCAAGTATTTCATTGTAAGCATTAGAGCGGAGCCCACTGTGAACATGCCCTTTTAGGCGCCACACTACGAGTATGAGTAAAAATATCAGTGTATTGTGATTGATCTTCCACCCAGTGAAAAATGCCACTTTATCTTAGTCTGGAATTGCTGCCAAAGTACTACATTTCAAGATTGTTCACTGTGTTAATCTTTTTTAATGTTTTTATTATTATTACCTTATTTGGAAGTGGCGTCCCGGATTTCAAGCAGTTTGTCTTCAGTCGTAGATGTAACGCCGTTATGCTCTGTACCAGTTTTTTTTTTTTTTTTTTTTTTTTTGTAAGTTGATGAAATACGTGTATTTGAACCAGCCAGATACAAGTGGTGAATACATTTTACTTAAGATAATTTTTCCTCTTTTTTATTTTAAGGGTTGGTTACCTCTACATCAAAGATTGGAATAAAGCAATATCATTATGCACATGGTAGGCCTACACGTTTGTGTTCTGCTGGTTTCATCCAAGACCTGTTCGGTTTCGTTTTTATTTCGTTTCTTCGATTTTATTTGAATGTAGAAGTATTTGTAGTTCTGCTCTGTGGGACCCATCCGTGATCGTGTTTGAAACTGTGACAGTAACAGGACTCATACCAAGTGTAGTAAATAATGCAGTATGTATGTACAACGAAACGGTCTCCTGGGCGCACCAGATCGTTGTTCTCTGACCTCTTACCTACCACAGTTTTGATGCTCAGTCCCGAACAAAACAAAACTGACCCTCGCAGTGCCATCCTTTTTACATCCTCCATGCTCCTCTTTATTTCGGTTGTGACAGAGGATTTGATAAAGGGCTTGTACAAAGTTTTGAAAACCTCTAATTTTATACAGAAAAGTTTAAAACGACGGCATGAAAACACTGTTTTTTTCAAGGTTTAAAAACTGGAAAAGGAAGCTAAACGCGAAAGAAGGTTCTGGTACAAAATGGGTTAGTTATTTGAATTTGTACAGAGTAAAAATAATAAAACATTTCCCGCTTTTACTACATTGCCTTGTTGCATTTATTTGTACAGCTGGTATCATGATTCGTTTTCTCTTTCCCTTTGGATTTTCTTTGGTGTGTGTGTAGCTGGGGGACTCCAGGAATTTGCCTTTTATCCTTTTCGCAGCACAACAAATGTTGGAATGGACCCAAATGTTATCTTCATTTGACCCTGTCATTAGTTCAATTTTCTTTTCTCACTGATTGATTCAAACGATTACGTACAGACTGATATGCCACAGTTTTCAATGTAATCGTGTACAGTTCATGTTCTTCTGCCTTTTCGCAAAATAGAATAGTTACATAACATAAGGGTGAGGACCGGCCATTCAGTCCACTAATGCTCGCTTTGCTTCCTCCAAAGTGTTAGTTTGCCTGAAAGCTAAATGGTATCTAGCACCGTATCAAGCCTGGTCTTGAAAACCCCCAATGTTTCAGCCTCCACTACATGGCCTGGTAAGCTATTCCACACTGATCACTTTCTCTGTGTGGAAAAAATACTTCATAATATCTGGGGAATTTACCCTTTACCAATTTCCATTTATGCCTCCTGTATTTATTTGCAATCTGTGAACGTGGGGGGTTCTTGCCACAAGCATACATGTACCGTCAATCTCAGCCCTGTGAAAACTTTTATTTTGAGTTTATCAACTATGTAAAAGGGAAAATGGCTTTGACCTAACTCGTTCAGCGCTTCTCTCGTTGTACACGTGATTATGCACGTGACCAAAGACACAATTGCGCATGTTCTGTTGAGCGAAAACATTATACTTCCTGGTTCGGATGCACTCTCAATTGGCTTCTATGGGGGTCGCTGTCTACATATTCAAAGAGCGGCACTCAAACTACAAAGTTGACAACGGTATAAAACTAATCAAATTGCAGAATGCTTAAGGCAAAAATTACTAGATTGTCTGTCAGCGATGTTCGATTCCCTACTTCGTTGGAGCAACATGGTTCGGATGCAATGGTCGGTGTATTCAAGGAGCATTTTTTACATGCATTTGTCAACTGAGCAGCAACTTAATTTCTCAAAAGTGGAGGCGTGGATTTACTTAACTTACGTATTCCTATCGTTTAACAAATACCTAATGTATTCAGCTACTTTCAGTACGATGTCGATTGTAATTAAAGCCTCGTATCGTAATTGTATGTAAAGGTGATGATCATGTGACTCATCATGTGACTCGCTCTCGGCAGCACACAGACCCAGATTACTCCGTTGCCTATGTTGTCATCGAGACAGACGGTGGATTGAAGGGGTACGGCCTAACGTTCACCTTAGGAAAAGGCACGGAAATCGGTAAGATTTGTGCTGCAATACGGAGTTATTTCCTATCCCTATGTTGGTTTATATCACATTCAAGCACCTCCAGTGCCTATGGCACCTCCATGCCGTTATTTTATGTGGCGCCTTGCCATCTGTTATGTTCATGTAAACATTGTTGCCTGGCACCATCTAGTGGTGATTCCCGCCCAATATATATATTTGTCTCGTGTTATGTTTTCAAAGCGTTCCTTGGAAATGCTAATAAAACGAGCATTAGCACTATCATTTTTAAAGATTCAAGTATGCTTTCATAATAAAATTACATTAAATACAATTGGTTCAAAAGTTAATCAAAGACACATGTTGTCCAATTTGTAAATGCCACCAACCCTTCTGTGGAATAACCCATCTGCAGTAATTGAAATAGTTCCGTTGCTTATTTGGCAGTGGGCATAATTTGGCGTAATTTGGCGTCCGTTCCCCGCACTGTGTGTGTGCAGTTGTGTGTGCAGTGGAGGCCCTCTCTGCGTTCGTGGTGGGGACATGCCTAGAGGAGATTGTCAGCGACTTCAGAGCCTTCTACCGGCTCCTGACCAGCGATGGGCAGATGAGATGGGTAAAGAATCACAGCTTTCGTTTGATCATCCCAACACAATAACATACCTGTGTGGATGAATGAAGGAAATAGATTCATTTGAATGTAAGAGTATCTGCTGAAGTCATTTATCCCAGTTGACTGTTTGTAGAGAGGTGTGTGAGGAGTGAGGCGTGGGGTTTTCACCCTGTGCCACAGATTGGGCCAGAGAAAGGGGTGATCCAGTTGGCTACCGCCGCAGTGCTGAATGCAGTGTGGGACCTGTGGGCCAGGGCGGAGGGAAAGGTGGGTGTCCCTTCATCACCAGTACCCAGGCCCTTAGCCTGCTGTCAGTGTGGCACACAGCTGCTCCACCACACCACAGCCTTTACTGCTCCCTCCCCAGGTCTCTGATGCCTGGGGCGGCCTGTAGCGTAGTGGTTAAGGTACATGACTGGGACCCACAAGTTTGGTGGTCCCAGCAGGTTCGGCAAGGCCCTTAACCCTGCATTGCTCCTGGGGAGGACTGTCCTGCTTCGTCTAATCAACTGTACTTCGCTCTGGATAAGAGCTTCTGCCAAATGCCATTAATGTAATGGTGCCACAGACCCATGATTTATATCCTTTCATTGTTCTCAACGCTGACAAAGAGCCAAAATAGCCCAGTTGCCCAGTTCCTGTTTGGCATTTGTGTTTTCTTATCAAGAATGAAGTCATTTATATTGGACCTGAGTAATCTTACATTGCTTTCTGTCTGTTTGTTTTTCTGAACAGCCACTTTGGAAGTTGCTAGTAGACATGGTAAGTTTTCCTGAAAAATGTGAGTGCTTTTGCATTGAACATATTTCAGTGATCTTTATTTCTGACATCTTTGGACTGTGAAGCAAATTAACTGTTGTTTTTTAATGTATTGCAATGCATTGTTCATATTCTGCTTTGTGTTTTATAGTCATAAATGTAATCAAACAGGTTTGAAATTATTTTCGTAGTTATTTTTCAATGTTATGTCTCACGCATGAGTGTGTTTTTAAATAAGGAAATTTGAATCATGATTGATTGTGAATGTGTGATGGCTGTACTGTGTCTCCTTGCCTCAGGATGCCAAAAAACTAATATCGTGCATCGACTTCAGATATATCACTGATGCTCTCACAGAACAAGAGGCCTTGGGTGAGTTTCTCTTTAATTATTCACATCCTCTGTTATGTCTTCCACTGAAATTGTTTACGCAGCAAAATGCTTGTGCAGTGTAAATATAGCACTTCAATATTGCACCTTCTGTTCACTTGTCAGTAGCAGTTATAAAATATGCATGCTATATTAAAAATGTTATTTTCATCTGTAGATATACTGCTGAAAGGTCAAGAAGGGAAAGGTCAAAGAGGTGTGTTGCAATCGGTGGCTTGACATATGTGCATACATCCCTCTTCCTGTAGATATACTGTCCTGTAGGTTTGCGCTCCAACCTTAACAAAGCACACCTCATTCAACAGTGAGATCAGGGCTGCCCAACCCTGTTCCTGGAGATCTTTAGGTGTGCTCCTGCCATTGCTCTTGACCAAGGCGCTTTACTGTAGCTGCCAACTGCTCCTAAGTGAATAGGATGGGTCAAATGCAGAGGACAAACTACCCCACATGGTTCAATAAGGTATATCTATCTATCTATTTATCTAAACCTATAGGACTGAAGATCTCCAGGTGCAGGATTGGGCAGCCCGGGTATAAAATGTTAAATGACTAATGGTACTATTCACACAAATACTGTATGTATGCATTTGAACAACAATGAAATCTATTGTCAATGCTCCAATCTTCTGAAATTAAATTTTAATTAAATAATCAATTTCTGTGAGAAATGTTGTTGGAACAATCAGGATTTGAATCCAGCCTCAATTGTACCATAAATCTTTCTCACAGTGCAAAACCTTTGTTTACTTGATCTTAGTTATGTATGTCCCAACAACTGTCTTTTTTTTAGCTGACATCTGCATTTAAAAGTCAAAGAGAGAAGTAGCATTGGCCCATATGCAGTAAAGCATGTCAGATTAGGGCTGCTGAGATCAGTTTTGTGTGTTAGATCTTAATGGATAAGATTATGATAGAAGGACATGGGTAACTGATCCTAGATCAGCACTTTTCTATGAGAAGTTCATTAATCTGTGCCCTGCTCTCACCCTGTCACATGACCTCTGCTGCTGGACCCCAGAGGAGCAGATGCTGAAGGAGGGGTACCCAGCATACACCACTTCCTGTGCCTGGATAGGATACCCTGACCAGCAGCTCAAACAGGTCTCAAACACAGCTGTTTAAATATATTAGAAAATGAATGAACCAGTTAATTTACTGTGTTGTAAACATTTCTGTGTTGTTGCAGCTCTGCACTGAGGCACTGAAAGATGGCTGGACGAGGTGAGATGCGTGTACACGTGCATGGGTATGTCTGAGCGGTGTGTGTGCCTGTGTGTACGCTCGTGTGTATTGAAGCGTAAATGCCGCCTCTCCGTAGGTTCAAAGTGAAGGTGGGGGTGGACCTGCAGGATGACATCCGTAGGTGCCGTCTCATCAGGCAGATAATCGGACCCAGCAACACTCTGGTAAGACGGATCTGGCACCTTTGTGAAAGGAGCTGATTGCAGTCTGTGTTCAGTGTGCATTATTCACAGTGTACCAGTGAGACGCTTTCATTCTCGCTGAGCGCCTGGAGGGCTTCCCTGGCCTGCAGCTGTGTCACTGCCAAACGGCAGACCGGCTCTGGCGTTAATTGGACTCGGGGGAGCGTTATGAAGGCTATGGGGATGTGCATCTGGACGTGGGGAAATTGGCTCTGATCCCTCCGCTCTGCCTCAGGAGCCATCTCCCTGCTGCTTCGCTGGTGTCTGTTCTGGGAGAAGGGATGAAGGGAGGTGTTTAGCTGCTGCGTGTCGTGGAAAACGGCCTGCTACCTCCGCCCTCTCCCCTTCCAGATGATCGACGCCAACCAGAGGTGGGACGTGGGGGAGGCCGTAACCTGGGTGACCAGCCTGGCGGAGTTCCAGCCGCTGTGGATCGAGGAGCCCACGTCCCCCGACGACATCCTGGGCCATGCGACCATCTCCAAGGTACGGCTGGGCAGGGAGGGAGAACAGAGCACAGAGGGGCTGAACGCCCCATTCTCATTGTCATGTAGTGTTCTGACGTTGTTATTGTCGTCAGTGAAGCTGCGTTGAATCTCAGTCCCAGGAAGAGAGTGGTGTACAGGAAGGGGGGGGGGGGGGGGGGGTTAGGGGATGAGGAGTTCAGGGAAGGCATGGGAAACGCAGTGAGCCGACAGATGGCTGACACCCATGGCCCTAATCGACTGCGCACATTAACATGCACTCCCAGCCTGGCTAGGCCATCAGACCGGGCTGCTGTCGGGCCTGGAGTGGGCTACCGCTGGTCTGCGGTGGCTGAGGAGGCCCTGTGATTACAGCACTGTACGAGAGGCCCCGCCTCCAGCCATGTCAGCAGGATTTAGAGCCACAGGTCTGCTCTGACTCTGTGGGAGGCTGACGCAGAGGCTGTGTGCACCTGCTCATTAAGGGCCGTGCGCTGTGACTCATACCATCACTAGCCCTCACTCCCCCTCTCTACCCCTCTCTACCCCTCACTACCCCTCACTACCCCTCACTCCTCTCTGCTGCAGGCCCTGGCTCCGCTCGGCATCGGCGTGGCCACTGGCGAGCAGGTGAGTCATGTGACATTCAGCTGCTCTTTGATTAGGGAGAGTCGTGCGTCTGCCAGGTGCTCAGCTCACCTGTAATAATGACGTTGGCTGACCTCACCTGTGCTGTCATCATTCATGCGCGTGTCTAGTTTCGGCTCTGATGGGCATTTTCATTCCTGCGTGTATGTAACGCATGGCAAACTTTCGTTTGATGACGAGTGGAACAATCCTAACTGACAGTGTTTGTATGCTCTCCATTGTTCTAAATTTAGTTAAACATGTCACAGCATCTGTCGGCGTACAGCGCAAGCTGTTAGAGACTGTGGGCTGAATGTGACTTCAAAACCTTAATCAATCAAAACAGAAAAAAATGCTTTTGAAAGCACATCCCTAAACAGCCCTTTTGTTGAAGGACGGTTGAAAAGCCCTTATGATTTATTTCATTTCATTTTGATTTTGGTCCACCGTGTATTGCGTTTGTAGTTCAGATTATAAGCAAAAACAGTGGCAGTCTGAAAACTCAAGCCCTTATTGGCAGGGGGTAGGTGTCTCTGGCTTGTTTATCTGTCAGCTGTAGAAGCAGGTTTGGTTCTGTTGAAACAGGTTGTAGCAGAAATTAGATATATGGCTGATACAGACATTCTACTGAGATGCTTTTCAAGATTTTGAAATGCTTTTCAAGTAGGTAGCTGAGGTCTTACGTTTCTGAAAGTTACTTTTTATATTTTATTGATCATAAAGATATGTCAAAAAAGCAATAGAAATTGCCCATCATTTGTTGCAGGCAACCTTTTTTTAAATATCATAACGCAAAAATGTGAATGTCATTAAAAAAGTGAGCCGCATTTTGAATGCGAGTGATTTGTTGTGACTGGCACGGCCTCCCCCCCTGCAGTGTCATAACCGGGTGATGTTCAAGCAGCTGCTGCAGGCCTCTGCGCTGCAGTTTGTGCAGATCGACAGCTGCAGGCTGGGCAGCGTCAACGAGAACCTGGCCGTGCTCCTCATGGCCTGCAAGTTCCAGGGTGAGACCCCGCCCGGCCGCTCACCTGCACGTACCTAATCTAAGTGGATGTGTTCTTCAAGGGTTCACATTGTACCTTGTGTGGTCATGCTAGGACTCGGAACCGTACTTTCCTCTAGGGTCCTTATGTCTTGTTATGTAATGTAATGCTACTCAAGACTCTGACCTCTGACCCAAAGGAACACCGGTACAGCCAGTGCCCATAGCTAACTGGGTCAGTCTGTGGTGAAGGCATGATTCTGCTAGCTAGATGCAATACTAAAATAGTCATTTATTAAGGTGCTTTCCAACTTTCTTTCTGTGATGACATTGTACATGACATTGTGCATGATCACTTGTCTTCATCTAAATGCTGTATCTAAATGAAGTTGTGTTGTAAATGGTGCTGTGCTTTGAATGCAGGGTGGTTGTGAGTTGACAGTGTGCCTGCTGTGTTTTGGGCAGTGCCTGTGTGCCCCCATGCAGGGGGAGTGGGTCTCTGTGAGCTGGTGCAGCACCTGATACTCTTCGACTACATCTCCGTGTCTGCCAGCCTCCACAACCGGTCAGTGCTCACAGGCAGACACTCGGTGACCTTCTCCTTAACGGCATAAACGTGCATTAACACAGTATGAATTTCAACAGTTAATTATTTTGAACAGTATTGATTACATTACATTACAGCAGCTGCGTATATTTTTTTATATGAAGTAGTGGTGCATTAGTTAGCTTTTTTCAAAATCTCTGCATTGGTCTTGGACACAAACTTAGATGCCTGAATAGTCTGGACACATTTAAGTCAATAATTCAACCCTGACATCAATTCTCAAGGAACTGAAATATCTGGTGTGCTTATAGCACCCTCTCCTGTCTGTAATACATCATTACATTGTTTTTCTTTAGGATGTGTGAGTACGTGGATCATCTCCATGAGCACTTTAAAAGTCCGGTTGAGATTCAGAATGCCCACTACATGCCACCGAAGGTGAGTTAAGTCTGCCAAAGGTTTTTTTCAACGGTCAAACCTTCTCATTACATTTAACACGCGGGTTAGGAAGACTAGAAATGCTTTCAGTCCTTTTGGTGGACACTTTAATCCAGAGCATTTCTACATTTGAAACCAAAATATTGTGCTGCATGTAAAGTATTTTGAGCTACATTTTATGTATGAAAGGTGCTGATGTCCAGGAACAGGCTTGAGTATCCCTGCTGCACTGTGAGAAGGTGCATTGTAATGTTCTTAGCCCAGTTGTCATTGTGTGGGAACCGTGTGGTTTGTGCAGGACCCAGGGTACTCCACAGAGATGCTGGAGGAATCGGTGCTGCAGCACCAGTACCCTCAGGGGGACGTGTGGCAGGGCCATCCAGGACGCTGATCAGCACCTTACAGTTAAGCACTGACACCAATCTGATTACTGCAGTAATATGAAAAGTGTAAGTAACAGATATGCTGCTTTGTTGGTATTATAGATGAACTTTAATATTAATTTTAATTAATTTGTAAGAACTTTCTTTTGTTGTAGCGGCACAAGATTTGTATTAGATTTGTACAAAGGTCAGAATCATCCTGCATCACTAAACAAAAATATTAAACGATGTACAAACAATATTTACAGTAAAATAAATTCCTGCCATTTCCCCCGGGTTTTATACTTAGTGACACCCAAAAATCTAACGTAACAGAAACATGCAAAAGGCCACTGGAGAATGACAGTATTATTACACACACAAATTCATATTCCAGCATACATCTAAACTGCCATTTGCATTTTAATTGTGGGATGGGGGTTGTAGTTGCAGATTTCAAAATCTTCAGCGTGGAAGTCATCGATGCGCTCCACGGTGCGTAGGATCTTCAGCTTGGGAAAGGGGCGGGGCTCCCTCTGGAGCTGAAAGGAAGTGAGGAATGAGGCACGATCCGACTCGATCGCGCGCGCGCGCGCACGCACGCACACACACACACCTGTGGTTTTGGCCTACAGTATTACTCTAAAAATATTTTCCAGGACACTGAAAATTCTCTGCTCCTTCCATGGCTGGAAAAACTGCATCAAAAAGGCTCTGCACACAGCAATTATGTACAATTCAGTCATGGCCTTGA
The DNA here is from genome assembly GCF_963514075.1 of Conger conger. Lineage (NCBI taxonomy): Eukaryota > Metazoa > Chordata > Actinopteri > Anguilliformes > Congridae > Conger > Conger conger. The sequence goes on from NC_083763.1 coordinate 65,802,492, forward strand.
ACGGTAAGCAACATACCTGGAGTTTCAGAGGCTCGATGTGGTTGCTGTAAACGTGAGCGTCTCCCAAAGTGTGCACAAAGTCACCAGGCTGTGGAAGAGGAGCGATCCCAACAGTCAGTGACAGACAGAACACCAAATGACATAGGGCCCTTGCACACCAACTCCAGGAGGTTGCTCCACAGCACCTCTTGTATTTTTCTTTCTGTGCGTTAGTAGACAATTATGATCTATAAAATCCCTGAAAACTCAAGCTTCATACTCCATTTCATTTTCCCAGTACAGCCATTTAAAGTTTGCTGGGTTGTGGCACAAAATGTGATATTTAGAGGTCCAAAACATTGTAAAGAAAACCCTAAATCGTTGTAAATTTGAATGTAGGGATATTTTGTCGTGTTGAATTAATCTCTCACCTCAGACAACATGCATCAACTTTTGATTTGGAGATATTTGGCCCTAAACATACACTTTTTACCAGGGACCAATTTTCTTGGGGGTGACTTGATACTTTTATTGTGAAAAGTGGCCAGCGCTGCGAGTCCGGCATGGCGTACCTTCAGCCCAGTGATGTGGGCGATCATGTACGTGAGCAGGGCGTAGCTGGCGATGTTGAAGGGCACACCTAAGCCCATGTCTCCCGACCGCTGGTACAGCTGGCAGGACAGCTCTCCGTCACACACGTAGAACTGGCACAGGGCATGGCAGGGGGGCAAGGCCATCTGGGGCATGTCTGGGACGAGAGAAATGGAGGATGCAACAAATCTTACACCTGGACTGCAGAAACCTCAGAGCCTGTTCAGGGATTTGCATTACAGACAGTATTCAAATTATTCAGTTTTGTCCATCAGCTACAAAATTTCACCCATTGGAATAGTTTTACATAGACTCATGTGCAATACAGAGAGAAAATTCACTTTACTCTTGACATAGAGAATGTCCACTAATTATTGTACATGATGGTCTGTGTAAAGGCCAGTTTAATGTATCATCGGCCGATGGATACTGCTATATCGCACCAACATTACTTTATCGCTAGACTTTAATTTTGAACTCTGCCACTCATGAAAAGTATGGACTAAGAAAGCTTTGCCAAATTGGAGTCATTGCGAGCTCAACTGTGGCTAGGCGATGACACTTCGCTAAAGATGATTACAGATGAGAACGTTCTAGAAATAAGGTTTCAATGACATTTGATCCATCATTTTAGTTTAAACTAATAATCGTTGTGACCTACCATCAAATATGAGAATCGCTAGTGGCAACAATCATGCATTGGTCAACTATGTACTGTCCTTAAGACTGTAGAGATGGGTAAAAAATGGTAGCTGATTGAGTAAACTGAATTTTTCTAAAGGGCAAAGGAAATACCTTTTGGATTCCAAGCACACATAATGATCCTCCGGTCCTCAGGGTTGGTCTTTATGGTATCAATGATCTTCTGCAGCTGGTCTACTCCTTGTCCAGTGTAATCTGTAGAAAAGTCAAGGAAACTGTTCTCACAAGTCGGGTCTCCTAAAGTATTTGCGCATTGTGGTTAATAATACTTTTGATCCAGTTTCCCCCTCATCTACCCACTGGAATGTCGCACCGATGGCAACAATTTTAGTATGGGAACGGTTCAGTTAAATGTTTAAAAGTCAACAATTCCAAAATGTCCTTTAAGAGCAATCAAAACTGTATCATCTGCTTCTTTATAGCAGTGTAGACCAGACATGCAAGTGACATTTACCTGTGTGCATGTCTTTGTATTCAGCCCCAAAGTGTCTCCATTGGAAACCATAAACAGGGCCCAAGTCCCCTTCCTCCCTGTCAATGAATCCACTCTTGTCCAGAAACTCACGAGAACCATTTGCATCCCAAATTTTCACACCTTTCTCTGACAGCTCTTTGGAATTTGTTGACCCCTGTAACAAAAATGGCCAAACAGGTACAATTTGGTGTCATACAGCAGAACATCAGCTGGAAAGAAACCAGCTTGTGTGATCACCACTCTGCTACACACACAGTCAACTTCTCAGTGGTAAACATTACATTACATTAATTACATTAATCAGTGTAAACAAAACCAAAAAATGTAACCAGGAATAATTATTGCATATACGTTTGCAATTTAGGAATTATTTGTATCCCAGGAAGATAGTTCATTCATTTTACTGTAGATTATCAACCATGATAATGTGTGATTGTTCCTGCAAATGCTTTTTCAAATGTAATTTTGCTAATAATTGGTGTAAGGATATTCAAACACGCGAGTGAGTAAGTAAAATACTAGCCTATTTCTAACTCTGGTGTGTATCGCTTTCGTGTATCATAAGTCTGTCCAAGATATAGATTATTCATTATACAGTTCTTACTTTAATAAACCACAGCAGTTCTTCTAAGATTGCTTTCCAGAAAACCCTCTTCGTTGTCAACAAAGGGAATTGGTCTGTAAATAAACCACAAAATCATAAATATTCAATGTACAGTTCTACCACAACACAACAGCACTTCCCGCCAACCAGCACACAGCACTCATTGGTTCCTGCATGTGGGACGGAAGAAAAATGAACGCGCCTTTTATTTTAAAAAGTAATAATAAAAATTAGACATGGAGCATCGGAAACAGTGAAAAGAAAACTATTCATAAAAAATGCATTACTTTATGACAATATACAAAAGTCCGGTAAATTGTATCAGTGGAAGTTAGTTAGGCCACGTAGCTAATGTTAGCTAACTAATTCGAAAGAAAATCACTCACCCCGGAGACTGTATCTTGCCTGTGAGCCAAATACTGAAATAACTCCGGTTCCTGTGCGGTCTCCTTTTCGGGAACCGTGCTGCAAAATGTAATCTACCTGGCTCAAATAGCCTCGCTCATCGCAAAACAAAGAAAACGATTTTTTCTCAGTTGGACAACTAATTCCGTTCTCCCCTTTATCGTCGTAACTGGCAGAATCATTGATTTCTGTATTTAGAGGCATTTTAAAACTACGGCAGTTAAATGCGGGAAATGGTCCTTTGAAGACAGTGGCAGGAAAGATGCATCCGACACCTGAATTTACTCAAAAATGAATGACGCCACTTCAAAACTCCCGGGCAAGGGAGAGTAATCGCCGCCTACTCAGTTCCAACGTCAAATATTGGCTCTGTCTCTGATTAAAGGAGGAGTTTATACTTTAGGTTCAGCTTGTGCAATAAACGTACTAGTCATAGGCAGTGTTGCCAAGTCCGCTTATAATAAGCGGCTTTGGGCTTGAAAGTTGCTAGAAAAAATCACGAGTCGCGGGTTGCGTTTTTTGGGCTTGTTTTAAAAATATGGTCGCGTGTTAGTAAACTCTAAAACTGACTAGTTTTAAAGCCTGTGCGGCTCTCTGTTTTCTAGTCTTCTGTTCTGTTAAATACCTTTTTGATAATACTCTTCTGTTATTGAGCCCTGCGAGGTCCTTGTTTGGAATATTTTCATTTCATTTTCTAAAGTAAAAGACATTTTCACTTCAACACCAGTCTGCGCCTGCGTTTTGGTTCTGTACAAATCCTTGACAAAAACAAGCAAAACACTAATAAACACATACCCATATATAGTAATAATAATATTATATGGTTTTAATAATTTTTATTATAAATATGTGACCATAATAGAGTTGGGCTTGTTTTGGGCTTGTTTCCGAAGATCTGTCTCGCGAGAGTTGGCAACCCTGGTCATAGGCCACAGAACCTACTGGCCATACCTACTTTGGTAAAAAAAAAAATCGAATATATACGCAAATACATTACGTTCTTAATGTATTGAACTTTTGCGCGCTTCCCGGGCTAATTTCCACTAGCTGTAAGCCTACGTACAGTACGTAGCCTATCACAAGCAACAAACTGTTTCCTAATGATTGATTGGTTATTTGTGTCACGTGAGCTTAGCGTCACACAATTGAATTTCACGCGCTCTATAGACTAACTGCTAGTTAGTGATGGGAATTCCGGCTCTTTTGGCTCGGCTACCTAAAAAGAGCCGGCTCTTTCGGCTCCCAAGTGGCTCTTCAGATTTTTTGGTGTTTAAATTAATTCATTACCAAAAATAACATTAAATTATATGTAAAATGAATTACTAATGTAAAAACCATACATTATATCAAATGTTTATTATTTATATGGCTTATTATACTCAATAAGGAGCAGAGTGCTACAAAAAATAAATTATAAAGTACAAAAACAAAGACCCAACTCAATTAGACAAAAGGTCCAATCTCTGATTGTATTATTTATTAACTTTTAACTATTTACAGTGAAACAACATAGAGAAGCTTAGAGAATCACACTTTACAAAATAATAACACAATAAGGTTTTTGAAATAAACAATAATAATAATAATAATAATAATAATAATAATAATAATAACTCAGTGGGTAAAAGCAAGCACTTAAACAACAGCCTGGCACATAAATAAATTTACATCAAGTAACGGTAATGCAGCCTTTAAAACCAGGAAAAAAACAACTTCTGTGCCATACCTCAATATAGCAGTATCCAATATAGCTCAGTGCAGAGACACACACGTCACATATCGTGTAGTTGACCAATCACGTGCGGCTTGAACAGAAAAAAAGAAAAAACAAAGCGGCTCCCGTTGTTCACTTCAAAGAGCCGGCTCTAAGAGCCGTTTCGTTCGCGACCGACACATCACTACTGCTAGTGTGTTCGCTAAACTTTAAGCAAAATTGAATGATAAATAACTGATTTCTTCGGGTCCAAGGTGGCTGAGACAACCACCGTCACTCCAGCCCACAACGAGCCCTGCTCTGAGGAACCAGAAGTAGAATTTCTAACTGTCGCTGCTCCAGCTAGCCCCTCTGCCGCTACCTCCAACGCTATGAGCCTCACCCCAGCCGACAATGAGCCCTCTGAGCTTGAAGAAGCAGCAGAATTGCTAATAAGCCCCACAACTGTCAGTGCTCCAGCTAGTGTTCGCCCCTCTGCCGCTACCTCTAACGTTACGAGCCTCGCAGAAGTCCCTCTGAGGATAAGTCTGGCGCCAGTTGTCCCTCTATGTATCTCATGGCTCAGGTCGCATGAAGACATATCTAAGGTCAACAATGACTCAAAGGAGACTCAATGGCTTGATGTGCAGCCACACACACAGGGATGCTTGATGTGCAGCCACACACAGGGATGCTTTGGCCAATGTGGACGGTCTCGCCATTGCCAGTGACTTCATCCAGCACAACGAGAGACGAAGGAACTTATTTGGGAACGTTTAAGACAGGTTGGTGAGCGTTGACATTTTTTTTATCCTATGCAACTGGACTTGACGTGTCAAATGATTTACGCTTTCTAATTATACTGATTAAGTAATGCATATTATACTCTTTTATTGTGACTCAAGTATGGGCTATAACCAGGACAAATAAAAACGGCAATAATAAATAAATTTATGCGTTACGAATGTGGCTTGGGAGGGGGGGCAATGTCACGTCATTGGCCCTACTCATTCGAAATGCGTTCCGCGGCCTATGGTACTAGTTAACTAAATTCATCGTGAGATGAAGAATGCATCAGATTATATATCGATTATATATTTCAATATACAATAATACATAGCCAGATACAAGTTTAACACTCTGGGCTGCGAACTAGGCCATTATTTTAACAAGAAACTTGCAAACAGTCATCTTGCATCAGAATGCATTCACAAATGCTACTTGTCTGACGTAATGCGCCCTGAGCCTCATATACACATTGCCTTCAAGGCGCGCCAAAAATCAAACTTGGTTCCTCTTGCATTTCCTAAACTGACCACTTCAGAACAAGCGCTGTGCAAATTGTACAGTCTGATAAATTAGTTAATTTGTTGTACTTTCTATTTTTGTTCCCTGGCTTCACTTCACTTGTGTTGATGCGCGCGCGTATAGTGTAGAGGGGGTGAGCGTCATTGGAATCAGCATGGTGCATGTCGTCATAATAAAGTGATTCATAAAAATATATATTTTTACGCTGTTTTTGCATTGTTTGTTATTGTTATTGTTTGACATGGGCATTTTCTTGCAACGTCACAGTCTACATGGAACACTATTCGTAGACTGAATGATTAATTTACCAATGACGTATCGATTCCGAATCAGGTGTGTGTTCTATAGGCTATGAAGTGTTATGTAGCAATTTAAATTAAAGTGCATACTGGAGATTACTCATTCTGTTGCTGATGCTAAATTGGTGACGTATTGTCAAAACTTTTTCAAGCTTGAGAAAACCCGACTACTTTTACTACTACATGGAACTTTTTTTTTTTTACGATTTTGAAAGGACATTAATTTTACATTCTTGGAGGAACGCAGGAAAGCTTCAATTGTTTGGGTTTTAAAAACAGTTTGCCAGTATGAATGAATAGATATAGATAATGAGTATATAATTCATTTGAGTATCAGAAATAAATTCAAATAGGCTAATAAGCAGTTGTGTCGCAGAGAAACCAAAAATGTAAATTTTCACATTTATAATACAATGGGCAAGCTAAATAAAAAATATTTAAAATAAAATCATCTATTTGCAAGAAATAGCTGGCAAGCCGCTTGTAAGATGCTAGTAGAAAATAATGTTTTGTGTACACTTCATAACACATTATGTTGCCTTGACAATATATTTGTTTAAAGTAGCCATTTTTCTTGGACAGTTTCAATCAAAGTGTGTCCAATAAATAATCCAGGTGAAAAATTACATTACATTACATTATTGGCATTTGGCAGACACTCTTATCCAGAGCGACGTACAGTTGATTAGACTTAGCAGGAGACAATCCTCCTCTGGAGCAATGCAGAGTTAACGGTCTTGCTCAAGGGTCCAACGGCTGGGTGGATCTTATTGTGGCTACACCGGGGATTCAAACCACCGACCTTGCGTTTCCCAGTCATTTACCTTAACTACGCTACAGGCCGCCCCATCGAAAGCGCTGTACAATTCCTATGAATTCCATTCATACATGCAAGGCACCGACCAGCTTATTAATTAGGTCTTACACAGGGTATGAGTGGTTTCCTCTGTCCTGCAATGTTTAGTGAAACAGTAAAAGCTTAGCTGAAATCAATGAATACAATGTATCTGATTGCAGTGCAGCAACATTTTTTTATATAGGCCTATGATTTTGTCATTGGCTGCAAATAGGTGTGTAGTAGTGTGTCACTGTGTCATGGTAATGTCACTTGCTGGATCAGTGGTGATGTAACACAGCTTGCTTATTTGTGGTTATTGACAGCATTTAATAAGTGTCAATGAAGTGTGTTTGAAAGAGATTTTCACTGTTTACACTGAAATAGTCAGGAACAGTTTAAACAATATTTTAATGACCAAAGTACTTCTAAAATATTTCCACATGTTCCAATGAATCACGAGTGAGCTGAGGGTTTCAAATTTGTTGGAATCAGCTGGTTTCAAACAGTTTGTCATAAGTATTGAGTTGAAAAAAGATATTATTTAGACTATGTTTTCAAATGTTTTGTAATAGTTTCTGTTGAATTTGGACATTTTCCAGTAGCATCACAATCAATTGACTTCTGGTTGGCATAACGGTGTACTTATAGGTATATTCGCTATTCTTACTTGTAACTGTTGGATTGATGAAATTGTCCTATTGGAAATTAGACGGTACATTTACCAGAGCAGGATAGAGATAGTTTCTTTTCATGTCAACAGCTATATGTAGTTAAACCTTTCTCTAATTTCACCTGATTTTTCTACACCTTTCTCCTTAGATCAACATTTTCCACCTTGTTCAATCTGAACATGAACGTTGACCCGCGTTTCCCCCAGGTATGCAACATGCTCCCATACCTTCTGGATCTCCAAAATGATTTAAAATGTTCCTGATTCCTAAAATACTTTATGTAGCCATTATTATGTTAATCCCATTTCCCATCTTTAACACAGCCTCCGTTAACTGGAGGTCCCAGACTCCTGCAGCCCTTCAGTGGAGCTGTACAGCTCCACACGGCCGAAAACGCCTGGAGACCATCAGCGAGTAGGCTGGCTGAAGGGAGCCGGGACCGGGGGGAGGAGGCCCCTGAGGAAGCCTGTTCACAGGTCCTGTTCAGGAAAGTTGACCCCTGAGGTGTTCCCACTCATGGCGAAACAGGTCAGTGAACTGAACATCGATACGGAGGAGCGCCTGTGGGGAATCGCCTCCATCATTTTGAGAAGGCCATCGCCGAGGTGAAGTTCTGCAGCATTTATGCCCAGCTGTGCTACCGTCTCAGGGAGGTGAGTGTCCCAGACTGTCCCTTCTCTCTGCATCAGAAATCACTTCCTAGTTATGCTACAACTGTGGCCTAATGTACTACTGGAAGAAAGAAATAAAGAGCCACATGCAGTTTGTTCCTTTTTGTGTCTATCTGTGCATTGCTGTTTAAACGTGCAGCTTCTCCACACTGCCACCTTTTCATGCTTCATTTTAGATGGAATTGTAGAAGATGAGATCCAGATAGAGGTGTGTGACTTGTTCCTAAAAGCCTTTTCTCACCTACAGATAAATGTGCCATCCAGTGACAGCCCAGCCATTTTAAACTTCCGTTTGGTGCTGCTCAAGCTCTGCCAGCTGGAGTTTGAAAAGCTGGAATTGGCGACTACAATGGGGAGTGAAGTTAATGGCCACCGCAATTGGCAACATGCAATTTTTTGGTGAGCTCTTCAAATTCAAAATGATGAAAGCAAAAGTTATACACAGCTGCGTCACAAAGCTCCTTTCCAACCAAAGCGGGGAGGCACTGGAATGCCTGCCTTCTTACAACTGTTGGCGAGAACCTGGACAGTGATAAGGTATTGGACTACATGACCATGGTATTCATTCAGATACACTTATAGTAAATACCCCACCCCCGAACACACATAAGAAAAACACACACAAATGCAGACACACAGAAACACTAACTGTTGCCACTGCTGTCTGTTTCATCAGGACCTCATGGATACTTCCACACTGTCAAGAACATCATCAAGGGGGGAGGACATCATCACGGATCAGATTTCTTTTGCAGGATGTGCTGGAACTCAGTAGGGTACTGCCTAGTTGTCTGTGATTCCGCATCCTCTTTCTCTCGAAATAAAGGAAAAGGAGCTTCATTGTCCAATTCAAACTCCCTAGAAAACTTACTTCCCATTTAATGAAAAATGAGGCCACAGAAAGATGTGAAAGACAAATGCTGTCCTCCTTTGTGTCAATATCCATCCCTACTGAATAACTGAAAATTTGTCCCACTACACCAGAATGACTGGATCCGTAGGAGATGTGAGGATGGACCGAAGACCATTGAGCAGGTTCACAGGCAGGCTGACATGGAGAAACAGCGAGAGAGGAGCCTCGTGCAACAGACTCATCCTCAGGGGGACAACTGGCGCCAGACTCATCCTCAGAGGGACAACTGGCGGCAGACTCATCCTCAGAGGGATAACTGGCACCATACTCATCCTCAGAGGGACAACTGGCACCAGACTCATCCTCAGAGGGACAACTGGCGCCACAGGGGCAAAGATCTCCGGGTCCAAGTAAAGCCACGCCCAGGCTGGAGCCGCAGCCGGGAGGCAACCGGGACCCAGGAGCTGTACAAGAGCATGCACAGTATCCTGGATAAGCTCACCCACAAGATTTTTGGCCACATTATGAAGCAGGTGGACAAGCTCCACATGGACACAGAGGAGCGTCTTCGGGGCATTGCAACCATCCTTTTTAAGAAGGCCATCTCTGAGCCAGGATTTTCCACCACAGGTGCCAAGATCTGTCATTGTCTGAGGGAGGTGAGTATGTGCATCTGTCCTTTCTCATTATTTCAGAAATCACTACCCGTTCAAGACACAAGTATGGGCTTCAAAAACAGTGGAAGGAGAAGCTAAAGAGCCACATACATTCAGTGACTTTCCTTTGTGTGTTTATCTGTGCACAGCCATCCTCTAAACATGCACCTTCTCCACACGACTACCTGGGCACAAATAACACAAGGAGTTTTAGATAGTATTTCAGAATTACAGAATTGTACTTCTAAGGAAGTTTCTTTTGCTTCCTAAAACACATTTTTTACCCTTCAGTGCTAAAAACCCTCAAGATTTTGTGAACTTCTGCTTGGTGCTGCTAGAACTCTGGCCCATTGAGTTTCAGAAGCTGGATGAGGACCATGAGGTAATTGGAAGAAACAGGAGCTTAAAGTGCTTGCCGTGGTAACATAGGTAGTAGTGCTGGGCAACCTGCGAAAGAGCAAGAGATGCTGGTGCTGGGTATGCTATCAGATGGTGAAAGTTTTGGTGTTAGATTATGTCAAAAAATATGTTTATTGGGGTCATGGCAGAAGTTTTTTTGGTATGAATGTGGTGTGAAGGCATATGGTCTGCTATGTTTAGTTAATGTGGCTAATTTAATTTCTGGCCATGTTTGTCTGAAGACATTTGTGACGTGGCCTCACCCTTTCACAAATGGTGACTCTTTAAAGCATGGTTCGTGGATTACAGATCAAATGTCATGGCTTGCCCTGTGCTGTAAATGTGTGGCACCTCCCTGCTCACCCACCTTGGCCCTCCTCCCCGTTTGTCCAGGAGGAGAAAAAGCAGCACCAGCAGTTGGTCACCAACATGAAGTTCATTGAGGAACTTTTGAAATTGAAGATGATGGAGGAGACTGTGATCCACAATGTCATCGCAAAGCTGCTCATCACCCAGAGTGAGGTGGCACTCGAGCGTCTGTGCTGCTTACTGTCTACCTTTGGCAGCACCCTGGACTGTGATGAGGTATTTCACCAGTGAGGTCATATCCCTCACACAGATACGCTTATACACAGACACCCAAGCAGTCTAACTGTCCCCACTGCTTCCCATTTCAGCAGTACCTTATGGACGGATATATCCATCAGACCAAAAGGAAGGAGATGGAGAGACATTCCTGAACAGAAAGATAACAACATAGCAACAGAAAGAACGAGACAAAGACTGGAGAAATTTGATCTCCTCCATCAGATGGAGGAGATCATCACCACGAAGCAGATCTCATCTCAAGTCTCCCGCCTAATGCAGGACATAGTGGCCCTGAGAAAGGTATTAGCCCAATTTGACCAACCCCAAATGGTGTGCCCCCGCCACCTCCTATGGGAAATACTCAGTGTTATCTTCTTCATACTCAATCTCTAACCCACTCTCTCCAGCTCCATTGCTCTTCCTTGTTGTGTTTCTCACACAGCTAAAATGTCCCTCTCTTGTAAATGGTTGGCATTTATATAGCGCCTTTATCCAAAGCGCTGTACAATTGATGCTTCTCATTCACCCATTCATACACACAGTCACACACTGACACACTGACACACTGACGCCAATTGGCTGCCATGCAAGGCACCAACCAGCTCTTCAGGAGCATTTAGGGGTTAGGTGTCTTGCTCAGGGACACTTCGACACAGCCGAGGCAGGGGATCGAACCGGCAACCCTCCGACTGCCAGACAACTGCTCTTACTGCCTGAGCCATGTCGCCCCTCTCTTGTCTGCTTCTCTCTGTTCCAAAATTATTGGTTCCCACTGGCAGCTGCTGACAGCAACTGAAATCAGACACAGCAACAATAAGCTGCAAAAGAACAGTAAAAATAAAAATAATAATAGTGTAATTCTATTTTGTGTCAAATACTGCATTTATTTCTTCTTCATTTGTATTTTCTGTTAATTTCATCTGGCAGTTCTGCTTGGAGCTTTCAGAATGTGACTTGTACCACACACTAATAAAGCTGCATGCCAAATTTCTCCAGTCTTTGTCTCGTTCTTTCTGTTGCTGTGTTGTTATCTTTCTGTTCAGGAATGTCTCTCCATCTCCTTCCTTTTGGTCTTTTACCGTATCGTGGTTGCCATTCTGTAGATGTAATACACTATATACAGTAATACATGATATAATATATCTTCCCTTTGTGGATCTTCATGCTGACTTTCTGTTTTATTAATTTAGTTCATGATTCAGTTTGTCTGTATCTGTGTAAAATGGGGCCACTTCTTCTGCAAATCTTATATTCTTCAGTTGTTCTTCCAGTTCTATTGTCTTGGTTTGAAAGATCTGAGTTTTTGACGACCTCATACATTGCTACTTTAAACAGTTTAGGGGATAGGCGATTTCCTTGTCAGAGAACCTCTAACCATACCTAAGCTACTTCATCTTAAATCACCATTATGCACGTGCACATGTCATTCATTCTCTTCATGTATGTTTAATTTACGGTGCAGTCCCTAAGTATTTGGACAGTGACACATTTTCTTTTCACGCTGTACAGCAAACAAACAGTTGAAATGAAACACTCTGTTGTAAAAGTGCGGACTTTCATTTGAGGGTTTTTTCATCCATATTTGCTAAACTGTGTAGGAATTACAGGCCTTTTTATACATCGCCCTTCATGTAGGCTTAGTCGACATTCAGAACTGTTTATTGTTTAACCAATCAATCTAACGGAACACATCTGGGCAACAAGAAACACCTATCAGTCACATGGTCCAATACTTTTGCTCACCTAAAAATTGGGTGGCCAAATGCAAAAGGCGCTATGTTCTAAGTTGTTTAAAGGTAGAATCGGTAATTTCTGACTTCTAATGGTCAAGAGAGGAATAGCAGCAACAAACACCTTCAAACCACAACACTGTTTATCCATCCCCCATCTCTGTAAACACGCTGACATTGAAACGCCATTGGCTGTGGCAATTAGAACCAATTTTCAACCAATGTGCTTGAATTATTGTACAGTCATGCAATGTTTTGGTCGAGTGTCGGGCCGTCAATTGTATATTTTGAAACCCGATTTTAAGGACTATAAACACAGGCATAGGGTGAGTCAACATGTGAGTGAGCCGTTTTCAATGATGGGAAGGGATTTACTTTGGATTTGTAACAATGTTTTAACACAAAAATCTTACCGATTGTACCTTTAACAAATCTAGATACAAATACCAGGAAATAAAAGATGAAATTTGGATCTGTCGTATTATGTACATCTTTTGACCACAAACTCAATTGTATTCACGGTATAGCAAAAACAAAGAATTGACCTTGCTGTTCCAATAATTTTTGAAGGGACTGTATCTCCTCTTGCCCTCCTCCTCCTTATATTGGATCATAGAGCTAATGAATCGTACCCATACTTTTCAGATGTAGCACAGAAATAAAAAAGGCCCACACCCTGAAGTGACAGGGTATTGGGCTGAAAGTTGAGACAGACTGGAAACCTGTGTCTATCATAGTAATGGCTGAGCATGTTTTATTTTTTATTTTTTTCAACTTTGTTTGCTTGAGTACAGGGTGAAAACAACAAAAAATGTGTCACTGTTCAAATACCTACAGACTAGTGTATGCCGTCATCGTTTACATGCCCCATCTGGCCTGTTGTGGTCTGGGATTTCCTGATACTTGGACACTCTTGGACATACTTGGGCATTTATTTTCTGAACCAGGTGTTCAGTGAGCATGCCTGCATCCTCACACTTTAACACATCAAAGACCATATAGTCAGTTACTGTCCAGTTCACTTTCATGTCAAGGTCTTTTGCTATATGTTTGGCATGTTGTATTCCCTTATGACTTTGAATGAAGCATCCATGGATTATAGCTCAGCGTCCACTATTTGCTATTCTCTTCTTGTTCTCAGTTGGGCCTCTTCTATATGAAGGGCATCTTCTCTAAAGCATTGGCATTGGCTTTGAGAGCAGCCCACTGTTTCTGCCTTCATTCCAGCAGTGCTGCATTTGCCGCCCAACAGTACCCCCTAGTGCCTACATGCCTTTACACCTGTAGTGGTTATAATTATATATTAGGGTTATGGCATATTATAGTGGAAATATTATCATTGTACATTAATGCTATGATTTTTTTCTGTATATACTCTGAAACTGAAAACCTGATAAAAAAAACCCCCAGTTCTGGTGGTAATATAGATAATTAAATTGAATGCAGCAACCTTACAGCAATAAATAAGCAACCTTAAGTATAAATCCCCAAAAAGAATGGTGTTCATTCTATATGTGTGTCCTACATTGAGTCCTACACAAACTTCCAAATGTTGTAATATTAGAAAATGATAATGAGCATCATTACATTATTGGCATTTGGCAGACGCTCTTATCCAGAGCGTCATGTTTGTACTCCTGCAGAAAGCCTACAGCTATGTTCTGGTGGATTCCTTTTGTCAGGGATGTGAAAACCCTGATGTGAGAAGAGAGAAAGAGACACCATTGTGCAACTAGTTAGGTATCTAAAAGGAACTTTAAAAGACTCGTACAAAGGATAAAATAATGTTTAAAAACCAAAGAACTATCAATCACAATGTTATTGTTTCATATTACCACCTCTTAGCAGTTTCATACATGTGTAATACTTACATATTCCATCTTTTCAAATGTTTTTATTTAAATGTAACTTATTGACGTAACACTCATCTCATAAATGTCAATGAATGGTCAATTGGTGTTAGCTCTTTATTATCCTTGTTTCACCACAGATAATTAAAAAAATAATCAAAAATGTCACAAACTGAATGACATACATATACTTAATGTATAGAACAACAGATTTGATTCAATACTTTATCTATTGTGCCAAAAAAGTGTGGATCTACAGTCACCTTTTTTTCAGGCCACAGTGTTTTCATTCCTGCAAAGAGAAGAGTTGTCAGTCTCACAAACAGATCAATACTAGTAATGCTCTCACCTATGTGGTATTGCATAATTTCTTGACTCAAAGCCAACAATAAATAATGTAATGGATCACACACAGGCTGTGACCCTGAACAATAAACAGTGTATTGCTATTCCCTATAGCAGTTTGTTTTGGTTCATTTATCTCTTCCATCTCTCTGATGTAACCAGTGAGACACTTGCCAAAATACTCCTGAAATGGAAATGCATCAATTCTTCACACAGGCTATTTGCAGACTGTTTTAAGCGCTGCCACATATCACTTTATTACCCTGAACAATATGCTGCATAATGCTGCTCAGTATATCATTTTGCATATTTTAAAATGAATTTCCAGTATAGATTTCGGTATAGATTTTGTGGATTTAAAGGAATACTCCAACATTTTGGGAAATTTTTTTATTATTTCCCAAACAGTCTTACCCAGACAGACAGGCGAAATGTTCGATTTCATTTTCATTTGTGTGCATTCACTGGCTCGGTTTCCATGTTAGCATAACGTGTTAGTTTAGCATAAACACTTGAAGCCTATAGGAGTCTAGCCTACCGCCTTCAAAATGAATAAATACAGTTTACAGCAACTTCTTATTTATACGAGGTGTCGTGTGTATACGAGGTGTCGTGTGTATTTGAAATACACGTGCGGGAAGAAAATTAAAACGAGAGTCCTTTTCGGAAAAGTTAGACGGTTGTAACTATAACCGCTGAACACACATGTATCTAGCTCTACCTTCAGAAGGTGCGTGGATCACTGTGCTCAACCAGTGAAAGACTGAAGGATGCATGTGTGTTCAGCGGTTATAGTTCCAACCGTCTAATTTCTACGAAAACAATGGGCCATTCTGCCAAACAAATAAAATAAAAAAGCAGCCCTCGATTTTTTTAGCACTAGTTATTCATTGGATGTGCAAATTAAAATGTCCTGATAGTCTATTCATGAACACCCCTATCGGCAGTGTGGCCAGTTTGTGGCCATGTGCTACATTATAACAAGGTTATGGATGAGGATCAGAGGGCAGGGGGATGTAATGAAAGCCTCAGCTACAAGAAACAAAGCTGAACCCTGGATAGTGTAAAAGGCCCTATTCAGTGTGGCACCCTAGTCTAACCCATCCATTCCTCTTACTACTCTTACCTCATCATCTGTTTGTACATGCCCAGGGCTTCCCGGACCACATACTGAATGAAAGCAGGGTCCTGGACCTCCAGATCAGCAGGGACGTTCAGGGTGATGGTGGGAGAGCTCAGTACATTCACCTCCACAGTAGTGTTAGGGGCAGAGGCACTGTCAGCCAGCTGTTTCTGGGGTACCACCTGAGGAAAATAATTATCAACAGCAGGATTACCATAATAAATCATAATTTCATACCACAATCATACCATAATCATTATGCTCCTCAAATATCAACAGCAAAGTTACCTTCACCATTATAATCCTCTTCACAGTAGAGGTATATCAATGTCGGGGAAATACCTCTACTTCACCATCTCCATATTTACCATAATCAGCATAATCATAGTGATAATGAACATAAACATCACCATCATGATCATCATTATTATTATCATAGCCATCACCATTGTTGTCATCGCTTTTACCATTATCCCTGTTGGCATTGTCACTATTGACTAGCTTTTCTTCAATATCTCCAGAGAAAGATCTTGCTCTACGGTAGGGCAAATGCAGTAGTTTGTTGCGAGAACCACAAAGGAACATATGAGGAGGGACATACAGCAGCGATGTTGAAGACACAGTCAGAGACTGCTGTGCTATTGGCCTGCTCTACAACCCAGCTGAACCTGGAAGCCATGTCACCCAGCCAGCTGAAGGTGTCGTCCGTGTGCCTCTGAACGACCTGGAGCACCTCCTGGTACTGCTGGCTGGAGACACTCAGCAGATCAGAGACTTCGTTCAGCTCCCTGTGCAGCTCCCAAACACTCGGGCACTCTGAAGGGAAATCAGCAAAGAGTTCAGGGCGTGAAGTACAGTACCTACCACTCATAGTGCTCTGCAAATGGGGATGTATGTTGGGCTGATGCAGTAACCCAGACTCTCAGCTGTTGCACGGATTGTGTCTGATCCTTTCAATATGCTTTTATGTATCACATACTGTACACATAAATCCAGTGAGAACCTTCCATAAAAAATGTGCATACGCAGTTGGGCCAACAGTTATTTATTTTGCATAGCTGGAATCAGCCGGTCTGTTGTGAGGTGGTTTGATTATTCGGTAGTAACCCACACAGCACACTCCTACCTTGTGTCACAGTTCTCTGACAGGGTTCACACTGGCCCTGTAGCTGCCAGCACTCAGACGTCTGTCTGCGCAGATCTCTGCACAGTTTCTTGCTCTGGATCGAAGCCCAGCTTGGGAAAACGTCTGTCCCTGGAGTTGAAAGGTTGGAGGGAAAAACTTGCGTCAGTACACAGGCCAGGCATCTGTTTTTCACACTATTACATACAACTAAAACTTGGCATTAGACCAGAGTAATTTGAAATACAAATAATGATTCAACATTACAACTAAAGAATTTAAACAAAAATACGTTTGAAGACAGACTTTACTCTTTTAAACCATCAAGAACACAATAATACATTCCCATTGTGCTACTATGCAAACAAATGGTAAAACTGTTAACTGCCAGGTACAGTACCCTCCTGCAGCTCGGACTCCTTCTGGACAGCCACCTGAATGTCCTCAAACACCTCCGTGATGACGGAGCTGAAGTCCTCCAACATGCTCTTGCTGAAGTCAAAGAAGGAGTCCAGGACCTCCTCCAGGCCAATGCCCTTGAGGAAGTCGGTGTCGAGAACGTCGGGACCTGGGATGAGGGGCTTGGGCCTGAGGCTGGTGATGAAGGCATCGCGGAAGGTGCAGTCAAACTGCCGTCGCATGTTCATGACCAGGTCCATGCTCCTGTCATAGAGGATGCTGACTCTCTGCTGCAGCTGGCTGAAAGACTCCTCCACCTGCATCATCTCCTCGTCCGGGTTCTCCAGCCACTGGCCATGGACCAGACCCTGGCCGTCCTCCAGCTGGAACTGGGCAGAGGTCTTACGGAAGAAGTCATCCACCTGACAGGAACAGAAGAGCCATGGCTTGGCTGGTCAGTGCCCTGGTTCACTGGAAAGGGCAGAACGTAGAAAGTAATACTGTGATGGCTTCATACTTCTAATTCTAACTCAGCCACCTCTGTATATCTGTCAATTGGATAAATTATCAACAGAAATCCTTCATATGACATCTAAAAAATATGCTGAATCATAAGTTGGTTAATTATTCACATAGGATTTTTAAGACATTCACAGATATCTAGTTTTTTCACATCCCATAGACACCATTGTTCCCATTTCTATACAGCATCAAACATATTCCATCCATTTTAAGCAAATGTGAATCGAATATATCCGGACAGAATCTAATTCTTCAATTGATCCAGTTTACTGTGTTGCTATTTTGACTTCTTTACTTACTTGTTTTGTTAGTTATTTTGGTAATTTAAAAACTATTATTGTTATTAAAAGCTACTATTGTTTTTCACACCATTCTCTGTAAACTCTAAAGACTTTTGTGTGTGAAAATCCCAGGAGATCAGCAGTTTCTGAGATGCTCAAACCACCCTGTCTGGCACCAACAATCATCCTGCGGTCAAAGTCACGTAGATTTCTGATGGTTGATGTGAGCTGGCTCTGTGAGTGTATATTAGCATCCATGTCCTTTGCTGGATGGCAGTAATGTAATGCAGTGCAATGTGAAGCACAGAAGGGGCTGTGCTGCCGCATAGACCCATACCTTGAAGGAGAAGGAGGAGAAGCCGCGACGGCAAGTAGAGGTGTAGAAGGTTTTGCAGGCATCCTCCAGGCATGGCCGGCACTCTTCCCAGGAGGTCTTCAGGGCTTCCTTACACTGCTGCTCTGCCTCCCCCAGTTTCTGCTCCACCTCCTTCGCCATCTCCACTGCCCCCTAGGGGTCGAGAGCGTTCTGCCATGAGCACAGTCGGTTTCTCGGGCATTCTGCCAGGAGTCGCAGCATTAGGTCACTGAATGATGATGATAAAGTGCACTTAAGAGCTGGATTGTGTTAATTCTCCGTAACTCTCTTGTTGGGCCCCTCCGTGACCTTTGACATCCTGCAAAGTTATCAGCCACTCAGGGGAGCAGGGGTTAGGATTTGCCAGGGAATGCAGCCCCTATCAAAACAACTTTACGGGCACAGGTGCTGCACACCTGTGACCCAGTCAAGGTCCCTGAGAGAACCTGAAGCATGTGGAGACCAGTAACAGACCTGAGTTCACCCCTTCTGACTGAACCATGATCCCACAACTGCACTTCATTACATGGCTTGGAATCGACTGCCTCAGTAAAATCTAACTGTGTAAGAACATGTACACTGGTGAAGCTGGTTGAAACCATAAACAATTTCATACACATCCACTGTGCTCTTCATTTCTGAACAATGCAGTGTAATTACAAAGATTTAATGAACATCTTCAGAAGCAGATAGTTCTCATGAGCATGTCTATGTTGTTTTCAGTTGGTTATCAGGAGTCTGACCTTCTTCTTCTCACCGCTGTGTCTCAGTGACCTCATGAGGTGTGCATGCTTCTCCTCATTCTTCTCCATCACCTCCTTCATCTGCTTCACGCCGAACAACGCCCTTTTCATCTCCACATCCACATACTTCGCTCCGTCCACCGACAGCCCTGACCCACCGCAGGACAAGCACAGTGACAGGCAGTCTACCCACCTCACACATTGATTTATGACTTCTTGTATGTAGAACAGTTTATCTTATAAGCTGAAGGCATTACACACAACACGCTCAATTTAGCATGTAGTCTGTATGGTACCAGGTCACTGTAATACTATGTAATGCTGACATTATGCTATAAGTTATAATTATAAAGCTAACGGGTAACTATAAAGTTACACTTTCAGAAAAAGCAATAGCCAAATAGAAGGGTTAACCAGAATGCTGACTCACTTTTGAGTGTGTCCTCAGGCAGTCCTTCTGTGAGAACCTCGAGGGCACATTGGAAGATGAGGGATGCCACCAAAATGACTAAAACTAACAAGGCCCTCATATTCACTGATTTTTGATCGCTGACGCAAAGGAAACAGGCTATGATAGAAAAGACAAGAGTGATGAAGTTAACAACAACACCTACTTGACCATTTATTTACACCACTAACACTGCAGTTTTATCATTATGACAGAATGCTTATTCAAATGGAACACAACTAAATGTTTTTGTCTTTCCTATTGTGTCCATTTATCGAATAAACAGATTTCTGGGGGCTGTGTTCTTTCCCAGACCACATGTAAACTGTGGTGGTAAACAAAATATTTCCTGGTACTCCTTATGAAACTGCTCAAGAGGTAACAGATTTGCTTAGATGTTCTGATCTCAGTTAATCTCCAAAGCAAAGAGGATTTACCCTGGAGAAACGGCACCAAGCAGAGGTAGTTGATGAGTTTTTATAGCATACCACAGGGTGGCACTATACTTCAATATGAAAAGACAACAACAAAACTCTGGCAGCAGATGCAGGGCAGCTGACCTACATAAATCTTACTTTCTTGTGTAAATTATATCATCTGTTAAATGTCATTGTAAACATAATCTTCCAATGCATTTATATTCAATTAATGAATGTCATTCATGTAAATGTACACCAGGGCTGCCTGACCCTGGTCCTGGAAATCTATTCTAAGATAATCGTAGATTCATTATAATCCTAATTTGGCACACCTAATTCTACTAATTAACAGCTAAATTAGATCTCTACCTGCTGAGCGATGTGTGTTTTGATAGGTTTGGTCTGAAAACCTACAGGTTAGTAGATCTCCAGGAACAAGGTTGGACGACTCAGATGTGCACCTTAAAAATAAAAACTCAATCATTGCTCAAGTGATCACAAGATCATCACAATGGTATTGGCATAACATGCCAGTGCTCAACATGAAGGGAGGAGCTTCACTAATCAATATTACTAGCGCACCTCAGTACATAATATATCATTAGGTTCTACATATTATGCAGCTTTGTTATGACTGAGCAGAACGTTGTAATCAACAACAACAACAAACCCAACTGCCAGTCATGTGAGGCTATGGTGCACCCACTCAGGCTGGGACCAAAGCTAAGCTGTTTTACAGCTCAGCACTCCATGGCTCAGCATTGCTCACTCAGACATCTGGTGGCCTGCCACTGTGGTTCTGTACACCGTGACTCAAACTGAATTAAAGTTAAACGCAAACATCTCTGGCCATTTCAAACCCTAACCTCTAAATGTCTGCCGTTGTTTCCTTAACCTGAATGAATATGGAGCCAGCTTCTGGAGGCATTAGAGTGCTGTGAGAAGAATAGTCAAACTGTGATTATGAAACACTGTTATAGGCATGTAGCATTGCCTAAAAGTATATTTTCTATAGGTTATTTGTAAAAACAGGCTCAAGGTTTGAATATCATGTTACTTTTGGTGCATTTGGAAATGCTTCATAAAGCATTATGTTATACTACAAAGGTCTACTGTAAACATGTTTAAGAAGTCTTTCTATACTGAAGGCAAAAAGGGACAATTCTCAAAAACACATCTCAAATGGAAAAATCTTAACACCTGAAAAGATCCTTTATTTTATAGACAGTAATAAAGTCCATGATTGTTGTTGTTCTGACAACATTGCACAGCAATGATTCCTCTTAGAGCCATGAAATCTAGAAAGGATAGGACAAACTAGAGCAAAACATTTATCATTTAATCGGGTATATTCATATGTCTTAACCTTTGTTATAAACTGCAGAATGTTGAACATGTAATAATTCTACTCACCAGAGATGTTATTCTTTTCCCCTGATGCAGTAGCAATGTACACAGTGGTCAGGGTGGTTGACTGTTGTCTTTAGAAGGGATTAATCTATTTATACTTGGCCTCTTAGCAGGGATCCTATTAGCTTATTTGACTTATTGTGACCATTGATCCAGCAGATAGCACTTCAGGAGTCACACGGGAGTCAATCATACCTATAGGTTTGTGGAGAGAGTGGAGACAGAGACATGTCACCCCCAATATTTATAATATATAGTATATATTTGTTCAAATCAATTAGAGACTAGGTGGTCCAACAGTGTATTTCCACCAAATTTTAAGAGCAACCTCTGCCTGTGGAGTCAATATGGGTCTCAGGAGTCTGAAAATGAATGAACGTACTGTAGTCTCTGACACTCTGTCCTTGCAGGCACCATGGACCAAAGGCTATCCCAGGGTGAAGGCATATTGCTGTTACTCATGGGGATGATTCCATTTCAATGAGCCGAAAATAAAGTTATTGTGACCCCTGCTTTTCGCTACCACATATTTAGTCATCGGGTTTGGGCTGACATCTAACATTGATTTCATTTTCCTTTTTTGGTGGGGGGAAAGGGGGGCGGTTGAGGGTGGGTGGTATATTAAGTCACCCTTGACTTTCTCATTTGTAAAACTGACCTGGTTAATGTGAAACTTCTGTTTGCAGGTCCAGTAAATCGGGTCCCAACCCCTAAATTTAAAACATCAATAACCGAGCACACGTCTAACCTAGAATACAGCTGTTTCATATAACTTCAAGATGATCCTCAACACTGATGCTTAATACCAAGCTCTAGTTTCAATTACAATGAAAAATAAAATAACACTTTTGCAGAATTCAGGAAAAGATACAGTGACTTTACAAATAACTGCAGATAGCTTGGGAACCCTATACATGTCCAAAGGTGACATTAAATAAGACCCCAAAATGGATGCATGAAGCAGGTTATTTAAAGAAATAAGCTTTTTGGGGGTTGTATCTTGGCTGCCCTTTACCTATGAAAAGCTCCGGGGATTTCACAGCAGTCTAGAGTGGAGTATTTCTTGTCTTTTCTTTTTTCTTTTTCTTTTTTTTTAAATATAAGCCGATCTGTTAGTAAAACCTGGTTGTGACTGAGGCGTAGCCAATGGAGCAGCTTCAAAGCGGTCATTGGAGGAGACTGCATCTGCGGCCTGTAGCGTAGCGGTGAAGGTACATGACTGGGACCCGCAAGGTCAGTGGTTCGATCCCCGGTGTAGGCACAATAGGATCCGGCCCTTCAGCAAGGCCCTTCACCCTGCATTGCTCCAGGGGAGGATTGTCTCCTGCTTAGTCTAATTAACTGTACGTAGCTCTGGATAAGAGCCCCTCTTCTGAAGAACTGAAGAAACCTGCAGCCTATCACTATGGTGACATTAAATAACCAGGCCACTGTAAATAACCAGGGAACAGACAATAATCAGGATTAGGCTAGTTAACAAATTATCTTTGAGTGGCATTTCTCTAATGTTCACAGCTGGGCTGTGAAATCATTCTTGGCACTCCCAATGAAAAACTTTCCCAATAAAAAATACTGATGACAATAGTACTTTTGAGTTTGCTGAACTTTCATGGCTCACGGTTCTTTGGATTACAAATTCTAAGCTCCAGTGACAAGCCTTGTTGTTGGCACAGCAACCATGAATAAGTTAAATTAACTCATATTGTGCTGTTCAGCTAATAAGTCCAGTAAAAATATTTGCAGTTTAGTAGACTACATTTTATGACTCCATTCAAATACAAAAACGCCAAGTTCATGTAACTAAGACTTTTACACCACTCCAATGGAAGAAAGGGTGTTTTGGGATAAAAATAACTAGGCAAAATTCCATCTATCCAAACCACATAGCTACTCCTAGTTAGGGTTCCAGGGGGCTGGAGTCTCACTATATCTCAGTGTATCAGGCAGGTCCGGCTCTGAGTGACCCACAAATGTTTGTGAATATGCTTTTTGAATGTGGTTATTCTCAAATTTAGGAGGAGATACCAGATAAGGGCAAATTGAGCAACTGAGAAATATACAGACTATGATCTATTCATATATCCGAGAAATTAACAATCCCATGTGTCCTCTATAAAATGATTGAATTTATCACCCTGTGTTTATAACTAACATCAGTTGATTTCACTGAGGATGTATGCACGGTAAATAAATAAATAAATAAATAAATAAATAAATAAATATTTCCCTGGACTATACGACTATTGGATGTTGGATGGAAAAAGAGGCGAAATAGGTCATACAATAGTCCAAGACCAACTTAATTTACTTAAGTATTTATGGTCAGAAATTATCCCTGTGACGTTCCCTCCACCCTGTGTCCCTAAAAAAATTAAGATAATGAATCCCAGATTTTTCACTCGAAGGACGAAAGCTCCATCGAACCGGTAATCTAATCTCATCTCCAGCCCCGCAGTCCCTCGGCGTCCTGGGGTTTACACTTTCAGGAATCTTCACCTTTTCCCCTTTAAGAAGCGGGGACCAGGGCAATCATACAGATGTAGAAAACACGTGGTTTAGCAGAAAGCCTGCAGACTCGGGACTTCCTCTCTAGTTTGACATTTTTGTGGTTTTCTGATTGTAGCCAGCATACTAGAAGGAGAGCCATCAATAACTGAACAGTTTTCAGTGCTGCAACTACTGACTCTCCGAAGAGAAGAAAACGGGAATACTGTTTCCACAGGCGCGACAACAGAAAAACTTCTGCAAGCGCTGTTCTGGCGGAACTATGGGATTTTGAAATGATGCTGGAGGTGATCTAACCAGTGCTGTTTTCTTCTTTTTCAAACTTGGGAAGTCTACAAGTTTACCTGTGCACTCTTTGAACTTGCGTTTCCTACATAGCAATTCGCTCAACTGAGCCTTTTTCAGCACACGTTATAGAAATGTACAAAAAGTAACATCCAAGGCTGAAGACTCCCATCTCCTGTAGAAACGATACAGCTCTATAAAAACACAATGAAAGGTATGTAGAATTCGGTTAAACTTTCGTATGTACATTTATGTACATTTACACAATGTCAAAGTATAATGTAGGTAAGCTTGCACGTATGTTTAACGCTTGTCTACTTTCTTCTGAATTACTTGTTTGAGAACGAATGCTAATAAACTGTAGCCTGCGCGACACATCTGGATGCGATTAACGGTCCGTGGAAGTCAGACTGCGTTGTGAAATGACTTGGCATCTCCTTGTTACAACATGAATCCATGATAATTCTCGCCATTGTAGCGCACACAATGTAACTGAAAGTAATAATAATTGTAGTGAAGGTGAAGCATTTTGCATGGCCATTTCAGTGGACTTTAGGCTGACAAATAATCTGATTCACTTACTCAGCACCGGTGCTTTAGATTTAGATGCACATTTGAAATCGAAATTTAAAATGAAATGAAATTGAAATTTGAAAATTGATAAGTGCACCATATGACTCTATGAATATGAATATTAAGTTTTATATCTAGCTATGCCGCAATATTTCCATCAGTGGCAATGGCCAGAGAATGTGTTTAGAAACTGACGAATTTATATCCTCATAATAGTTTTCTGAAGTTGGAGGACAGCTGTTATATTGTTCATTTATTGCCAATCTCTTCGTCTATAATTTATTTTTGTTGTAAATTACAGAATCGGGACAGAATAAGTCACAATTACCTGTATTAATTAATTAATATAAGCCTAATTTACTCGAGAACACTGGTTTAAGGCAATGTGCAGGTTTATTAACTACCCGTAAGATTCCCTAACATGCCGGTCCAATTTTCCGCCTGGAGTAATTGGAGGCAGTCTTACATTCCTTAAGTGGACTTGGTTGTGTGCTAGTTGGATAATACCACTACAGCCAACATCAAGTCCAAAGAAGATAAAATGATAATTAAGCACTGTGAAGATAATCTTGCCCAAATAAAGATTTCAGTTTATGTTTCCGCTGCCGCCTGAGGATAATAGCCTTTATGATGAATCTGTTGTTCACGCTTTTGTTCTTAACGTGGTTGAAAATACTTATTTTCGTTTCAGGGACAATTATCACACACATACTGAATAAATTGTGGTTCGGCACTGTCTTCCATCGCTTCAAATAGCCAGGAGAGACACATTTTTCCATGTGCGCCTTTTTTTCGTTGTAGACAAACGGACTCGCTCCTTTGCGTAATTGTTTCCATGTGTTAACTCGGAGCGTTTCTGAGCATTAAAAACCAACGACGAATACATAGAGAATGCGTCTCTTGTCAAATTATTAGCAACAATTCTCAAACGTTACGCCACAGATGTAAATCTGAAAGTGATTAAATGCATACATTTACGTTAATTGGCAGGATTTCCACCTGGGGTGTTTGGTATGTTATATAGGCACACACCTATGGCTAAACAGCAGTTGGTCATCGTGGTAAGTACAGGCCTGAGAATTCAAGTGACCTAAGCCTATCGTATAGGCCTATACAATTACTGAGATAATATATGATTCTCAGCTATGTGGTGCCAGCTGCCTTCTGCTTAACAGTATTTTCATGAAGAAATTGTTACTGGTATGTCCGGTTCATTTGATGTTAATTTTGACAGAGGAAGTAATAGGGGACCCCGTTCATATAGCACTGTGTGACTGCCGTGGTACTGTATATAAATAGATTTTATTTTTGAATGTGCTTGGACTTGGAACTTGGAACTGAGGATATCTTCATTTCCCCCTACAGCGATCGCAGTGATTATTTAGATGAATGGGTGAATAGGCCTACATTAAGCAGGTTAATTATGGATCAGGTGACATTTCTGGCTGAGTCACAAGTGACCCCCCCTAGCCCCCACCCTAAAGTCAGGGTATTGGTTTTGCCTCTGTTGTCTCACATCTGCAAGCCATTATCATTGCTGGTCTTCCTTGTGTCTGCCATCTCTGAAACAGCTCTCCAGGATGGTATAATTAGAGTTCATAGGCAATCCCTTCAGAGCTTCAGCCTGTGGGCTTTTCAGGAGATATGCCCAATTTCTTACAATGCAGATGCCTTCACAGGTTAGCAATTAGACTACAAGATGAATCCACACTGACCAGGATTTCAGGGCCCCCTGCCCCCTGTGGGCCTAGGACAATGGAATGTATAACTTACTAACGCAGAGTGGCATCCTAATGTGTACAACTGTCATGGAAATCACAACAAAATGATGTATAAATCTTGATGCTGGGAATGCCATTCTGTCCAGTCTGAATGCTGTCAATAAACATTTTATTTTTATTGGCAGAATTCAGAATGGACAATTTATTTATTTATTTACTGTATGCGAGTAATGATTAGATGTAGGTGTATCTCCACATTCATCAAGAAGAATAAATATAATATTCCCTTGGCAACAAATGGCATTTTTTAATGCTTGTGGAGCCTCTTGGTAAAGATAACACCAGTACCAGCTCCTATGTAATTTAAGTTCATATGTGAAGTCAGAGCTTCTCTGCATGCCAGTGTAACTTGGCTGTCTAGCCACTAGCCACCATACTGAAGAATTTGTTTTGTACGGCACAGAAAGCAAACAGTGCATGAAAACACATTTGATGGGAGCTTGTGTTTTGTGTAAACAACTACTGTCAACACTCAGAACCGGGATATAAGGTTTGAACACTGCACAAAATCAGGGAAATGTCCCAAGAATAGGGTTTCAGTTAGCAAAACTAAGCTCTTTATTGAAACATAATTCTTGTAAAAAATGTTGCGAAGTACAGAAAACAAGATTTCAGTTTACTGGTCATCATCACTGTAATGCTGTAATGACCCATATGTCAATCTACTACTGCTTACTTTGCACCAAATTAATGGGCATAATGTGACATTGGAATCACAAGATGTTTACTTATTGATGTTGTGAAAAAAATGCTAATCTTTGCCGCCATGTCACTATAGTACATATAGTACATGTTATACCTACACATCCTACCTACAGTATGCCAGTTATGTGATACATCAGTCGACAATGTTAAATACTGTAATGTGTCAACACAATGTAAACATGAATATGAATGCTTCCTGATTGTTCTCTAGTTAATTTTCATTTTTTTACTATTTCTTTTTTTGACACAACACCCCAGTTAATAGGTGTTGTTGGTTGGGTATTGGATATTGGTGGATGTAGGAATAGTTCCTACAAAGACTCACTCTGTCACATTGATTGGTCTGTAAGCATTATTAACTTGTTGGCATGAGCAACAGTAATGCCACTTTGCACTCAGAAACCAATGTTGGTACATCCATAGCCAACTGTGGTTAACCTAGTCAAAGTGGTGCTATGCAAAGATACACTTACAGTAATATGATGAAGCATGTGGCATCTGCAAGCAGCCTAAATTGGTCTGAGATTATATGTTAGAATAGTCCAATTAGTTATAACCGCTTTGCCAATGCTTTTTCTTGGCCCAATGCTGGTAGCCAATATTGGATCATTGTTCTTAGCCATTCGGGTTGCTTTTGAGCAAATGTACCTTGGTCCACTGAAAATGACGCAAGGCTAACACTTGGCTAATTGGATCACCTTTTCTGGGTCAATGTCTCCCAAAACATTTATTTTCAGAAGAGTTTTTGTGGGACAATGGGCATGGCAGGGAAGGATTCCGTCATGCATGCACAAACCTGGACATTTCTACACTTGAAACTATGCCACACAAAATACTGTGCTCACAAGAATGTTCATGGGGTCCAGGATGAGTTAATAATCCATTGTTCAAGTGTTCAAAAGTGGAAAGAGTGTAACAAATTGAGATTAGATCTGACAGCAGCTATTTTGTGTTGCAATAGAATATGTTGCGAAATTTTTATTTTTATATTTATATTGCTTAAATCTTGACTGTGACTCCTCTCCCAAACCAATATTTTGTCTCCATAATGAATTTATTACAGCCACAGCTGTAACATTGTGTACAACAGGACCATTGAGCAGCAATCTTAAACAGTCCTGGAGGGCTGCAGTGTCTCCAGGTTTTTATGATTCCCTTTCAGTCAGCAGCCTTGGAAATTTAAGCCTCAGAAATCCTTAGTGTGTGGAACCCTTTAGACACTCAATCACATTAACTTGAGCTGAAACACACCAAAGACCAGCAGATATTGCAGGCCTTCAGGACTTGAATTTAAGATACCTGGCTTAGAGCATGGGATTTGGATATAGGTTTGTCTGCAAGACCCAGGCTATTTCATTCTGTAATGGCCAGTGGTGGTTTATATACCCTTTTCTCACAGCAGTACATTTTGCTTTGTTTTTGCAGGTTCCAATAACAGTAATACACTCTTTCTTCTTGTGCGTTTATCTCACAACGGTGTATGGGGTTGGCCTGTGAAATGTGGGTGAGAACCCAGATAAGACAACAGTTCCAGGGATCAAGACATTCTGTCCTCTATTGCCTTCTTTGCCCCCGGGGTGGCTGTTTTCCATTAAGTGAAGCAGGGCCACAATAAACACGAGAGGAAAGCTTGTGTTTCTTGGTTGGTTGGTTATATATTTATTTATTTTTATAATTTTTTTTGAGAAGATGAAGCAGCATTCCGCTCTGCCTGGTCAGCCCAGCTGGTGAACCCGTTCCTCAAGCCCTCGTGCCAGTGGTTTCTCTGACCTCCGCGCTCCCCTAGGGAGAAGCATCCTGCCCGGTGTCGTGGGCAGCCCATGTCCTTATTGGAAACACTTGCGCATTATTTTCGCTCACTGCTGACGGAGACATGTAAACTGGCTGAACTCACCCCTCATCCTTTCCCATGAGCCCCCCCGGCCACATGAAAGGGGTTTTATTTGGAGCCCTTGCAGGGTATTCGAGGAGTCCTAAACCCCTTGAGACTGTTCCAGGAAGGAGAGAAGTTATTTTATGCAGTGAGAGAAGTTATTTTAAGGGTGACATGCAGCACACTTAATTCTTTGTGCGCTTCATATCTGAGGAGCTTCAAGTGACTTCGTATTGAGCCCTTTATTTCCCCTTTTACTATTCATATTGGGTCAGCAAAGAGGTATTAATAGTGGTTGCATTGTGACAGCGAAAATCATGTTGGGCGTTTGGATATATTCCTTGAACAGGTGTCATCAGTAGCCTTTTAGTAATGTTTTTTCCAACCATGATTCCAAGAAATGAGGAACTGTTTGAACCCTTGACTTGACTTGACCTGTCACTGGTGCTGATGTATGCATTTGTGATCATGTCCACAGACGACTTTGCTGATGAGGAGGAAGTACAGTCCTTTGGATACAAGAGGTTTGGTGAGTAACTCTCTTTATTTTTTGGTGTGACCATTGTATAGCACGTTTGGGTTTAGTCTCTCCCCAGACCTTCAGAGTACAGTTTTCTGAGAGCATATGGTGGAGGTGGGGGGTGGCAGGAGGAAGCACTTCCTGTACCTCATGGCTTATGAGTATGGCGTTTGTATGACCCTCTGGTGAACCTTGTGAGGGCTGAACTCTTTGTGTGCTAGGGGTCTGTTCTGCCTGAAGGCTTCGGCACACCCCCTAACATCTCAAGGTTCAAATGAGAGAACCCCTGAACATGCAAAAACAAAGGGAGCATATGTTGTTTATAAGATGTAACAAAATTAAAGAACAACATTAATAGGGCAAACTGGAGAAACATCTCAATGGCTGCACAGAACATAACACGACGGCATAAAGCCATAAGGAGCTGAGAACACATATAATATTGTGGTCATCTACTGGCATTGCTGGTCTAGGAATGAAACTCACCACTTCCCAAAGCCTTAGTCTGCCGCCGCAAATGACCATGCACAAAGTTCACAATGTTCGCATGCTCACCCCTGATCTGAATGTGAAAGAGCAGGTAAGTCATGACTGTCTGCCCACTGTCAGGAATGCTTGCCACGTCTCTGCAGCCTGTCTCCCTGGTCTCGCCCCCCCCCCCCCCCCCCTCTCAGTTGAGTGCGTTTTCTGTTTATTCTGACGGACCACCCTATCCGATCCTGTCTTCTCCGGCCTCTGAGTTGGGAGGCATTTGAATAGGAGTGCTGGGGGAGAGGAGGCCATTATAGTAAGTAAATGAGCCGAGTCGCTCCCTGGGCCTGCCAGCGGAAGGGGGTCAGGCTGACTCATCATCTGCCGCAGGGCCGGGGCGGGGCCAGGAGAACCGAGGGGGGATCACAGCACAGAGGAGAGGGGCGAGCCGTGCTGTTTATCCCATTACCAGTGGAGACAGACTGGGCTCAGCTCAAACTGTGCTAAAACACAGGTCGAGTAATTAAAGTGTCACTGGAGAGGAAGTGTCCGGGCTACTCTTTTCCCACTGTCAAGGCCTGAGTCCTGATTCATAAAAAAACATTGGGACCTTGCCAAATTATTCTCTTTTTTTCTTCGCGATTTGAATGAAAGTCTGGACAGATGGAATTATATCACATATGAAAAAAAGAACAGTTCCTGAGAGAAAGCAGTTAGACTGTCAGGTGTGGTCGTGTTCTTGGATAACTAGAGGCCTCTGATCGATGAAGTGTTTGACTTTTTTCTACCACCAACTGATCAAACCAGAGTCAACAGCTGAGTAGAATAATGGAAAACACATGGTTATGCTTAAAAATGTAATTCAGCAAAACGTTATGTATTTTTCTAGTTCTTGCCCCTTTGGAGACTGCACAAAGGGTCATTGCAGAGCTGACTGCTGAGGTTAGCGATGATGGAGCACAGGGAGTATTGAGAGACCATAGGGGGGAATCCTATGCAATAACTGTTTAGGATTATCCTACTTCATATTGCTTTTAGCGGTGAAAACTATTCTTTTTATATATAATATAAAATCGCATAGTTCTGCGTTTTATTTGGTACTACTAAAGACTTCGTACCTTGAGCCTTTACAATGACTTGGCTTGAGACAAAGCAGTCTAATTACTGTAAGCTGAATGTGTTCCATAAGTTTATGTGGTTGACATACTGTATGTCATTACAGTTCGGAAAAGAACGGTCACATTTCCAATTGCTCATTAACTTTAATGGCCTAAACTTGACCTAAGAGACTATCTGTTATTCATGAGTTTAACATATTTTGCAAGGGTGCCAACAGAAATAAACATCATGCCTGCAATACTCCCCGTGTATTTACGCAGGTGCACTGTAACTTCAGTGACTGCGCTGAAGTTTGGAGCGCTGGAGTGTAACGTGCACTGTGTCCTGTGAGAACAGTGAAAAGCTGAAAGCTGACTTTGCTTGGCGGGCCCCCCGGACAGGGCCCCGGTCATGAGATGACACCAGCCTCCCAGGGAGAGGAGCGTCTAGACGTGAGAAGGACACACTGTGTGCTCGGAGCGCCTGTGTTTCGGAAGGCTCCGTGCGACTGCTGGAAGGCCCTGTTCGGTGCTGGCCGTTCTCCAGCCCCACCCCCCAGGTGGGGTCATAAACGCGGGGTGATGCTGTTGCTTTCCTGATGGATTGTGTCCCACTCTGGCCTGCCCCAAACGGGATGGAAAGTTAATGTGGGGCTGGTGAGTGTGAAATATGTGGGAATGTCGTGACTGGTCTGGATGAAGTGGACGTTTTTCTGCTTTTTAGTTCACTTGCATTGAATGTTGAAGAGGAAGGTCAAACAGAATGAATAATTTCTCGTTTAGCAGGACAGCTTTGAGGAATTAGATAAGATCTTATTTGGAATTAAATGCAAGCAGGGCTAGTGTGGAGGAACAAGATTATTATGCAATTTGGCTATAACATCAGGCAGTTGCATCTATAGGGGTATACGTAATTGGTTACTTTTCAAACCATGAGGTTTAGGTTGCTATATAATTATAGTGTACCAATGAATTTAATTACGGTAATTACCCCCCCCCCCCCATAACACATAACACACCACACATACACATGCGGACACACACACATACACTCATACACACGCACATCCAAAAACACTTGCATGTGTGCGTTGTGTCCTGACGTGATCCCTCGCTCCTGAGAGAATCATAATGACACATTTATGTATCTTGAAGACATGTTGAAATAATATCCTTCAAGGGCATAGAGCATTGGCAGGTTTGTCTCTGTCCTCCGTCCTCCTCATGTCTTAAAGCAAGATGTCTGGATTGCAGAGGCATGTTTTTCTGGATGACCTCGGCATTACCTCGCACTCCTTGGGCTGATCGGAATAAATTCCTTCGGGTCGCGTTGGAGCTTGAGGTGCAACAACGCAACACATGTTCCCAAATCTGGACGGCCAAGTGCAGAAATATGTTAATGGACATTCCTCCTGCTGAAAGCGTCACTGCCCTCTTCCGCGCATGTGCAGACCCACTTCACTCGCTCAAGACTTCTCCAGTGTCAGAGCGCCCGGGGGAGTGGCCTCACTTGGGGACCGGGTTCGAGGACAGTTGACAGGAGGAGATTTCACATGGTTTTCACATCATTCTCACTGCCAGATGGAAACAAGCAGATTTATTTTTCTTCTGAGGTCGATGTAGAACTATCCATGAAAAAATAGCCTCTTTCTGCTAGTGAGGTGCTTTGGGGTTCCTTTGGGGCATCCAGAAATTTATTTTAATTTAATTTTATATATTCTTACATAGCAAAAAATTTATAGAAATAACAGTAAGACTAAAATGCTGAGATTGACTTATTCATAGTTTTTTTGCTCTTCGATTCCAAACAATCATGCATTGAATTCCTCCCTGCATCTTGTTTTATGAGAGCAATTATCAAAAAGGACTTTTTTATGACCCTCCCCCTGATAACAGGTAGGGGAAAATAAGGCCAAATGCTAAAACTCAATCTTCGCTTGCTGGCTGTCTTGGTTTACCTACTTGAGCGAGCTGTATTGAGGTCCAAGTCTCCCCTTCCCCCAGAAACATCTGCGTTTCGAGCAGCCAGGCCTCTCGGGCACGGCGTAAAACCCGCAGAGTGCTGATCTGTTTCCTGCACTTGTTTCTCCGTGCAACCTTATATACCCCTGGAACCCGGGGCCCGGACCGGCCCGGGTTCTGTGCCCGGGCTCCAGCTGTGTCAGCAGAAGGAGCGGTTTGGCCCGGCGGTTCTCCCTGGCAGCGAGAGCTCACCTCCTCCAGCCGCCGCCGCTTTACCCGCCATCTCGCTGGGACGGCACGCCAGGTTCTGACTGAAGCCAACCGAGGAGTAGTGGGTCAACCTGGACCTTCAATGCACGTAGTGTGCCATCTTCAGCCATTTTAATGCTCAGTAGCTTGTGCAGGTACATTTTCATCTCGTTGGCCTTCCTGTGAGGAACAATGTCACTGGAATGCTGTGAATGTGTTCCTGCTTATTGAATCAGCAATTGAATGTAAAGACAGTTAGTCTGTGTGTCATATGTTTTTCTTTGATCGTGAGTGAACTGCGACCTGTGTGAGTGGGGGTTGCTGCAGTTCGATTATGCTTTAGCCCCATTAAAAATGACTTTCCATCTCACTTTATTATTGTAAAAGAATGCAATCTTTGCAGTTTTGTTGTGTTTAATTTTGTTAGGAGAGTGTTGGGACTCCCACCAGCAGGGTTTAGTCTCTCCTGGAGCTTCTGTGTATTTATTTATACTGTTCTAAGTTTCGTCAGACTCACTGTTGGCTTGAGACAACAGGACTTAATTCTAGTTTGGGAAAATGCAGCCAATAAGGGTGGACCGTTTCCCGCCGTATACTGTGTCCTCCCACAGAACAGGGTCAGTGGGAACTGGAGCCAAGCCTGGCTACCCTGGTACAGTGTGATCATGTCTCTTGCATTACAGCCAACCAGAGCTCTAGCACATGACATCACACTGCAAGACAGCATCGCCTCGTGTAATGGTGACTGTTTGAACTTTGACTGGATGACATAATGTCTTTATTATGTGATCAGTTGTATCAGCATGATCTCAGTTTTAAAGAAAGGAAATAAACAGTGAAATAAACTCAGTGAGCGCTTTATTCAGTATTCATTAGACATATTTTTTGGACTTATTAAGTCTTCTGTTGCTGTAGCCTATCCACTGTTATACTGCATGTTATTTGTATTACTGTCACCTTCCTGTCAGCTTCGACCAGTCTGGCCCTTCTCCTCTGACCTCTCTCATGAACAAGGCGTTTCTGCCCACAGAACTGCTTCTCACTGGATGTTTTTAGTTTTTCACACCATTCTCAGCAAACTCTAGTCACTGTTGTGCATGAAAATCCCAGGAGATCAGCAGTTTCTGAGATACTCAAACCACCCTGTCTGCCACCAACAATCATTCCATGGTTAAAATCACTGAGATGACATTGTTTCCCATTCTGATGGTTGATGTGAACATTAAGTGAAGCTCCTGACCTGTATCTGCATGATTGTATGCGTCGCACTGCTACCACATCATTGGCTGATCAGATAATTGCATGAATAAGTATTCCTAATAAAGTGCTCAGTGAGTGTATTTATTCTGGGCCTTGATTCATTTTATTTTTTCATACATAGCTGCCACAACTTTCCATTAATATCTAATGGGTTGAACTGATACTGGCCATACACATCTGAACAAATACTGGAAAACCACGACAGAAATTTTGTGAGTGTGGCTGTGACTATGCCCATATATGATTGCTTCTCTCTTGAATCAATGTTATATTTGGGACTAACAACTGGGGCAGCTGCTCAAGTCATCAACATTAAAGATATGCGCTGGAATCTGACTGCTAAGCTCCTCACCTGGATGCCAGGAGCATTGGCTGTCCAAACATACAAGTGAAGCCAGCAGCACACCATCTCCCACTCCTATTTTGAATTTAATTTATTTCTCTTTATGCTCATACTGGTATCTAGCATCAAATGCAGATTTCAGAAGGGGAACACTTCTCTCTGTCATCGTGTCAGCTGTGGGAGGCAAGACTAGAGTAGGTTCCATCTGACTGAATAGCGTTTACAACAAGTGTGTGAGAGAGAGTGCACTACTGACAAATTGCCCCATGTCAACAGCCAGATTCTTGATGGAAGACATGACTTCAGTCTTGTTATCTGAAGGAAAAAGCACTCCTATCTTATCTTATAATTAGCAGTTACAACCTCATGTCATATCCTCTAACTGGGTTGATAGGCAGAATGTGTTAGCCATATGGTATTCTTTCAAGTGAGACCAGGTATATGAGCTTTTTAAGTTTTGATTTTGGTGCAACAAAATGGTTTGTTTTCTTTAAATTATTTTACAATCCACAATAAAATGCCGTCTTTTGAAGTCCTTAAATATCCTGGACTTTTCATTGTGTCTTTTACTGAGACATAGCCTTTTCCCAATTGGCTTTCAAGATGGGCAGTAGCTGTTGGTCATCATGTGATTGTTGTGTCAGACTGAAAACGTTGTGACCTTAAACTAAGGTCTGTAAACTGAAAATCTAGCTGCTAGCAATGACTGAAGGTTCACACATGCTGGTTTACTGAGAGGACAACCCCAGCTGTTGGGAGGCTGCTTTGCAGAAAGTAGGCCGCAAAACATCCAGAGAGGGCATTAGCCATAAATAGCCTGGGTTGACTTGGTGACTGCATGGGGTCGTCCACCTGCGCTCCTCCCATAAAAGTGCTGGAGCTTGAAAAGTCATTATGGAGCTCCAGAGGCAAGCCAAGACCTCACTCTTGGCACATGTTTAACAAGATTGGGGAAAAGGCAGAGGTAAAGAAACAGGAAGGAAAGAGGAGATCTGGCTCTTTGCAAGACATCAGGGAGTTTGCAGTAACCATGAACCGAGCACGATTGTAACCACTAATCTGATTATGTTGCCTTGCCAAGATGATTAAATAATGGAAAAAATGCAGTGTTGCCCCTAAATGAGCTGCCAGCTTTGTTGCTAATGGTCATTTTCAGTGATTTGGGTTGGGGGGATGTATTATCATGAGGGCATATCTGATTTGGGGACTGTTGGATTCATGGCCTTTCTGGACATGACAGTTCTCAGTCAAAGCATCAGAATTTGTGCATGGGACATTCAGTGCATCCACTTTTCTTTATTAGTCTCTTCCATGAAGAATATTCCATTGGAAATGGAACCTGTTCAGTTGCTAAAAAACAGAACACGCTACACGACAAGAATGCACAGTTATTCAGGCTAATAGTGTAGCGATACGGCATTATCATTTGCTTTTGTAGTAAATAAAGCCAGTAGTATGCAGTTGGTGAGTAAAAGTGCAAGGGGTAGATGGGGGTGGGGGGGTCCATTTCAAGTTTTCTCCCCCAGAGTGGCCTTTTAATTCCTCACTGATTACATTCTTCAACAGTGCCATTAACTCTCCCCCCTGCTGAGATAAAGTAGAAATAAAGTGAAGTGGTCTCTCACATGTGGTTAATGCACCTGCAGGGTTCTTACTGATTACTAAAGCGCAAAGCTTCAAGTCGACATATTATTACACAGACCACACTGTGCACCCATATACTATACTATTAGCCGATGTGGAATGTAAAAAAAAAATACTGTTTCTTCCATAATTGATCCCCCCCAGGGCATTTTTCACTTCCAACATCCCCAACTGGAGTTTAAAGTCAATTGTAAAAGAAAAATGTTAAGAAAAGTTGAATACGACAGGCTATAGTCTATGTCTGGTTCAGTTCAACGCAGTCCAGCATCACAAAAATGCTTTCATTGTATTTTCTTGGGATTCGGAAGAGTCCTCATAGAACAATAAAAATGACTTTTTAACTTGAGCCGTGGGCCCCAAAACAGCTAGAAAGATGATATACAGCGGTCTGCTCCATAGGAAAGCAGGAGACCAGACAGTAGATGGAAGGATAGCACCGATCAAAGCTTGAATGAAGGAACAAGAGGTGCTAACAGAGCAGACCTGAATGTGCTGAGCAGAGTGGGAGATGAAGAAAACAGGAGTAGAAAACTGCCACTCTGAAAGAGGAGAGGAAAAAAACAGCAGAGGAGTGAAGAGGGAGACCCATTTCAATGACCTGTGAGATAAGATAACAGTCCTAGCAGAAGACTGCCATGCTTGTAGGCTTTAGAATGATGTTTTAACTCAGAGAATTGATGCACGGAGAGCCTAAGACCATATAGGCAAAATAATCTACATTTGTATGCCTCTTACATGTTGAATGTGCATTTATGAAATACGATTCATGTTTTTTTAATTAAGTAAAATAATGTACAAATATTATTCATATCATATGTGTGATACATCTTCACTGAAGAGGATAGTGTTGGCTTTTATTTTTTTTTAAAGTTCAATTATGCTGTGCAGAAGCAACACGGCTGGAGCTATGACATGATATCTTATTTCCCACAGATTATTCTCTATTACATGACATTGCCTCTACTTTTACATAGGAGGCCCAGACAGTAAATCTGAATGGTTTATCTCATGCAGTACTGTTAGTGGGAAAACTCCAAGAAATGCTGGCGTCTGGAAAGAAGGGTATGTGAAAAATGGCTGGGGATCGTGGTGGATTTTCTTTTTACGTTCAGAAAGAATGAGAAGACTTTTGGTACTGACTGAGCCTGTGCTTTGATTTGACGTCAGAAGAGCTCAGGGAAGCTGCCAGTAGGCCTCATTTCCATTTCCATCAGACCAAATCCACAGAAATCTGAGCATCACACCTCCTCCATCCTACCCCACGTCCTCCAGAGGGAACTGCGTTTCCACTGGCCCAGCTGTGTGCGAGTGGGACTGGAACATGCTGACTCAGTATCCCTCGCCTCTCCAATGCTAAGAGGCCCCCTTTCTACTGCCAAGACTTTAACTAGGTGGGCCTACAAACATCAATCACAAAAAACAGCACTGAAAGCCTTTCATTCGCTTTGTTCTTATTTCATATTTTAGTCATTTAAAAGTTTATAATGACTCTTTAATGGGAGTAAATGTTCCAGTTACATGGACATTAAAGCACAGTTTTCTGTTAAAAAATAAAATGAATTTATTATTTAGCAGTATTCAAGCATAATAACAGTACTGCATCAAATTCTTGTTCAGACTTTAATGCATGTATAGCCTGCAGGCTGCTCAAGTATGTTAGCATGGAGAAAGACATTATACAGGTTCTGAGACGTTGATGAGGTTAACATTTGGCACCGAAGAGATCAAAAAGCAAGGCAGCTGACATTTTGAGGGACCTCTCATTGACCTCTCTGCCTTGGGTCAGATCCTGTATGCTTGAGTAAAACTGGTCAGAGTGGAGTGGACTGATGGCATGCCTCAGGCCTACTGCCACCTTTCTGGAGGGACTGAAGGCTCAGCCTTGACCCTTTTAGTTTCTTTTTTTAATCACAGGTAACAGAGTTGGTGTAATATCTCTTCTGCAATATGTCTTCTTCTTTCAACAACTTGGAAAAAACTTGCGGTCAACCGGGTACAAGCGAACCCCCCCTACACAGTGAAAACATTCCCTCAAGCTTGGGGCCTCACTCTCTTATCTGGTTATCTGGGGGTGAGGACTGGTGTGGGTTGGGAGTGTGTGTTTGTTAGGAGGGTGAGTAGGGGGGAGTCAGCCCATTGCCAAGATGTTGATTTATGTATCTTGAAGAGGAGCAGGGGGCCATCCAGACCTTATCAGGAGACTTTATAGTCTGGAGACATTTTTCCTTTGATGGCAGCTGAAACTGACCACAAAATGTCTGTGCTTTTGGATCATGGGAAGGTCTTTGTGAATGTAGTTGGAGTTCAATTGTAGTTGTGGGAGAAATACAATGAATGCATAGACAATTCATTTTCATCATTTAAAATGGACAATGCGCACCATTCAACATGTCAACAGCTCAATGTGCCAGAGTTAACACCCCATTTCCAATATTGAGCATCTTGAACATAATAAAGCATTTCAGTGGCATTTCAAGGGGCCAGCTACCCCAACACCAATTTTAGTAAAAAAAATTACAGGGAACATAAGAAGTATGGTAAGGCAGTAGGGGCTTTACAAGTTCATTTGAAAATCTTGTTAGTTTTGGCAAATATCTAACTCCTTTGTCCTGGAGGTAGTCATGTCCTGTTTCTCGTTTAGAAATGATAAATGAGCAGGTCCTCATTCAATATCTGCTTGACACGGGGAAGGCCGAGACCGGCTCATTCAGTCATAGAGAAAGTAATTCAGTCAAAGATGAGGAACTCTGCCACAGAGGGATGTACTGTGCTCCCCTCTCATGTGTTCATTTGGCCTCAGTTTTAAAGATTTGCACATAATTTCAGCATTTCTGTGGAGAGAGAGAGGAGAAAACTGCAGGCTGCGAGAATATTAGGGATCAAGTAACGCAGAAACTCATGACAAGACGTTTCTATAAAAAAAGCAGTGTGATTAAAAGCAGGTGTGGTTAGCTTAAGCAGGGGCACATTAATGAGGTTCATCTGTACCTTTTCCCAAAGCGTGCAGGGAGCTGTCATAGCACAGGATGTGCGCTTTCTCAGGTGATGGGGCCACCGAGGGCCCCTGCGTCCAGCACAGTCCTGATCTCAAATCACACATGTGTAATCCATGAACCCGGATAGCTTCCCCCCCCCCCCCCATCTTCTCAAACCAATAAAAGGCAACTCAAATCTGTATTTTTCTGCGTCTGAAACATTAATGAAAGAAATTTACTCTCAAGGCAGCCAAAATCAACCGAGTATTTCCTGGACTGGGAGAAAAAGAGTGGAAGAGGAGAAAAAAAGTTCTGTATTTTATTCCAAACACTCAGTCAAAGCCTTAATGACTATCACATTTTCAGACTGGGCCAAGATGGAGGCCATGAAAGCGCTCCTTGGTACTCTGCTGGCCTTGGGTTTTTGGCCTTCCAGTGTTATTTTTCCTTTGTTCAAACTGATGTAAAATGACGCACACAAACAGCTTAGATGATAACCTAGAAGTGAACCTGAAAAGTATTCCAGATAATAATAATCACCCAGCCTTTTTAGACTTCCTGAATCATTGCATCTTGAAGCTTTGTGGCTTGACTCTTTGCTGAACTGTTGCATATTACACACTGCCCGGGGCTACTTTGATGGAAATGTGAATCTGTGTTGTAAGTTTCTCTGGATAAGAGCCGGTATATAAATGCAAACGTAAAAGGGCCATATGGCACAGGAAATGAGCGGTGGTCATGCCTCTGTTTGTGGTTGGTGTGATTTGACGGGCGGATTTGGACAGGATATTGACAGCCCGGTTCTGGAGTTCAGTACAGTGTTGACTAAAGAACCGGAGGGAGCCCCTTACATGCTGTGTACTTCACTGAGAGACAGCACCTACTGTGGGACTTGGGACCCCTCCCACTCTCCCTCCACCACAAATCCACAACTCTGTATATTTCTGCTGTCCCTGTGGTGGTTCCGAACATCCGGACCTCACACCAATGTGGGTCTCGGCCGCAGAGGTTCTCTGGTAAGTGCTGCCCACTGAGTGTATGGGTCTCTGAGGGACAGATGGACACCCTCTGGGGGCACTCAGCTTTCTCTCGGCAGAGAGTTTTAACTGTACTATGAGAACAAGGACTCTGGTCACTGCATGAGTACCAGTGCACTATGTAATTGTATTGAGATGTTTTGTTCAATATACCTACCTGAATTTGTCTAAGTTATTCCTGCATGTCACACATTTTTTTTCCAGTGCTTGTGTGAACTGCCACAGCATGTGTTTGATGTTAAGATAATTTTTTGGGAGCACTGAGGGCTAATTGGCTAAACTTTAGATGTGTTTAAGTGTGCCCCTCTTTGGTCTGGCCTGTATCAGTGTGGGCTCTGGCAGGCCCAGAAGCGGTTCTTGTACAGCTGTGGCCGCAGACAGCTTGCTGTCATGCCAACTGACAGGCCACTCCTTCCTGTCAGACCACTGATGTGACAGGCCACCCACCAGGACAGGCCAATCCAAAAACCCCCACACTGGACCACAGCCAATGGCAGGCAGCCCAGTATTCTTGCAGCCCTCATCTGCCCCGAACTTCTAAAATATCAAGCATGGTTTATTCGTGCATGTAAGTCAGTTAAAGATGAAGATATTGTATTCTATTTTTTTCTTTTTTTTTCTTTTACAAAATAACATCCTCTATGTGGTTTGGCTTTTATAGCATACAGAATGTTATGGTTTCAGCCATTTGATGTTCCCTATGGCATTGCATTATTTGGACTGAAAGTGTAAATTAACCACCCCCAGGTTATATAGGTTGTTGTCCAGAATGATAGGTATAAAGAGATGACATTGTGATTAACTGGGCTTACAACTCACAATCACCCGCCTCACACAAGGAGAATAATTGCTTCTTCAATTTCACACATCATTACAGATTTAGTTTAGTCCCTTTATTTGTGCACTCTTAATAGACAATGAACAGAAATCCTCCTCCACCACTTGTTTTGGGTCATTGAGTCCCAAGTGTTGAGTTTTTACATGGTGGTTTGCCAGTTCTCTTAATTGAAAATGTCTGTCCTTTCTCGCCGAATGCCTCCAAGAGTGGCTCTGGACATTCCGAGGGGCGTTTCTGTTTGGTTCTGTTGAGCTGTTGCTGGATCAGTCAAGCTTCACAACTGGGAACCGCAGTCAATTCGCCCTCTTTGATCTCTGTGCTGCTCTGCTTCTGCTCACGAGAGTC
Organism: Conger conger; assembly: GCF_963514075.1. Classification (NCBI taxonomy): domain Eukaryota; kingdom Metazoa; phylum Chordata; class Actinopteri; order Anguilliformes; family Congridae; genus Conger; species Conger conger. Next base: position 65,844,435 of record NC_083763.1, read on the forward strand.
TGTCAAGGCAGTCCCACTGTCGACAACATTTAAAACCTTCAGAAATACCAGAACATTCTTCCCAGACAGGCAACCCCTCCACCAGACAAATAAGTAGGCTGGCTGATGCTAACACAAGCACTTCCCTGAGACAATGTTGTATTTGTGGAAGATGATGATAGGGTGGAACAAATCCTGTCTGGTAAGAATTGTCAATAGCCACTTTGCCTGACTGCACAGAGCATGTACCCTGTCAAAGCCTGAAGAGAAAAGTGAGATGCTTCACGTAATAAGGCTTGACAAGTGGGACTTGATGCGTTGCAACTTGAAGCCCTAAACCCTGAACGCGAACCACAGCCAACACCACGGCGGTGTGTGGAGATTTCGGAGGGGAAAGTCGGTTTCACGGGAATGTGAACGTCTGCAACACACCAGAAAATCATCGCAAGCCGGCGACTCCGTTAACAGCTTCAGTCAGATGTGCCGTACCATGTGCTGATTCGCCCGAACAGCTCACTGAAGAAAGGGTCACATGGGACAGTACAACTGGGTCAGTTTACAGTAGAGGGGCACTCTAGCCAACCTGCGGAGGGATCTAATGATAAGTTAGCCAGTCCTTTCGAATATTCTCGTAGGGCTCTCTGCAGGATCTCCTAAATCTTACCTCTCCCTATGAATTGTTTGAATTGGACTTCTTCCAGCGTCCCTGATAAATGACCGGTTAGCCTAACTTTTAGGTTCCCTTTTTGATAGCATGGCTGGAGTTCAGAGCGTTGAAGCAGACCAGCCGCTGCAAAGCTATGGTACAATTAGCTTGGAATTGCAGTGCGCTCTCTTACCATGATGATGTCACTTTGAGAGAAAAAAAAACAACATTCGGAGGTGAAAGGCTGTGTAATCTAACGCCCTTTATATGAGCCCCCATGGTGTACTTTTCCTCCGCTTTGCATACGGGACATTGGTAAATGATGTAAATCGAGGACACGCACGTTGCCACTGAGGTACTTACCGTAAAACCACAGTACTCCACTCCAGGGTGAAATTACCCCCTCGCTTTGGGAGAAAATGGCTGCCATCGATCTGTCCCTCAGAGCCCCCTGACTGAAGAGTGTGCGCCCTGCTCCAAAGACTCAAGAGCTCTGGACAAGGAACAGAGATGGATTGATTGGTTCTCCTCTGTCATCTGTGAGTGAACTGTTGAGTAATTAGACTTGTTAGGTGTCCCCACGCACCTAGGTCATTACGGAAACATGTGCACTTCAGGCCCAATCAGCGCCGTTGGTGACAGGCCACGGAGAACTACACACGTGTTCCTGCTTTAAAAGAAATGACCTCACTCAGGCATGCCAGCGCTGTCATGTAGTGCATGGGGGAGTCGATTCCTGTAACTCCATAATAAAAAAGGGCTTTATACTCCCCACATTGTTATTTATGGCGTCAGAGGAAATAAATGAGGATTGCTGGACCAAAAAAAAATAAGACCTGCAAACGGTCCCTTGGATGTCAAAATGGTTCCCAAGCAAGGCTGCGCAGGAAAAAACAGAAAAGTACACAGCACCCAGTTTATGGCTTTGCTGTGAGAGACTTTATACAAACAACTGTGTCAGAGCGAGAGGCCTTAGCTTTAGCTGTACTGGATATTACAGTGTCTCGATGCGTCCTTGTTTCTTCTGCAGAGTCTTTCTCTCTTTATTGAGTGTTTATTGCCTTACTGTACTGTATAGCACAGGGTCAGCTCTGCTCATTCACAGTACAGGATGTCTAACAACATAGCAGATGTAGAAGTTAATGTGTGTGTATGTGAGTGCTTGTGTGTGTGTGTGTGTGCGTGTGGTGTGGTGTGGGTATGTGTGTATGTGTATGTGTGTGTACATATGTTTAGTACTGTAAATGTGCGGTTTTTGTGTGTGTGTGTGTGTGTGAGTTTGCATGTGTGCTGTGTGTGCATGAGAGAAAAACTTAAGGCAAGAAAAAGGCCCAGTCAGAAAGTCACGCACTTCAAATACCAGCACAGCATTTATTTTTCCAGCTGTACATTTTTGTCAGAGAGGAAGAAATGTGTGTTTGTTTTCTCTCTGTCCCGGCCAGGGCAGGCTGGGGGGTCCGACAGCCCTGTGACTCATTTTGATTGGCATTTGAACCATCTGAAGATGTTTGTGACCCAGCTCGAAGAAGAACAATAAGGCCCCTCTCTGATGACTTGGCCCAGAGACAGAGTCCTCCAACTATTACAGCAACATTCAGTCGAGTGCTACAGTCCATTGCAAATAATTCTTTTGGCAGGGGAACTGGCCCTTAGACGTTGGGGGGAGGTACCCATTTTAGTCAAAATAAAGCAAAAGAGAGGAAGTCACTGATTATGAGTCACGTATATTCATTATCTCATACATTTCGAAGCTCTGTTGGAAAGTTAGTGAAAGGAAGGTTTTTCCACATTAGCTGACTCAAAACAAATGTGGCCTCTCCACTCCAGCACCAAGTCAGTAATGTTGTCTGCAGTTCATTCAGAATTACATGAGTGGATGACTTGTCATGTTCCACTTGGAATTAGGTAATAAGCAGAACAGGCACAGCTATGGTAAAATTGCCTGTCCTCCTGCATATTTAGTTAATTCAGCCAATGGCTGTGGGTCCTTTGTTAATCCAGGAGAGCCCATCCTTGCACGCATGTTCTCTGTCTGCTAGTGCTGCTTGCTTAGCTGCTTTCCATTGACTGAATGTTGTAGCCTTTGCATCCTTTTCATGTACATCAGGTGCAGGAGCGCTCTAAATGCCAGTAACGTGCAATCAGACAGTTGAATGATTCTTACATTGGGGTTGGTACAGCCAATTATGCTCTTTTTGCAGGTTGGTTACTCAGTGGTAGTGCGTTGTTACATAGGATTAGATTTGGGACAATAGAATATAAATATAACATTATCTGCTATCAAAATATCCCTCTTTTTCTGAATCTGTCGGCTTGTACGCATTCTATGACATTTATTCTGGTGGGTGTGTATGTTCTGATGAGTGCTCTTGGTTGAACGTGACGGTCACTGGTTAATCCAACGTTGGGTGAATGCTCCTGGTGTTGATGGTGGAGGCAGCCTGGGTTATGTAGGGCCCATATCTACTGGCAGTGATGGCCTCTCATCTATTTTACTCCCTGCACCCAGCAGTATGATGGCAGTAGCCTCCTCATGCCAGAATTGTGCAAACACTGAGGTGTATATATTACAGTGAATGGTGAACATAGTCATCCTTCCTGGAGTAGACGCAGTCACGCGTCTCCTGTCCCAACCACAGTCCATCCCATATGGAGTGCTTTATCACATGAGATCCCTATGAAAACAGCTTGACACTTTTCTGTAACCAGTTCCTTCCCTAGCATGTAGACTAGTCATATCAAAGAGATGCCATATTCTGCTTCCATCCAGATTCAAAGCCTATGCTGATCCTCCTTTACTTAACCTCCCACAAATTCCATCCTTGCTCTCAGGTCTCTAACCTCAGAAGGCCCTCTACCACAAAAAAACAGTGCCTCCCTGTCCAGGAAGGCACCGTTATTTAGGGAACAGTAGGAAAAATCCTGCGGTCATTTTGCTAGGTGTCCCAATTCCGAGCCCCCATCCCCCATCCCTGGGCTGCAGAGTGCTGGTCTGTGCGTCTCCATTGCCCCCCGTGCTGGATGCTGGTTTTTACTGGAGACACAGAGCTTGTTTGTTTTGCCACTATAAAAGCAGAGGATCCCACCCATGAAAGGGGCTCACTGGTGGTGGCGCCCCAGGAGGCCGGGGGAAGCTGTGTGCTTTGTTTAGTGGTGGAGACATAATGAAAACTCTTTCAGATCATTTATTTACTTTGGGGTAAAATATAAATGCGCAGATATGTCATTATGTGTGCCGTAGACATGACTGATTGGTCAGACTAGTGTTTGGATGTTGGGTAGGGAGAGGGGGGGGGGGGGGGCGTACCAAGACCAGGATTACTGAGGGGTGTCTCCCTGTAGAAGGTAGGGGTCTGCTTCCTCCGCTGTGAACGGACAGCACGTTCTGCCTCTCTTCTTTTATCTGCGGGATCCAGAGACTATGTGAAAGGGGATACCTGCCCCCCTCTGTGCAGAGGAGCAGAAGAAAAAGACTGAATTAAAACAAAATGGATGCTGGAGAATCTGAAGGGCTGCATTGGCAGACGTAGATGCACAGATTGCTCCAGAGAGAGGGGGGAAAAAAGGTTTTACTATTTCTGTGTAGTCAAAGCCAGCAAGCAGGATCAGTGCTCCCTTTGCGGTTTGATAATGGCTTAGCAGTACTTTTGAACTGTAGCTGTTAAGTGGCTATGGTGTCTGTCTGTGATGTGAATCCCCTGCATTTATAAGTAATCCCCTGGTGACTCGATCACAAATTGTACCATAGAGCTGTTGAAGAGAGCATAACTAAACTGTCGACAACAGAATCTATCAATAGCTTAAGAAGAGCATTTGAGTGAGCAGATTTTATTTGAAAGATAGCACATATGTAAATGACACACTGTGATGGGCATGCTTTAGGGAATATTGTATAACTTCACTCTCAAAATCACTTCTCTGGAACTGCTTGTAATATTTTGGAACTGCATTGCCAGTGACAGGACGAGGATGTCAGAAGATTAACGGCCGGCAGCGTGCAGGAGGAATGTTGTTTTCTTCTTCTCGAAAAGTGACTTTTGGCTCAGATACAGAGGCAGAAAAAATAGGAGTGAAGTGCACCATAGCTGCGTGTGTGAGTCACCGGCATTGGAGCGGGAGGGAGCAAGTGCCCGGAGGTAATCAGCTTCACGCACGCTTCTCCTCCACACATGACTTTTATTTCTTCTGCTGCCTCTTAATGGGCTGCCAAGCTGCTCAGCCGGCCCATGAGGGCCTGGTTCCTGTTGACACCTTTTGTTCTTTCTTAGAGTCAAACAATAAGAGAGTATTTCGTTCGTGAGTCTAAAGTATGGTAACCTGCCTGTTGACGGACCAGTTAGGTTGAATAAGTAATATCCTTGTTTCAGTTTTGATAGTTGAGCCTTCAAAAAAACATGATCGTGTATGAACATTTGCAGATGTATTTAGATGTTGAAGTCGAGACAAATATGTGAACTGTCACATGGATCCAAAATAAAGCTGCTGTTCATTTCAATGTCAGTTGCATTCATTTGAATGTATTTAGTGAAATACTTATATTTATACTCCCATACAATGCTTTATAAACCTTTTCTAAGTTGTTCTGGGTGAGAGTATCTGCTTAGTGAATGTATTGTAATGTAAGTGTATTCATCCAAAGCCTGTCTCTGTGAACAAGCGCAGTGAAAGTCACTCACGGAGTCACGTTACTGGCCCGTTCATTTCACTCATGCAATTAGAGGAGAGAGTTTATTTCCTAGCCTTCAGAGCCCCCTTTGGACTGGCTCTGATGTTGAACAGAAATTGCCTTTTGATTTTTTTCCCCCCCCACCTTTGTCAAACCACACTTTGGTTATTGCATGTGTCACAGAATCAAAGACAGGGGGACTGTTTGCCATTCCAGCGGACTTTTAAATCCATATATGAACCATATGCCCGCGAGTGGTGCCGCCTCACGCAACGCCGCATTCATAAACCGAGCTGGAAGCATCAGCGCAGGCTCCACGCCCCGCTTGAGATGTTTGTTAAGAGAACGAGCGGCTGCATGCGCTCATGTCTGTGGGGCTGCGTCCCCTGACGAGACGGCCGTGCCTCACGAGCCTCCCGTCGCCCCGCGGGGTGAGACGCTGGGGGTTTTCGGCCCGTCGCGTGACACGATTGGCCGCGGCAGCGGCGCTCTCTCCTCCTCTCCTCACGCTACCCTCTTAAGAATCACGCGCTTCGCTCTTCCGCGGAGGCGTATGGTTTCCATCACTCGCAATAAAAAAAGATGGAGCCTGAAACAGGCCACACATGCGCCAGGAATGGTGTCAGTTTCCCCGGAGCTCGTTGCCATCATTTGAACCTAGAGGCCCCTGGAGCTCCCCCAGAGCTCCCCTCCCCTTCCTTCCAGATGATGTCATGCAGGTAGAGACTCTACTGGACTATTATGTGCCTGTTCTGGATGATCAAAGCCTCAGAGAGGCTTAGCGAATAACCGCAAATCATCAGGTGATCCCGGGCAGAACCGTCGGTGTGGAGACTGAGGGTCAACGCAGTGCCCCTCCTCCCCGCCCCCTCCCGACCCTGGAATTCTGGGCTTTTGGGTTTAATTACCTTTAAGCCCAATGGCAGTGCAGTCCTGCCCCACGTAAGTGATTCAGAGCCTGCGTAATGAGAAGCAGAGGCTATTCATGGCACTGCCAACAACCCAGCCTGCCATCCCTAAATGCCCCCTTTGGATCCATTCACAGAAATGCTTTACGTTGCTGCAGATGAGAAACACTCACACAGCACACAGTTTCACAACAACATTAGGCCTTTGGTCAAAGAATGAGCCGGCTGTAAAATTTTGAACACTTGCTACGTAACCAGGCTGATTGTAGTTAGCAACAAAACAAGTCAAACATAAAATGCCCAAAATAGCAGCCGTACATGTTTTCTATTTCAACTATTGCCATGTGTGTCCTCAGTGTCAGGGAAGCAGCGTTGCAAAGGAGATATTTACTGAAACATTATTTTCCTTCAAATGTTTGTTGTTTCTCCTCCAACTTCCCATTTTAGCTCTTGCAATAATGTATCAAATGTTCTTATGAAAACGTATTTCATGTACACTCAGTGAGCAGTATTATTAGGTATTCATTAGACTAATTTTTTTAACTTATTAAGTCTTCTGCTGCTTTAGCCTATCACTTAGAGGTTTGACGCGCTGTGTGTTTGGAGATGCTCTTCTGCATGCCACTGTTTTAATGCGTGGTTATTTGCGTTACTGTCACTTTCCTGTCAGCTTTGACCAGTCTGGCCCTTCTCCTCTGACCTCTTTCAACGCATTTCTGCCCACAGAACTGCTGCTCACTGGTAGTTTTTTGTTTTTCGCACCATTCTCTGCAAACTCTAGAGACTGTGGTGCATGAAAATCCCAGGGGTTCAGCAGTTTCTGAAATCCTCAAACCACCCTGTCTGGCACCGACAATCATTCCACGGTGAAAGTCACTTAGATCACATTTCTTCCCCATTCTGACATTTGGTCTGAAAAACAGCTGAACCTCTTCAATGCGTTGCCATTCTTTTATGCATTTAGCTGCTGCCACATGATTGGCTGATTAATTGCATGAACAAGCAGGTGTACAGGTGTACCTAATAAAGTGGTCTGACATTCAGTCAGCGATCTGACTCAGCTCCTTAGCACCCTGCCAGCTAAGCCTGCTCACGAGTCTCATGAATTCACTGTGGAGATTCAGTTCCAGTGCCTCGGCACACCGAAACAGTGACTGCCCCCGTTTTCCCGCCGGGCCCGGGCCACGCTGTGGGTTTGGTGAGGCGTGGCTCCAAAAACATGTTGCCTCAGCTCAGACTTCACAGAGTCTCCTCTGTTACCATGAGGGTTGCTCTCTTTACTTTTAACAAATGCAGTTATGTTCATTTTCATTTCTGTGACCAGAGGAAGCTTGGTTTACGGTTTTGCTTTAATATTAAGTGTAGGCCAAAAGCATTGTCGGCCATGGAACAAAGCAATGTTCAACGTAGATCAGTGGAAAGTTCTGGCTCGGGTGTGATTGAGGATTTCTATGTGTTTGTGTGTGTTGTGCTTGTATGTGTGTGTGTCTGTGAACGTGCTCATGCATGTGTGTGTGAGTGTGTGTGTGAGTGTGTGAGTGTGTGAGTGTGTGTGGGAGTGTGTGTGTGTGTGTGTGTGAGTGTGTGAATGTGTGTGTGTGTGTGTGTGTGTGTTTGTGTGTGTGTGTGTGTGTGTGTGCGTGTGTGTGTGTCTGTCTGTGTGTGTGTGTAGAAGCTGCTCTATTTTCTCAGTAAAATATGGAAGACAGTCTTAAATGCATAATGCTCCTATAAACCGTTTGGATATAAATGGGGATCATATACTTTCATTTCAAACAAAGGACATTTTTTATATAACATTATTGTTCTGTGTGTAATGGCAACCAGCCAATCCGTTTTTCTTTTCTTAAAGTCTGTGGTCGCCATATCCTGGATGTTGGTTGTTTTGTGGTTTGGCCAGCAGAACTAAACTATAAGTCCAAGCATTTGATTGAAGTACAGATGAACAATAAAGAATGGCTCTGCAATTACATCTGGAACAGACAGCCCCTAATTTGAACAAAGATGGATAGATAACAGATTGCCATACAACTGTCAAGAAGAGGAATGGCATTGGGATTTTATTGACTTTTTAACTGTTTGAGTGATGTCTTTAAACCATTACTATTATGTTGTGTTTTTCTGTTTACTTCATAACAAATAATCACAAACAGGGCAGATTTTATATAGGGGTTATATCACAGTCCCAGTGTGGGGTATGTCACAGTCAGAGGGTATGGGGTATATAACAGTTCCAGTGTGTGGGGTATATCACTGTCCCAATGTTTGGGTCCTGCATTCTATGTATATATTCTCCACAGACCTACACATCTGTGAGCATGCACAGAAAATAATGGTAGGATCTCTTCGTCAGAGACAGATGTTGCAGCCCTAACATTTTCCCGGGGGATCCGAAGTCGGCAGAAATAATCTGGACCGCTCCGCACCGAAAACTATAAATAGAAAACGTGCTGTTATAGGGGTCCACGGTTCTGCAGTCCCATCCCATTTGTGGCGAGGCCTGATGAGATTCAGCTGTTTGCCGAAACCGTGGACCAATGCCCTCGTCTCTTTTATGACTGGGAGTCGATGGCAGCGGGGTGCCGTGCAGCGGTATTCAGGAAGGACGGGGATGTCTTGAATTAGCCCAGGCTTAAGGGCCAAAGAGAAAGGGGAGAGAAACCAGAGCCAGGAGTTTGGAGTTTGGATGTCCGAAGCTGGGGGAATTGTGGGTATGCATGTGCTCGGCAGAAGAAGTGGAGCGAAGGAGGAAGGCAGAAGAGTTTGGCCTAAGTTATCCGTTATTACGGAAAGTCAGAGAAATGCTAGCACATGCAGTGCTGACCTCTGTGTTGAACTTGGCAGGTGGTTCGCTCTGTTTCGTTTTGTTTCTCTGGGGCCAGGCTCCCTCTAGCCGCCTTTTAGAGAGGAACAGAGGACAATCACAACATGGCTTTTTTTTTTAGCTCCCTACGAAGCTGGCTGTTTCACCTTACAAAAGAAAATGCTTTGAAAAGTTGTTTTTGCAAATTAAATCAGCACCAAAACAAAACACTTTCCATCTACAAAAAGCAAACATTTGAAGTAATTTACATGAACCAAACGATGGTGGTTTGGACAGGAAGTGTAGGAACATAATCATTTAAAGAGGACACAGTGGGTCTCTTTTCACAGGTGTCTGTGTCACATCAACAGGCTTGTGAAGAGGCCTGGTGTTTGTTGACACGAGCAGCACTAATAGGATCCTTCAATCGATGGCGGACGTAGTTGGGAGTCCAGCGTTTGTCACAACAGGCCGGTCATCGGCACTTGATTGATCCAGGATGCGTCCTGCAGGAAGACAAACAGTAAGGCCTCACCATCTGGGCCACGACTCGCCGGGAAGCAGATGAGAGAAGTCCAGCTGCCTGCGTGAGCGGCCATTACCGCCGTGGGCCGCTCCCGTCAGGAACAAGGAGCAGACATTTCCCAATACGCGTGGAACCAGATTAGAAACAGAAAAGGCAGAGGAGTGGGTTGTTTTGTTTTTGGAATGTGCTACATACTGGCTGCCACCCCACGTTTTGGGTTGCCAGCTGTCTCCAGCGTTCCGCAGTAAACTTAAGCAGAGTTCACGCAGAGTGCAACACTCCGGACATACTGCATGCTGTAAGTCATGGGCTTGGACTGCAACACCGTAGTCATCTAGTCACCCAGTGTATACAACTGTTATAATAGCTTGTGATCTCACTTACACATTGTGTGAAAGCACTACCAAACCATGTGGTGCATTCATTGTGTGGCCTGACCAGCCAAAGCCAAAGACCAGAGATTTTGACATTAGGTCAATGCTAGATACTGTAGTATTGACATTTATACACACAGATCTGGTTTTCCACAGCAGCATGTCATTAATCTCTGATTATAATTAATCTAATAAGAACTAAAATATTGTTTCATATACTTAATATGAATGAATGTTGCTGAAGTAGGTTGGTTGTTAATTATTAGCGGCCATCCACACTTTCCAAACTCCCTGAACCTTACCCAGTGTGTAACTAGACCCACACATCAAAATCGTTTTGCTGTTTAACAGGGATATTTTTTGGCGGTAGATTACCCGATTAAAAGTTTTAATGGGCCACCAACTGCTTCTAAATTGAGCAGTTGTGGATGCGATTCTGGTATCGGACATGTGCTTTGGATTTTGTGAATGGCTCAGGTATGTGCTGCAGTGAGAGGCGCTCCAAGACAAAACAGATGTGGGGCCAAGACAACCTCGTGCACAGGTGCAATCTCCCTGTCCCGCTTTCCTGTCCCAGTTGTGCGCAATCAGTGTTAGCAACAAAACGACACAGGTGGAACGTCCCGGGGTCAGAAACCGAAAGTCCTGCCTTGTGTTTCTTCTAGCCATGAACTCAACCAGCTGATTTCACTTTACTTCTACCTTTTGGCTGAACAATTCAGGTGGTTGGACTAATATGGGGGTGTCTGTTACTCTCTTAACCTGTTTTTTTCCAAATATATTGGCTAGGACTGATAGAATGCCACAAAACTGTTTACAGAGCATTCACCTTAAAGTCTGTTTCTTTATGAACTCTATAGCTGTGTATAGCCATGTACAGCCGCTGTGTACTCCAGTCATATTGGCTAACATGGGTAGAATACCATGAAGCTGTTATGTCTCTTTTTTAATGATGTGTATTGCTGTGCTCCATTTAGTCAGTGATATAGATCAGTTTTCAGCTGAGCACCAGAATGTTTGTTATTTCAAAATTCATTCCATTTCAAACATAAGCAATAGCGAATAAACCCAAGGTTATTGGTCGGGCAGTGACCCACAGGGAATAGTGTGGTTGTCTGCTTGCGGTGTTTTATACTGTATAGTGGTATTAAACAGACTGTGTATAAGATCATCGGTCCTCAATGATGCATTGTTCTATAAATGTGTGTAAAGTGTGTAGTCCTCAAGTTAAATGATAAATAAATGCCATTACCATCTACATCAGATGAAAAGACACATTTTCATCAATTACCTTGATAACTCTATGGAATTATGGAGATTATGGTAATGCCCATGAGAGTGCTGATGATAATGATGAAGATCATGCTTATTCTTGTCTACTTTTAATTTGAGCATTGACAGATTAAAATGTTTACATATGTAACATTATCATTGCTGTATAACTTTCAGTGTTCAAATGGTCCAAATAATCACCAATATAATATATTAACAAATAGTGACCTGAAAGAGATAAATAGCACTGCTTCAGATTTAAGATTTAGTGTTGAAATATTCAGACACTGAGACCTGCATGTTTTGCTCTTCTAGAAAGTAAACACATAAATGCTTATTAAATGAACCCCACATCAAATTAAAGTCTTAGCATCCAATATACAAAAGGAGGATGACTACATCCAGAAGGTTTTCTTTGTATTGTCGTGGAAATTTCCATTCCACAGCATTCCTAGCACTGGGCATGCAAGGGAGTTTTTATTTCAGGTACACGAGAAAAAGGATTTTCTTTTTTTCTCTTTTTCTGACTTCCTGAGTCAAAATGAACTGCAGCTGTTTTACCAACAGCACTGCAGACCTCAGCACAAATCTGTCCGTGAAATAATGTGGGGAACTATCAGTGAACGTCTCGCTAACTTAACTCGGTCCCCCTTCCCTTCAGCCACTGCTCGGGAGGAGTGCAGCCCATGGGGTGGGGTGAATGGCTCCTGTGTTTCATTATCTGACCACTTTTCTAGAGAGCATTTGCATATTTTCTTGGAAATACCAAGTGAAGTGAAAGAATGCTCATGCACATGCACATTGGGATCTTGTTATTCACTGTTAACTATGATGATGAATTCCTATTTATTTCTTCTGCCATATTTCTGGAGTCTGTACCGTGCACTATATTTGGTGTGAATGGTCTCACTTAGTTGCCTAAACTACACACTGATTTATTGAGCCCTGCCATAAATCAACTGTGAGGTTATTTTTTAACTCAGTGCCTCAGATTTTTTGGGCCTGGTTGACCTGTAGATTCAGGAATTTGTCTTTATGTTTGTATCTTAAAGACTCTCTTACTGTGAGATGTCTACCTGGCCCTCTGTTGCTTTGATTCACAGTAAAGGTGTATAAAATATGTTTCTTGTTTGGCATGTTACACGTTTTCATTAGTTCTCAGATTAGGTTTTCTAGCCCTCTTGGATGATGACATTAATATTTCAAAGCAAAGCTGCTTTAAGAAAATAATTGTTTGAAGTACTCCTTACTGGAATTTCTCATGAGGTAATGTCCTACAGTACTGCCAGGCATACAAATAAAGGTATGGCTCCCATGTACTGTATCACTGTATACATTTTTTAGGCTTATTAATGACATCTCTACACTGAATGTGTAGACTCTAGAAGAATCTAGGTTTTTTGCACACAAAAAAAGATTTGTCTTCATATACTTATGTGGCATAAATAGGTTCATGGGTCAATGCCATGTCATACTTTTCATTCATATTGAACTGCGGACACTTGTCTTTGAGTATTACCTTCACGTGACTCAGTATCGATCTGCAGGCAGTCTGCAGGGACGGAGAGTACATGTTTCAAAGAGCAGCCCAGAACAACAAACAAATCCGTGAGGCATCCAGCCTCACCGGAGTGCACAGCGGCCTGTTACTGGTGAAGCGCATTCCTCTCCGTGCTGCGTACAAACGCCCCCCGAGTCTCTCCCCCGTTTGGGAAAAAGGGAGCAGGAGGGCATGGCGGCGCTCTTAATTAAAGCCAGAGGGGCCTGTTTACATTTGACGGTGGGGACGGGGGGACATGTGAGAGAGGCTGGGGGCCTCTGCAGGCTGCTGCGGGAGGGTGCGTGAGGGCCCGGCGTGTAAACAGGGGGTGCTGGGGCTTGTTTTCCCGTCCGGGGTCCCGCTGCACATGGGACCGCCGGCCGCTTTGTTGTGGGCGCCAGGTTGTTTTGCCAGATGTGCTGGCCCAGAGCTCATAGTCCAGGCCCCCGAGAGCTTCCCCCTCACTGCAGCGAGCCCGAGGAGCTCTCCTGGGACTGGGCCTGGCCTCTGACCATCTGAGGCAGATTACGGCACACGTCCAGAAGAGGAGGAAGACCCTGCCCGACTCCTGAGGAAAAGGTGCTCCCTGTAGCAGTGTGAGCTGGAAGAGCATATTCGTTGTCCTGGCAGAATTACATTGAGAAACTCTTCAGTTTTGCCTGGCCCGTGGCCTGATGTCTTACCTCATGCTGAAATAGAATGAAGAATACTTTATGCTCGTAGTGGAGAAAGATGTCAATTCCATGGAGACATTTGAATTTTGAATTGTAAATTCTAAGTTCCTCTTATTTGGTCTCTGTCTAACCATTACGCTTACATTGGGAAGTACCAAGAGTTTCACTGACAAGTAATACAGCAGAAACAGAGTTTAATATAATGGTTATTTACTCAAATATTTCTGTGCTCCCATGGGCAGTAACAAAAACTTTTATGATTAAATATTTGATATTCATCAAGTTAACATTAGCGGTGCGTGGGAAGGCAGTTCCTGTGTACCCTGATCCCTGAATTCAGTTGAGAACCACCCGTTCATTTCAGGGAACGTGCCGTTTAATCAAAGAAAAACAAACATAATTAATCTGCCGCTGTATTAGAAAACATGTATTTTTTTCTAAGCCATAGTGTTATGACACAGGAAGCTCAGCTTGTTGCAGCCAGTTAAAACATTTCTTGTGCAAGTGACGAAAACCATAGATTGCTTCATATTACATTTTCGTATCAGATGCAGGACATGGGTGCTTGCCTACCAAATGCAGTGAATAATCGAGGCCGTAGATCCTCCCTACTTCCGTCCTTCATGAGAATTGAATCACCAGCTCAAACCTCTGGCACTCAGCCCCCCTGACCTGGAACGAGCTACAGCACCAAGTGTTTTATTGAGCATTACATGATAGTGTGATGAAAACTCTGTGTAAGCATGTTGGATGTGCATTTACAGTATACACTGTAGCTCTTGTGTTTATTTGTCTCTTACAGTTTGCATTTCTTATTGTATAAATACCCTTATAGTAAACTGTTTAGCACTTTCTATGCTGTGAGATGCCCTATGTTCCCTAGTCTATTTATTGATTTATGTCAGATTGGTTGTTTGACTATCTTAGCTATCTCAGCTTGGGTATATTTTTATGTTGTCACTGATGTACTCTCTGATTCTGTGTCAATTGGCTTGTTCTTGCTGAAATATGTACTATGCAGGTAGTCTTGCCATGTAGTTACAGAGCATTATTGAAATTGATGAATAGCATGCATTAATAAACATTTCTCTACCCATGATCATGTGTTGTTCAGATTGAGATTGTGTTGTATGTTGAGTGTCTGTGGAAAGTTTAGAACTCAGAGTTAGCTCATTTATGAAGCAAAAATGTATTGTCATGTCAACTCTCTTAAAGAGACTTCAGTTGCTCATGGCCTTGTATGGGCCTTGTAACATCAACCACAGATACAGTATATAACTAAAACTGTAGTATAAAATCTCTAAATTTTATTGAAACCTTAGTATGTCTTCTTCACTCTGTGGTGAGGATAATCTATAACTGACTGAAAAGTGAGCAGATTGACAGTTTGCTTAAATTCAGTAAAACGATCTCAAGAAGACGATCGTAGCCACACCTTCACCTGCTTCTCTGATTCAGATCCCTTTTGCAACATATTCATTTGAGCTCAAAGTTGAATTGCTTGAATGCAACTCAACTTTTCTTCTTCATATTATATTAGCACTTTTTTGACGTTCCAGTTTTGATTGAATCCAGAACGGAAACTGCTGCAAATTTGTACATCTTCCAGTATATTTGAATGCTTTCTAGTTTTGGTTTCCCGCCGTCCAATTTACCAGGAATGTTTAAAAACACATTTTACGGATGTCTAAATCTTTCAAAGAAGAAAGCAGGAATAAAAAGGTGGGCATGGAATTTAATAATGCATTAAACTTGCATTTAAATCACATTTAAACATGCGACATAGACCGACAACAGACTTTGGCAGATTTATTTGAAATATGCATGGTTTCTACCGCTATCTAAGAGAGTAATTGAATGTGTGGTCCATTATTGATAATTAAACAAGCACTGGGGCCATTACTGACCATGGCCAGAAGACCTCTGAACACCTCTCATATGGCTAAGCAAACATAGCTGTCTAAGCAGTGTATGGTCCCCATTTCCTCCCCACTGCTGGAGCTATCATTGCTGAAACGTTCCTGAGGTGCTCCAGAGTCTGGGATGGGGGTGGAGGGCTTTTGGGACCTCAGAATCATGCCATGTCATGTTTTCATTGTAACCACATTTATGCTGCACTCAGAGAACTGTCCATGACCATTTCATATGCAGATGGATGTGGGCGGTAGGTCATTGTTTGAAAGCTTAAAAAAAAACTTGAAGAGGAAATGGAACTTCATAAAGAGAATTACACTGCAGATGTCTTTTGATTTTGGGCAATTGCAGGATACTCCGTTATTCTCTGTGTAACAACTGGATGGTTATACATATTTTTCTTAGACATAACCTTGAGTTGACCTAGAGAGGGGGCCCCAATGGCTGTCACAGCAGCCAGGTGAAGATTATGTTGCAGAAGCTGTGCTCAACGTCAGCACACAGAGTGCTGGCCTCTCATAGAGTATACCTGGGGAAAAGTGATTTATATTGGCTTCCGTCACTATGGTGATTTTTTACTTTTATAACATTAATCACAGCAGAGCACTTTGTCATGTGCCTTATCAGATATCACCACTGTATTTTGTTAATGCTCCTGAGATCACGGCAAGCCCCCCCTGCCTTCTCTGCATTGCTTCCTACATTTTTCAGGTGCATAATTTTCATTTATGCTGTCTTTGTTTAATTTATATAGTATTTTTGTAATACTAACAGCTATGTTGTTCGGGTAGCACCTGATGTGGATCTTACTGTATGTAGCATTCAAAAGACATAATAACTTCCTCATAAACACTGTCACAAGCAAACAAAATTATATTACTGGCTTATACCAAATTGTTTTCATATGAGATGACATAGGCTGTTATATCATGTTATATAGTGTTACAATGTTTATCATTATATGCTTATTTTCTTTGTTATCATCAGATAATTTATGTATGCTTATGTTACGTTTGATAATTTCCATATGTTATAAACGTGTATGAAGTCTCACTTGAAATGAATTCCGTTGCCACCATGTTGATGTAACCAGTGTACATTTTGCTAACAGCTGAAGCAGGACTGTTGGAGATACTGTACAAATTATTTACTGTATTCTTTTTTGTTGCATTTTATAGGAATTCAAGAGGGAACCCAATGCACCAAGTGCAAGAATGACTGGGCATTGAAAGCCGCCATTGTACTGCTGTATGTCCTGTGTGCCTTGTTAACTATAGCGGTAGCTATTCTTGGATATAAAGGTAAGCACTACTTGCTTGTTCTTTTTAGTTCTTTTACATATATACTGTATATGGTACTTAAAGATACTATGTCCCAAAAAAATATGAAATTATTATGCTGTATATATTATAAGATGTTCTTATTTTAGATCTAGTTTCAAAGGAGACCTATTTGGGCTTATTTTACCATTGTATTCTTGGAAATTGTAGGCTTACAATGAAAATATATATTTGTGTGGGTACCCTATTAAAAGCAATACTTTGCTTATTACTGAACGGGCATCAGTTCAGTTTAGCAAAGAAGTCTTGCCTGTTTGCCATTCAGTGCAAGGTATACTTAGCACATATTACTGTAAGTAGTATGGGAGGGCAGAATGTGTGTGAAAGAGTGTCATTTCAGTAGCACCTAATTGGTATGATGCTGTATTCTCTGAGATCCTTGAGGATACTTAGGAACTGCACATAACTGTGCAGCATAATTAAACATGGTCAGTCGAAGTTGAAGTTGAACACAGAAATTATGGATTGAGTGATGGCATAAACCCGACATTATAATAATTGTATAATAATAATGTTATGGGAGCTTGTCTCCATGATGATGGGTTGGCTTTCCAGGAGATCACACTGCAGGTTGGGAATTTGCTGATGGTGAACACAAGTTCAGATGACTAAAGCTGGATACACTCTCACATTTAACACCAGTCTTTTCTAAATCACTAGTGCTTCAGTGCCCAGAAAAATCGGTCAGCAAAAGTACAATTACGGCAACAGAAACAGACAGAAAATAGATTCATTCTTACAGTGAATTATTTGTTAATGCTTTAGTATTTCATTCAGTTTTTTTATTTAATTGTCATTATTTGATAATACTGTGTAGACTGAAACAAACAGTACAGTTAATCCACTGATGGTTGAGCTATCAAAGTGCCAGTAGTTTGGTAGGAATGTCCTTTCTACGGAATGTTTCCTGGATAGACTTTAGTATGTGTTTAGACTATATCCAGATAATATATATCAGACTGACTGTTGCGTAGAGCTCTTCGTAATGTTCTAGCGCCTGATACAAACCAGCCTGGCTTTGTCACGGAGGCAGGAAGTATTGCAAAACTGTTTTCCTAGTAACCATAATAAAATACTTGCTTTTTGTGCCTTCCTAACTTTTAAACATTTGACATGAATTTGTGCAAAAAATGAAGAGTTAAGCAGTGCAGCTGATATTGTTGCTAAGAAGGTATACAGTGTTTGTTTGGACTCTACATCCTGCCAGGAAAAAACAACTGTTGCTTGTCCAGCTCCACCATATCATAATGCTGTCTGTCGGAGGTGTGTTTGCAGTTTTATTTCCCCCTTTATTCTAATACTGGCCCCCCAGAATTGCACCGGTATTACATAAACAGTGAATGAAAATGTCTGTTTCTCGCTAATTAAGTGTGGTTAAAACTTTCTTTTAAAAAAAGTCTGGAAACTCTGACCGGTCACACAGCTGCAAAATCAGAAAACATGTTACAGTTCTTGCCACTTTTTCCCGAAAAGCCAACTTTAGCACAGTGAGTCAGTGTGCTCTTCGCCTGTCTCTTTCATGTGCAGCCATTCCTTACCGGTCACAGACAGTTACTGCCCCTGGGGCTTACTGTCCACTTACCCCAGCGCCCCGCCCTACTACAGAAGCCCCTTTCCAGACTCTCACTTCCTGGAATGCACCCCCGGCCTGCTATGGAAACTTCCTGGTACTCACCGGGCGCACACTGATTAAAAAAAAAATTCAACTTAGAAACTGAACCTGAATGTTGGTAGGAGGGACAGTCCCAGAATGTTCTAGTAGGATTCCGTTAAACATTCCCATATGTCTCTTCAACTGTTAAAGTAATATCTTTGTGGTTTCTCTCTTCTGCTTTTCAATGTTTTTTTCTTTTCCAGGATGGCTCTTAATGGCATGCATTTAAATTGCACTATGGTGTTTTTGCACACGTTTTCAGGTTTAGAGCGTGTGGTGTATAGAACATTAGAGGTATATATGCCCGTTCCGCTCTCTTCCTGTGCTCTTCATGCCACCATAATTCCTACCAGATGAGGAGTGAACTAACAACAAGTCTTGCAGAACCCACTCTAACAGGGATTTTATGGCTTGGTAGCAATTTGCTGTCCTGGCAACCACAGGCCCAGCCCACATGTGCAGATGTGGCCGTATGATTCCTGTCTGTAGTGAGACTCAACGCTTATGTACATACACATTATGCACCAAGTGCAAAGTAACCACTGCCAATTCCACCTCAACCCCATTCCCCCACCTCCACCCCTTTTACCTCCCTGGCTTGCAACACGCCATCCGATAATCTGCTCCAGAGAATTCACAAATTCCATAATATGATTCCAGAGTCTTTAGCTTGATTTATGTTTTATTTAGATTCCATCAAAGTGAAAGTTGCCTTGAGCATTACTTTGACTAACGCGGTCCAAGGACACTGTGGTCTGCCTCCCTCACACGCAGCTGCTGCTCCTGGCTGGAGCTGGTCCTGGATGCATAACGAGGGAGCGAGAGGGGCCGCCTCAGCTTTCAGTTCACAAACACCGTTTATATGTGTCGGCATGGTAATCCAGCCTGGTGTAAGGCACATGTCTCAGTATGTTCAAAAATGCACAGAAGGTAGTGAGTGTGCTACAGAACATACGGTATGTATGTACTGTAGAATGCAAAGCTTGCTTTATTCTGTGTGTGTGTGTGTGTAGGCATGTGTTGATATATGTATGTAGTGTTCTGTATAAATCAAATCATTGTTCCAAGGAGATAGGCTGTGTACATATTATCGTAACATCAATGAAATTGGCAGTAATTGGGTGTAATATGTTTAGGACATATATGTGCATATTAAAATGTACTGCTTTCAGCATACACTGCCTTTTATAATTTACTCATAGATTGCTTTTTAAACAAGGGTCCACATAACATGAGCAATCTTCAGTCCAATAACATTCACTTCATTTTTCTGCTGTGTTCTGCACTCCAGCTGTTTACATGGGATTCTCTGTTACATTATGACATGTAAACTTTAGATGAGTGAAAATAAACAGTGGCATAAAAGCTGTGTGTGTCAGGAGAGATGCCACTCAAGCCTTACAGCTGTGGAGCAGCTGGCCATCAGGAAGGGGAGGGTGTCACAAAGTATGTGTAAGAGGCCAAGGATATAACTGCATGGATGTGCGTGTGTGTGTGTGTGTGTGTGTGTGTGTGTGTGTGTGTGTGTGTGTGTGTGTGTGGAGGTGATTCATATGGTGCTGTGATATCTCTTGATAGGTGACTTTGAAGGGGATATTTTAATATTGGACATGATGATGCTATCGAACAAGATAGCATCATGTTGCCCCCGTCTCTCTTAGGGAGCATTGGTAAACAGTTTTTCAGATTAACTGTTGTTTGTGAAATTTTGCTATGTCAGGCAAAGAGGATGATACTTCCTATTTGTATATATACTGTATATAAAATGCTTCCCTAAGTGCAGTTTCTGTTCCTATTGTTTAGTTTCCCAATTCATGCGTGGTCTTGGGACATTTTTCATTGTAAAAATTTGTAATAACATTCCTGAGATGTGATGCTATTTCAACCAGTAGAACATACTCTGAATTGCTGACATTTCACAAATGTTCAACATTTCTTTTCCATGTTTTCTGTTTGGACCACATGATATGAGGTGATGCAGTAAATCCCCCATCTCAAAGCCGCTCATTTCAGTCCTTTATTATCAGATCAGCCACATCATTATGTCTTCATACATAATATTCTACTTTTCTTTATGAACATGATGAACATGGACATGATATTAGTTGGGGGGGGGGGGGGGGGCACACCGCTGGATCAAATGGGGTGTAGTTTGGGGTAAATGACGACTCCTTGAACTAAAAGATTTTGCGGCATACTTGCCAAAATATTGTAAAGATACACAATACAATAAGGTTGGGAGTCATCATTATCATTTAATGTTGATGTAATTGTGCCTGCCCCTGTCCCAAGAGGGTGCTTTCAAGTAAGGCTTAAGATAAGCTCAAACGTCAGATACATTAAGGCTAAAACACAACCGCCATTATTATTATTACGATCATCAGTTTTCAGTAATCACAGGGCAGGCTGCGTTTTACACCGGCCCCTGGGATAATTGCCTTAATCTGTTATCACAAGGCTCAAAGCGAAGGCCGAAGCAAATAAGCCATGTTTAAAAATAGTGCACTAACACAAGCCGTATTACCCACACGCATATAAAGGGAGGGTGGAGGTACCCAGATGCTTTCCCTGTACACTCTCAGCTCCCTCATGCTCCTCGACATGCCTTTGAAATGGATATGTGTGTTTAGTTTTTTTCCCCGCTGCACGTTATTACAGTTTCTTTGGTTCCACCAGCCCCGGTCTTGAATAATAACATCAAATGCCTTGCTTTTTTTTTTTTTTACAAATGTTTTGAATGTCACAAAGGCCCATGCCACTGATACACTGATAAGTAAAACACAGCAGCCACAGGAAAGATAAATAAATATAAAATGTGTTTTCAGTTCCAAGGGCCAGAGCCCAGAAAGAGCATTGTTGGGACAGAAGGGTGACAAATCCCTCAGCTTTCACACCAACATGGCGTCTGCCCACTCCAAGTCTGTGAGTACCAGTGGCCAGAACAGGCTTCTGTCTGCTGACTGGAACAACAAGCAGAATCACAGCAGTTCTCCTGCCTCAGTGGCCTGGAGCTGAGACCACACATCCCACTAACTGAGGATCTTCAATTTTAAAAAAGCTCTTAGCCTACATGCAACTGGACAGTATTCTCGCCAAATGTATTCAGGATCTTTCCTAGACTAAATATTGAGGGGAAACAATGGCATCTGTATTGTTGGAAAACCAGAATGGAAAGAACGGCAGTTTTATTGGTGAAACCCAAAGCTCCCATGAGCTGTGATTTCATACATAAAAATCCTATTCTCTCATATTCTCTCATATTCTCTCATATTCTCTCAGAAGTCGCATAGTTTAATGATAAAAATGTTCTGCTTGCAGCTTCAGTGACATAAGTTTACTGTACTTGGTGTATCAGAGCTTCATTTCTGTAGGCATACAACAACAACAACAACAACAACAAATTGCATATAGTTTCCTGGATAGAAGGATTGAAGCACCCAATGTGTGTGAGAGCAAACAGTCATTCTTTGTGGTCGAAGAATGACTCATTGTTGATTTAGCCCTTCAAAGACCATCTCTTATTTCCAGTTACTGTAGATTAATTTTAGTCCTCGTGTTATGGTAAGTAAATTACTGCTCTGCATGTTTGTTCCATGTAATTGGAGAGATCTTAACCCTCCTCTCTGCGTTGTCCGAGGGGATACATTTGAACTCCATTTGTTTGCTTTTTAATGATGTTGCACTTAAGAGTACAAACTCATCTGGATCCTGTCCTTGCAACAGACAATAACAGCGTCATTCAGAGTATACATTTACAGGGCAAAGAGAAGTATGTGTAAACAAGTACAGAAAACATGCAGGTCATTTTTTTCAATGACACTTTTCAAGTTTTTTTCCATTCTTACACCAGAGAGTTGGTATTTGCAGTGTTTTTGGTTGGTAGTAACAGGACGTATTGTTGCTACACACTCACAAGAATGTTCTCTAAGTAACCATAGAGATAGATCACGGACAGGTAGAAGCATGGCAGCTGTCTTTGGCATAAACATATTGAAGGATGCACTAGAGACTGCTTTTGACAAGGGGGTTGGGGGGTCATGCAATGTAGTGGATCTGTGACAGAGGAACTTCACTATGGACACAGTTAAGATGGTGTCCTGGGGAGGGGATGAGGACCGAGGTTCCCCAGGATTCCGGTCACATTCCAGAGGAAATTAAGTACTCAGTCTCCAACGGGGGTGTGAAGACCCTCTCTGACACAGTGTCTGCCAATGTCAGGTTTCCTTTTATCTCTAGTTTTATTTCTTACCCAGGACCCCACTGGTCGACTTCCTGTCTCTCAACATCCCTCTGCATACCTCCCCCCTGGCCTTTGTGCCGCCACAGCCCACCCCCAACCCAGAGGGACCTCGCCCTGGGCGGCATTGGCAGCCATGAGTTAAACGGGTCATGACTGAGGATGACATGCAGTGACACCGCCCAGAATCAAACTGTTAGCATTCTGCCTCGGTTCCTGCAAATGGCAGGGCGGGACCTTTAGTGCTTCTGACCAGATCTATCGCCCACAGTGTGACCCCAACGTGACTTATGCCTCATGTCTGCACACGTCTGTCACCATTAAAAAAGGAATCCTTTAGTTTTTAGTTAAAAAAGCTTAATTTTCCACTTTGGTTAAAAAAAAGGCTCCATTACAAAATGCATATAAATATTACAACAAATAATAATAAATAACAGACATGTTATGCTTGAGGTGATATAGTAGGCTTTCTGATACTCGTGTTCCTGTTTGCATATAAAACTGGAACTGTAAAATATCTTTTAAAATGAATTTTCCTTGCCCCTGTCTTAAACCACTGGCTCGATGGCACTAAAATGAGCTACGGGCGTATAGGTAAAATCATCAAGTATTAAGCTTCATTCTGATTTTCATTTTCTCTTTCTGTCTTGTATTTTACAGTTGTCCAAAGGGTAGAGACTGTGAGTGCGGACATGGTGAACTATGTGGACAAGATCTCAGCTGTGGAGACAGACTTAAAGAAGCTTGGTGAGTTTGACTAAATGGCCAACCAAATGCTGTAATGATGTCCTGTGCTACTATGTGTCATTTAACTGCAGAAGAAAACTGTTATCTTTTAAAAATAAACTTGTGAGACCAGAAGAACTTGAAAATATGATGCTGAATCAAATTTAGTAAATAGAATAGTACATAAATTAAATGTAAATTTAAAATGCATGTTTTCTTCGATACTTGCCCTGCCTTCGGCTAAACTGCATGGTAGTGCGAAATGAGTAAATGAGCTGGAATTCAAAGTGACACATCAACACAGCTACACAGCAAGAAAACAGGAAAGGTTGTGCCTTTAGTGAATTTAATAATTCTGTGATCCAAGTTTCAGTTCCCACTCTCATAGATTGATGGGCACGTACACCACAACTTGATGACATATAGATGTTATAGTGCCCTTCTTCAGTATATTTGTATCTGTTATACTGTACATCCATGTTGCATTGAAAAACTGTTGAATTAAGGCGCGGTGTGCAGACTATCTTTTTTCTTTTTTTCTTTTTATTCATTGACTTCTTCTTTAGTTTGAGTTGAGCGCATTGTCCTGTTGTCATAGGTATTTAATCTTCCCGTAAAAAACATTGCCATCGTGTGAATGTTTGCTTTGGTCTTCATCCCTCTGTCAAGACGATCAAGCTGGGGAGAAATCGGAGAATGCCACCACTGAGATGCAGGCCTTCAAGTCCAACATCCAGCTGATGCAGAGGCAGCTGAGCGACATCGCTAAGAAGGCCAACAGCAACAAGGTGGCCCTGGACAAGCTGCAGGACGCCGGGGAGAGCATGCAGAGCAGCCACAGCTCCCTGCAGGGCCTGCTGGACAGCAACGCCGACATGATCCGCAACGTGAATGGCACCCTGCTCACCTACAGCGGCTACATCTCCAGCTTGCAGGAGGACACAGCCCGGCTCCAGGTCGACCTGCAGGGCCAGGTGAGGGTCCAGAGCCAGACGCTGGTGGGCATCAACAGCCTCAACCTGACGCAGGCCCAGCAGAGGGGCCTCATCAGCGCCCTGCAGAAGTCTGTGGACGACACCAGCCAGGCCATCCAGAAGATGAAGAACGACTTCCAGAGCCTGCACCAGACGGCGCGGCAGACCCGCTCCGATGCCGACTGGCTGAAGGAGAAGGTGCAGAACCTTGAGGCCGTGGCCACCAACAACTTTGCCCTGGCAAAGACCAACAACGAGTCCCTGGAGGACTTGGGCACCCAGCTGTCCAGCCTGGCCAGCCAGATCCAGAACACCTCGGTGCTGACAGAGGGGCACGACCAGAGCCTGCGGGAGCTGATGGATGCGCAGAGGGACCACGACAACGTCACATCGGCCAAGTTTGATGGCTTTGAGCTGCGGCTGGATCACTCCGAGCAGGACATTGACCGCATCACGGGCAACATCAGCTTCACCACCCAGCTGCTGGGCGCCATCAACACCAACCTCAATGACCTGCGCACCTGCGCAGAGACCGTGGGCCGCCACTCCGACTACCTGCTCAACCTCAACAACAGCATGGCGGACGTGCGCGCGGACACCAGCACCCTGCGCTCCCAGCAGGACGTCCTGTCTGAGCGGCTGGACAAGGAAGTGACCAGCCTGTCCATTGTCATGGAGGACATGAAGCTGGTGGACAGCAAGCATTCCCAGCTCATCACAAACTTCACCATCTTACAAGGTACACACATCTTCTGCCGCAAGTGCATGTGCACACTCTTAGCAAAACAAAGACAAGGCAAGACGACTAGTTATTGACAGAACATACTTTTCTGTTTCAGGTCCTCCCGGTCCTAGGGGCCCACGGGGAGACAAGGGACCCCAAGGCCCGGTGGGGCAGCCGGGCCAAAAAGGGGACAAAGGAGACAAGGGGGGTCCAGGGCTTCAGGGTCTCCGCGGGGAGAAGGGATTAGAGGGACCTCCTGGTAATCCAGGGATAAAAGGTCAGACCGGATCACGGGGCAGTCCTGGTACAAAGGGCTCTCGTGGATCAGGGGGCAGGGCTGGACCCCCAGGGGCCAAGGGAGAGCCTGGTACCGCAGGGCTCTCTGGGACTTATGGGCCCCCAGGTCCTCCAGGGCCTCCGGGGGCACCTGGTGTACGAGGGGAAATTGGAATCCAAGGTGCCCCAGGACCGCGGGGAGCAGCTGGCCCTCCGGGAGCTGTAGGGCCCCCGGGACTGCCAGGACTTCCACCCCGACCAGCAGCTACCCATGTGGCCCCAGTATCTCTGCAGGGGGAGGTCGCCGTCCCTACCACTATAGCCCCAGGTAAAGAGGCTAACTCTTTCAATCATTCTTTGCTTTTGTCTTGGGTTGCTTCCTATTTTGTCTGCATGCACTAACAATGTGTCTCTTGTGAATAAAACAAGCTCTGCAGTCTTGTGGCAAGTCATGAAATGTGTCCTGTAGCTTACAAAAACTATTGTGTTTGGTGTTCCCTCTTGCCTGGGGACTTTGTATTTTGTCTGCATAAGCAAAAATGAAATACTAAAGCCTGTGGCTTCTTCCTTTAGCAAAATATACACTCCTTTTTGGCTTAAAGAAATTAAATTGTTCCATGAAGAGCCACCTTCTGCCTTGCATTCCTGAAATGGCTATTGAGTCCAAAGATAGTATTTCAAGAAAATATTTCAAAAGGACCACATTCAATGTTGGAGATGTTATGATACTGGATCATTGTTCTAAGTTACAGGATGCCCTCCACAATGGATCAACTTCAGAGACAAATGCTACTTCTTTTCAACGGAGGCTCGCAATTTTGATGAGGCAAAGAAAAGCTGTGAAGCGATGTCATCATCAATGATCATCATCAACGATACAGATGAGCAGGTAGAATATGTTGGCTTTATTTCTGTTTTTCTATTATTCTTGCCCAAAACAGCACAAAGGGGGCTTTTGAGCGGCTCAGACAGTAAAGATGCTCACCCTAAAAAGACTGGGTCGTGTAATTACTGACTATAGTCACAGTGAGGAGTTCACAGTTTCATCCTGTTTGAGGGTTTAAACTGGGTCAGGGTTTCCCAGAATACTGCTGCAGAATCACCCCAAATCCACACACCATCAGTCACCTAAAGGTTACCATCATCAGCAAGAACCCTCTCCTCATCATTTGGTTTATCTGCATTCATACACTGTGTGGCTTGCAGTGTAGAAAATGCAAATGGTCGCTTGTTCAGAGGCACCTGTAGCGGAGGAATGCATATGTGTGGGGAATACTTTTTTTTTTCTGTTGCACTATTTCTTATATCATAACTATAATTCAAGCAAATATCCTGACATAAAAAAAGGAAAAGAAAATCCCCCCAGTCAAATTTGTTGAAACATCATAAGACTGTGGTGGAGAGAGCCTGCTTAAACACACTGGATAGATGAAAACAGATAATAGAGCTGCCCATAAACCTGGGATGTGTTTTGTTGTTTTTCTTTCCACAGCAATTTTTGCAGAAGGAGATAGCTGGCAAGAGGTACTTCTGGCTGGGCCTGACAGATCAGGATGAGGAGAATGTCTGGCGCTGGGTGGATGGAAGCCTGCCCACCTTCTTGTGAGTGCTGATCCTTTTCCGGCTCCTTAACCAGTTTGGCTGAAGTGAAAAAGTGGGCGGGGTGCATTTTGCTCACACGTCTTCAGCACATGCTGGGGCGTCAAATGCTGTTTTTTGGATGACTGGATGTCAGCTGGGTTTTGTTCCAAAGTCTCTTGTTAATTAACTGTCCACATACGTTTACTCTGTTGTGTTCCTTGTGCACAAAATATATTGGGCCAAAGTAATGATTGAATATGACAACAATATTCACTTACGATGCACATTAGCAAAAATGTGCGAAAATAAAACGTCAAACAGAGAAAAGGCATAAATACTAGCATATACCATGTATGACCCACTGTGAAGTGGGTCTGTCACCCCCTTGGGTCCATTAATGCGTTGTGACTGAGTGCTTTGTTCAAGAATTTTCTCGACTCAATGTGTGTGAATGAGCGCCCCCTGGTGTGTGGTTGTAGGAAGTGGAAGCTAGGTCAGCCGGACAACTGGAGCCATGGACACCAGGAAGGGGAGGACTGTGCTGGCCTCATCCACCAGGGCTTTTGGAACGACTTCTTCTGCGACGATCTCAACGGCATCATCTGTGAGCGCAACATGGAGAGCTGTGAGTGCCATCTTCTTATTATTATTTTAAGGCTACATTATAATAATTATCACAATAATTAAGTTACACAATGCCTGTTACTGAATACATTTTCCCTCTTTTAATTGTCATACAATAAAATAATTGCACCTACTTACAGTTATACTTTTTTCTTATCTTATCTTATTATCTTCATAATGCAAATATTTCCTGAGCTCCATTGTACTGATACTTTAAGACTAACCTTTTTATTGGTGTGTGTTCCTCAAGCAAAACAGCCAGGATTATAGCACCCGCTGAGGAGAGAGTGAGAGGGATGTCTGACCAGACGTCTCATAGCCCTTGAACTGGCAACCTAGATTTGTCATGCCAAAAAAAAGACACTCGGAGGGAAGAGAAACAACACTTTGTGACTGTAGATTTATCTACAACATGGAGTGTTACTGCTGACCAGATTTGCTCCATCCCCAAAGAGAAGTGCTCCACCCAACCAATCACTTCAGCCTATGCAAGCACCGTGACAATCAAGACATATGATGATTTGTACTGTTATATACTTAAAAATCAAATTAACTGAATCATTTAGAATTGTTGTGCCTTTTTGTGTTGTATTAAAATTCCATCCCACTTATGGTGATAATTCACTCTTAAACTCATTTTCAGAATATGCATTTTCACATTGCAGGTTGCCAAAATTTGGTCACTTTCCAGTGCCAAAATGAAAAGACAAAGGAATCTTTATGATGTGTGCCTTTAGTTGTAATGTTACAATTTCTCAGATTTGCAGTCAAGCAATACAGCGCTGTTATGTTATCCTTGAGGAAGGCCTTTCTTAGACCTCAAGAATTGTCTGGCTATATATAGCTATATTATATACGTGAATTTAAATAAATACAAATATATACGTAAAACTATCCAGAAAAGACATTTGGTTTGGATAAAGAAAATTGTGTAAGTTTACTTTTTTTTTTTTTTACAATATTTTTGTATGTAAAAGATTTTCTAAAAATGTGTATTATCGTGGAACCTGTATTATTTTCATGAGATATATTTTGCAAACTGTACAGAGAAACACAGTTGACCTCCTACCTACAAGTCCAAATCAGACATTTGATTGCTATTACACTCAGGGAAATGCTAATTTCCTGTTTTAGATACTTTGGACAATTAGCTTCCTGTCCTGTCAAATCTTTTGAACAATGGCAACATGATTGTGCTTTCACACTCCCCCATTATGCAGTGCCATACAAAAATAAACACAAGTTATGGAAGATGGGACCTTGTTTTTCTTTTCTTTTTCTGAGCACCTTCACAATACTAATCTTGCCAAAAGTTACAATACCAAAGCAAAATTATGGTTGGTTCACCAGAATTAGATAAGTTCAGCTTTTTATCATTTTACCAAACTTAATTAAAGAAATATTTTATTCTTAGGTCTTAGTTCCATTTATAACAGCAGATTTATGTGTGCACAGTATCCACATCATTTTAGACAATATCAAAGTGCATGTTACAATTTCTAATATAACCCCTTTCTCCTTGTGAGTGGTTATTACTCCTTGTCTCCTTGTATTACTCCTCACTGCCACATTCAGTTTTTATTTTTTTTATTTTGTAGTTCAAATAGAACCAGAAGATAGCATAAAAAAACCCTCAATGTATATATTTAATTCATAACACGTACCATATTACAATATATCTATCATATATTCTAACATTTCTTCACTGGAAATTCCTGTAATATTTCACAACCTCTTGAATAATATGTCCTTCTTGCTGCACCCTGATACATATGTTGAAACCTTTGTGCCAGGCATACTAAACATACAAATGACCATACAAATTCAGTTATAATCTTACAAAGTGTACAGTGCATGTCACTGTGGCTCATTCAATCTGTTCAGTCTCAAAGATATTATGAAATGCATTTGACAGCCAACAGTTAATTCTCTGCAGCAGAAGCTGGTGGAGCCTTGTCCTTCCTTCACGTATACAGTCTTTAGATGTTTACTTTTTGTAGCACAGCTAAGCCAAACATCTGACTGCACTCACATTGGCCTGTTTGCTGACTGGCAGTCAAAAACAGATTTCTTTTCACATTCACAAGCTCAAATTATTCCCACTAAATTTAACATCCTGGTACACTGCGGTACTATGTATTTCATAAACTGTGATACTACATACATCTATTGCTGTGTTCATAGCTTTTCATAACTAGAAATACAGTTGTAGTTATTTGAATGTTTTATCCACACTATTCAGCTTGTGAAAACAACCCCATCACAAGACACAAGAACATTTCCTTTCATTCAGTTTATTTAACGTCGATCTCCAGTATAAAATGGACCCAATAAAAGCAGTTTGTTTTGTATTAGATTTTTATTTGTTCTTCATTTCCCAGCCCTAACTCCAATCACAGTTTGACTCACGAAATACAGGGTAGGATTATGAATGGGTGAAGTTTGGTTAATTAAATACATGGTAGGATCATGAAACAGTGCTGTTTGATTCATTAAATACACGGGAGGATCATGAAACAGTGTGAGTGCATAGAAATTAACATTTGAAATTAATGTCATCACAGTTTTTCACCTCTCAATTTACATGTCACTAAACAATCGCTCATCCACATTTCTGTTGGTTATTTAGCTACACAGAAGATTAAAATTATTTTGCAGTAGCACCATTTGTAGAGTAGGGGGAACGCCAGGCTGTATTGTACAGTATCTGGTTCTGGGCAAAAGGGGGTGTGACATACTATGCATACTCAATTACCAAATTAATCCAAGAACTCTGAAAGAAATATACAGAAAGAAAATACATACTGTCTGGTTAAATAGTACTCAATTTTGTCACAATTCAGTTTTGTGACTTTATGTAGAACATTAGATTTATTGTGACTTGGTTGGAATTAATAAAGAAACCTGCTCTACTTGCATTTTTAAAGGAATCACTGGGATTTCATGGAAAATGATTCTGAAGTGGGACCAGGTTGACTGTTTCTGTGGGCTTGCCTTTTGAATTCATCCACAAAGAATGGTTAAATAAAATTTTTGATTAGATATTAATTGTGAATTGTCACTCAGCGTTTTGAAATGTTGCACTGAGTTTCTGATAGCAGCAAAATTGCTTTGTGTATTATCAATTGTATAATTACACATAAAAATAAAAACATTAACATCATTTTAAAGGCAAATTATGCCATAAACATCTGACAAAACGGAAAAGCCTGCATGCCAGTACTTATGTTGAAGCTGGCTTTTAAACTATCATACTTGTTCCTTTAGATGCCATATGAGCTCCTTTTTAAGTTCGTTTGACAGTGTTCGGTAAACATTTCAAATAAGAGCAGTTCAAAAAGAAGAACAACTGAAAGGGAGAAAATTTAAATTAAAAGCTGTATTATTTAGATGTCAGAATCTACCTGTACTAAAGGTTAATTTCCTGTCAATATATCACTGGCATACAATCTTTACTGATGTAGAACTAAATTAATCTATTGCACTATAAAATGGTGTAATTTACAGATGGCAATTTTTTTTTTTTTTTTTTTTTGGGCGATACGACATAATGCATGTGCTAAACTCATGAAGCTGACTGTTTCACATTGCATTTGCAAAAACTCAGCAACAGTACATACAACTAACATTTTATTGAAGTAATTGTGGCATTGCTGCATATGATACACTGAAAAAAAAATGCTTCATTGGATAAACCTACAATTTTTACTTCAACTTGTTGCACCTATATTTTTTGGGTTTTCTCAATTGAAAATTGAACATTGAACCTAAAAATTTCAAAAGAGAAAACCTAAAAAATACAGGTATAACAAAGTGAAGTAAAACATACTGTGTGCCGTACTGTAGGTACAGTATATCCAATGAAGCATTTTTTCAGTGTATGCACAGTTTATAAAGTACTTTCAATTTTGTTCATTACAAATGCACAATATTCTGTGCAGAATGGGTGGTCCACTGTATATAGAACTCCAGTGGACTTAAATACATAAACTTTTCCTTTTTTTAAATAATTATCTTCTTGTTATATTGTTGAGTACAAAAGTTTATGCGCCACAAGCACATAACATTTCCAGTTAAAAAATAAAGTACAGCTAGATGTAACGTTACCTCTCTCTTATTTCCTTCTTCCTTACACCAATGAACAGTGTGTGGGCATTAAGTCTAACCAGCTTGTGAACTCTGGGTGTTCTGCAGCTGTAAAAGAACCGGAAGGATCCGGAGGGTTTCGTGTGCGGCACTTTATTCCTGCCATGAGGGAGCACCTCTGGATCCTTGGTGGAGGCTGGGCAGGTAGTCGGTGGGTGGGTGTTTGGGTGGGGGGGGGGGGGGTGGTGTTGACAGGGCGGCACAGTCTCGCTGTTTGAGGGAAAGCCAAGACAGGCAGGCTGTGTGGTCGTTCTACTCGTCCTTCTCAACTATCACTTCCCCGTGAAGCACCTTTCTCCTCTGACGGAGCATGTGGAAATATAACTGTGGAAACACTGGAGGAGGACAAAAGAAAACAGGTCTTGAGGAGTCTGAACCCATCGTGTACAAAAGGGAACGTCCAACCCAAACAGCTCGGCCTGAAACTGATATTCCAAAAAGGACATTCTTCCAGTAAATTCTGAAGTTCAAATTACAACATAGAGGTCACCCAGAGTTTGGGTCTGGGTTTACCACCAATAATTAGTTTTGGCTTTAGATAAAATCAAATACAGCATTGCTAATTCTAACCCCATGCAACAGCACTCTTGCCCCTGGGTAAGTCTGTGGTAGTTGGGGAGGAATAATATCATTCAAAGCTGCTTATCAAAATGATAAATAACTGGGAGCTGAAAGCAATTACCACCCTGCAGATTCACTGGCCTGTCTATCCTTCAGAGGTCATGTTCATAAACTTTCAGCGTGATGTAAAGTACTGTGTTTCACACAACTACCAACTTTTAAGTTTGTAAAATTTGTTATTTTTTGCTATACTGTATACATTAAGGCATATGGATCTAAGAGCACAACATGATTACGAGACAAACTTCATCAGCATCAGAAAACAATCAGCTTTGTTTTCATGGAGCTTACATACAGTATGTTTTACCATTTCATAGAAACAGCTGTTTTTGAGTTGAGTCCCCCCATTTTAAAATGAGCAAAAGTAGGTTATCTTGAATTCAAATAAATAAAGTGTAATATTTGGTTGCATCGCCCAAAAGTGCAGTAACCCCATGAAGCCTATGACCATTGACAGCACCAATCATTCCATATCTTCTTTGGAAATGCTTTTGCAAGTGAAATGTCTGCTTCTTTGGATTCAAATCAGGTGACTGACTTTCTCTGTACATTACATAGCCAGACAAAATCTGCCTGTACACTTCTTGTACAATTCATCCTCATCAGTAAAGATGTGTGATCCTGTTCCAGAAGAAGGCGTACATGCCCAAGCCATGTCAGTAACTCCTTCATATTTCACAGATAAGGTGGTATGCTTTCAATCATGGGCTGTTCCTCCCTTTCTCCATTTCAGCATTTGATCACTTTGATAAAGGTTTATTTTGGTCTCATCTATTGAAACTTTGTTCCAGAACTCTTCTGGCTCATCTCCGTAGTTGTTGGCAAATTCTAATCTGGCTTTTTGACTTTTGCTGTTGATGAAAAGTTTGTATCTTGCAGTGTAAACTCCATAATTCTGCTCTCAAAGTCTTCTGTATATGGTGGCTTGTGATATCTATACCCCTGCCCTCTGGAGACTGCTTGTGATATCATTGACCGTTGTTTCTGGGGCTTTCTTGACAGCCCTTGGGATTCTTCTGTCATCAACTGCAGTTGTCTTCCTTGGCCGACCTATGCAGTATTTATTTCTGAGTCCACAAGTGCTTTCTTTCTCTTTCAAGACCTTCCAAACTGCTGCACATGATATACTCAGTTTCTGTGCTTTCATTCTTAATGAATTATTCTGTCCTCTCTCATTACATATAAGTTGTTTTTCAGCCATAGATAGTCCTCTGGTCTTCAAGATGGTGTATGCCTCTGAAACAACAAAGGCTAAACCAAGACTAAACACTCACTGATGTTTCATGTGTGAACAATTCATGCAAAAGGAAAGACCTGAGCTAACACCTGTCAGTTACTTTCGTACAGTTGAAAATAGGGGCACTCAACACAAAACTCAAACCCAAATGCATTAAATATACACTATATACTGCATACTAACAGCAATATCACTGCGATTAATAATACTTAACACATAAAGTAATACAGTGTAACTATATGTTCAATGGAACAGACAGAAAAGGATAAAAACTCTTACATGGGATGTAGGAGAGCATGACGATGATCAGGAAAATATAGTAGTCAAAAGAGACGTTATATTTGTTGGGGAGCCTCATTGAGAACATTCCGGACCTGCGAACGTACGGTAGCGCCGTGTAAATGGTCATGAGTTCACCCGCCACTCCAAGGGGGTACATGACAATGAACATGTTGTACCTGACAGAGAGGAAAAGGGACAAAGATCAACCCAGCCCCACTCCCCACATAACCCCACTCCCAACCCATTTAGATGTACAGCCATATGACAAACAAAACTATCAAAGATCAGTGAAAGACCACACACACACACACACACACACACACACACAAACAAAGACCATACACAACATCAGACTGCTGCCCTCTTGAAGGGAATTGTACAATGACTTAAAATACAATTATTTGTTAATCGTCATTAAATTGTCATTTCATCTATGATTCAAGATGCATGTTAGTATTTGTGTATATATGACTGAAACGTTATTTCCCCGTTGGAGAGGTTTGGGGACCTTTCTTCACAACACTTGACTAAAAATTATTTTCCTTTAAAAAACAGTAAAAGCTTACTTTTCTCAGACAGTGCATACAAATAACACACAGGCCCATAAAGAGCTGACTCACATAAGATTTTGAGTATAACTTCTCTATCTTCATGTTTTAATTATTTTTGCTAGACTATATTCTGTATTGAAAACTAAAGGGACATACACATGATCTGCATAAATCTCAGGTATGATCATGCATTTAATAATATAAACCTCATCACAGGTTCACCCCCCCATATTGTTATTCAATTTCTATGAACTGTAGTGTGAAAACTTTAATGAATCAGAGGAAGCCATTCTCTCAGTTAAGCAGGAGCCATTATTCTATATTTAGTGATATATTTAGCTGTAAGAATGAAGTATTTCCTGAACAACGTGGAGGGGGCAGTGGGGGAGTCGTCTCAGCGGATGTGAGAGAAATGTTGGGAGAACATTCCATGCCCAAAACAGATGGTCTTTAAAACGGGAGCAGCTGAACATGAAACCCTCCCGAGGCAGCCCTTTCTTCCCAGCTTAAAGGAACCCCTCGGGCCCGGGAGTCTTAAGACTGCGAGGCAGCGCAGACAACTGCTAAAGGGCCGAACGTGGCACACAAATTCTCCTGTCATACCGCGCTGCTGCAGCCAACGCTATACCGCCGACAGCGGCCAGGCCTCTCCGGACTCGGTTTCGATATCGGCATGACAACGGGACGAGGATTAGTGTCGACGTTCAGTGTTGCGTCTATTGCACTGAAACAGTGAGGGATGGTAGCTTGGTCGGTGGTCGGTTTCATTGTTAGGATTACATGTAACAGTTAACCGATTGCCACAACATATTGGCCCTGAAATAATTGACATTGTGGTAAAAACCAAAACATGCAGTTTCAGCCTAACACTTGTCACCAAGCATCTGTGCTGAAAATCATATTCGATATGGTGTCAGAACTCATATGTTCCCTGTGTCAACTGCAGGATTCTATCCATTGAAATGAGTTACTGCTGAATCCTGTGCCACTGCCAACTTTTTAAAGGGGAAAATCATAAGGAAAGAGGCATAACACAAACACATGGAGTGCTGCTCTTTCATTGTCTGAAGTTTGGCTTTCAGGGAGAGGTCTAGTGGAGCTCAGTTCACCAGCTACAGCTGCATCATGCTAGCTTGCTTAAGTAGGGTTGCCACCTGCCCAGTTTTCGACTGCAATGTCTGGTTTTCAAATATTTTGTTCAGAACCAGTTTGTTGTCCTGACCAGACAATATAATGTCCAGCCTGAGCAACTGACAGAAAACAATAACCATTAATTCCATGCTTGTCAGAACCCCACCTCGGTTTGACACAGGTTCCACCCAACCTTATTCAAGACTAAGATGTCTGGTTTTCACAGATTCTAAATCTGGCAAACCTATGCTCCCGTGGTACAACATTTTTCATTCTGTTCATTGATACAGCTGGTGGTAGCACCAACATTAAACAAACAATGGAATGCAAAAAATATGAAACAGAGACCTTTTTAAAGTGTACGCTTCCAGGCCTGTGTAATACAAGTCTGAGGCCACAGCAAGGTGAATGGGTTTCAGCACTGACCCAAGCATAGCTGCAGGACTAATCCCCAGATGGAGGCACTGCCAGTGTAGCCCTTAAGCAGGGCGCTTAGTCTGCACTGTTTCAGTGCATATCCAGCTGTACAAATGGACAGTATGAAAAATGTGAACGGTGAATTTTGTCTGGGATAAAGGGAATCAGCAGAGTAAATAAGGAAATGTCATTTGCTAATTTACTCTCTCTGTAAATCAGGCTTTGCATGAATCAGAGACAGACAAATGGTAACTGGTATAACAGAAAGTCAAAAAGACCCCATCCCCGTGTGTTTCTTTAGGGGGTTGTCTGTAAGACTTTATGGGGTTCCGTTCACAGTGGGAGGCATAGCTTAAACAGTGTGGTGAAACAGCAGTCGGCTGAATAAGCAAAAGCACAGAAACAGGACCAGTCAAAGCACACGAGCGGGGCAGAACGGCTTCCTCAACAGAACTCCAAGCAGACACATTTACACAGAACCATTCCAAACACTGCATCTCTTATGAGTGTCAGCCTTCCTTCACATTGACAAATGGTTGCTCCCAAATAGGTTTGAACAACACACAAAAGGGTTCTGATAGCGTTATTTGGCTCGATTCCATAGGGGAACCCTTTTTAGTTCTTTATGGAACATTCTGTCGAAGGTGTCAAATGTGAAAACTCCCATATAAAGAATAATTCTGCCTGACAAAAAACCCCTTTAATGGGTTCTTCTATGGAATAGTAGAATTATAGCTTCCTATTGGAACCAATTTTTTTTACAGTGAAGGCTGGAAGGCACCAAACAAGGGAACTCCGGTTTCTCTCATATCACCCAAATAAGTGGCCGCACTTACAGGACAGTCTCATAGATTACAATTGGTCAAGTGAAGCACACGCTTAAGGAGACCCTCCACTTATACCACTTCAACACAAATTAATTAATGTAACTGTTGCTGGGGCCAGCAATTAAGAGTCACAGGTAATGAACAAAAATGGGAAACACAACGGTGTTCTAATAGACAGGGGTCCCTGTGGTTCCATAACGGTTTTCCTGGCATGGATCATGCATGCACTCATATACTTAGATAGCAAGGTTGATGCCAGTCATTACTTAATGTTATTGAGTCATCTTAAGTTCATCTTAAAGCATTTCCTTTCTGCAGAGAGGGGAGTCTGTTCCCTAACCACAGAGCATGAGCTGTTCACTTCACCATCAACTCAGTATGAGGTCATCGACTCGTAGGAAAAGGGTATTTTTGTATTTCCACAGAATTTTAGGTGGTGATAAACACATGTATTAACAGGCTTTCATTAGTATTTCCGTTTTTGTTCATTACCTATAGTTTGTTCATTACAGTAAAGGAAACATCACTGCAAATGCAGAGAGCCCATGCAGAGTAGTTCTTGCTGTGAAACTGATAGAAAAATGTGCATTCAACCTTTCAACAGTCGACTTCAAAGCATGGGACACAATGGTACAAATTGATACAAACAGGACATGCAAACTAAATAACATGCCATCTATTCAACCAGCACCCAAAATACTCCACACCAATCTCCACCTGGCCCATTTGATGAAATATGGCAGGTGCTTGAGGAGATTGAATGTATAGAAGGAATATCTGGTTATCTCTGTCACCGTCCACACGACCAGGAAAAGGAGTACACTTTCTTCATTCTGAATCTTCCAAAAGTCAACAAGGAAAATGTAAAAATACAAGAAAGAAAAAAGGCATAAGGCAAACTGCAAGCCAGGGTAATAATTTACAGGACAGACTGGGTGCATGTATGTTACTCAAAATGGTGCATGTATGTTACTCAAAATGCACTGTTCTCTTCTTGGTCAGCCTGATCATTTCACATATCAAGCTTCAATGTGACATGAAAAGAAAATTTGACTGAATTTACAACTATTATTATTATTTATGTCTTTAGATTTTTACTTTAACATAGCAATATCTCTTTCTTTCCCAACTAATGCTCCTCTCTTTGTTAGACATTTTATCTGTTTTGTAGAAATTAGTAATCTTAATGAGGGGGATGTAAAATGTACAATAAACATACTCAGAGTCAGACACAATTCTTCCACTACTTGCATTTACAAGTAAACAAATCATAGCTGAAGTAGCCAAATTCTTCTTTGTGACACTAAAATTATTATGACTGAAAACGCAAATGTGCTTGTGAAAGCTTTGCAATTATACAGCCAGACCATCATAATGAAATTCATAATCATTCATCAACACCCATTGACGCATACTGCAACTAACACCAATAGCAGTCACAATGCATCATGAAACAATATATCATCTGAGGACGTCTAGTATAAATAAATAATATAAATACTTGATTAGTATGAATATTTATTCATGATTCCAAATGGTGTTACAAATTCTACTATCAGTAGGTATAACTGGCTGTGAATGCTACATATTACTCATATGGGTAGTTTACAGAGGTACTACAATATATATTTTATCTAGATGAGGTATAAAGTGTAACCAAATGTTGAACACATCAATTAGTCTGTTTATAACATTAATTACTACACGGAAGGACGATTCAATTTTTGTAATATGTAAAATGTATCTTTAATTTATACAGGGAATGCATAACAGATATGCTGTGACAATAATTATTGAGAAGTTTAAAATATGAAAGTCACCTGCTTAATGCTGTTAGTAATGAACCAAACCATGAATATTCTTGAACACACTTGGACCCCAGTCACGATCACAGAGGTGCGCACCATTCCTTAAAGAAGAATAGTACCCATTTTAGAATAATTATAGAATTATTATTAATTTTATAAATGTATATTTAAGCCTTTAAAAATCGAGCATCACATACATGTACACAGAAAAAGTGCTAATTCTAATAGACAGATTGAGAAAAATTCTAAATACGTACCAATTGCACAGTGGATAACCTGAAAAATGAGACATCATGAGCATATATGAAGTGTCTCAAAGTACAGTAAGTACAATTACATGTGACACCATTTGCCTACAGCACATCTCAATTATTCATGTCTGAATCTATTACAAGCATTTAAACTTCTCAACTAATGCATCTTGTCACAATAGTTTCTTCAAGGCTACAGAGGGTAGTGTCCCTCTGGTGACCGGATCAAGAGCAGTAGAAAGACAGAGAACACTTGCTTGTTCAGAACTGAACAGTGGCTGTTATTGAGAAAAGTAAGGGACAGAAGTACAGCATCCAATACTGTAAGCAGCCAGGGCAATCTAGGGATGCGCTGCAATATCAGGCCAGAATCTGAATCAAGCATCATTGCACACAGATCACAGTGCAGAACAGGCCTGCCAGCAGTGGACTGTATCTCTACACAGCACACACTTTCAGAGAGCAAGTCAGCTCCAGCGAAACCTTAAGCCTGGTACCACCAAATGCCAATCAGTACATAATGACTTTCAATCTGAGTTACAGTATAACCCATAAGTAACTGGGATAAAATCAGAATACAAATGCCACTTCCTTTGTGGCATACAGTATACTATTTGGATTTTTTTTTAAATTATAGTAAAGATTCTGCTGATGAATAATTGCCAACTTAATATTTGTCAAAAGCTCAAAAGTTGGACATTAGACATAGCTATTCATCTTAGATGCAGCAAATCTGCTCCTTGCTTTTTAACTTGCAGCAATGTTAAATGACCTCAACACACAGACAAATTAATAGAATAAAATGAGATTCATTCTGAAGAAAAACACTGTTTGCGTTAAAAAAAGAAATGGTCTTACCTCAACTAATGCAACTGTCTGGAAAAACTTCAGTGTCCTTGATATACTTCTGTACAGACCTATGTGTGTCCCTTTCTGCATGTAAAACCGAAGCATCGCTATTGCCAACACCAGCCACCTGTGGAAAAAAATGCTGCATTTCAGATACATATTGATTGAAGTTACGACTTTTAACAGGTATCTCACAAAACAGAAATATTCTATGTGCTGGAATTTTCTGTTGAACTTAGAATTATCAGAGAGTTACACAACTTTTATTTATTTCTCAAGCAAATTAACCTTCAGTTCTACTTCTCTACTGAAACTCACAGACATCAATAGAGCTAAATGTGTGAGCAGTCTGGGGTACATTTGTTCCCACAATAAAATAAACCCAAGTGAAATTCTAGCAGTCCCTCGGGTTTGTTATTATAAATGGAAAAGGATCCCCTTGTTGAAATCCGGACTGGATATCCACACATTCTATAGACATGGTAATCGCTTACATATGACTTTGGACAGACTGGTAATAAATCCATCATTACAACGTTCATGTAACTGAGAAAATGTCAACAAAAGCATGCATCAGAACAGTGTTCCAGTTTATTTCCTTCAATGCCTACAATACAATCTATTGAGTACAATATGCCAATTACATGTGTAGTGAGGTGAGGAAAAGAACATTTGTTATTAAAGTACAACATAATATGCAACCAAGTTCTGTTGACAAACAGCAGTAACTATAACCTTTCCAATTCATTGTTTGTTATGAGAAAGATAAGGCAATGTAACATGAAATTGTGTCTCCTATTTCTCCAGAGTGTCCGATCACACCACAAGCTGTACACTACACATAATACAGTTCCTTTCTCCACAAGCTGTGACCAGCAGGATGTTCCTTGCACTCTAGGGTGTGTGTGTGTGTGTGTGTGTGTGTGGTCCTTTAAACTGAGTGTGGCCCCAGCGTGCTCTGTATTGGGTAGAATGGGAAAAAATACTTTCTCAGTTGAAAAGAATGAAGCACTGCTCCAGGAGAGGAGGAAGTCAAACTGATTCCCTCTCAAACAGAGGACAAGCAAGACAAGCATGCTGACGGAATGTGATTGTCTTGGTTTAGATTGCATTAAGACTCCAGGGGACATTTCTAGGAATAAATCATTTGGCCACACACCAAAATCATAAGAATCACAAGAATTTTCACACCTGATTAAATGCAGCACCTACAATCAGAGAAAGAGTTTGATTATAATAACAATTCATTTTGAGAGAGCTCATCAATCATTGTGCAGTCATTTACGAAATACCTTTTTCAATGTAGGCTGGTTACAAAGATTACTGAAATAGCCCAGATTATATATTGTCAATAGGTTGCACAAATGAGAATGGAGCTAAATTATTGTTGTGCACATATAGTACCACATAATATAATATAATAGTGATGCACATATTATTTTGCTTTAAAGTAAGCTAACAAAAGAAGTTTAACTAATGAGTAGTCCACACATAGTCCAATGGTACAGTTTCTCCATCATATTTTGAAGTGGTATCCAGGAATCCAGAAGGCCAACTAGGACTAAGAACCAGTTTCACTGCGAGCAGCATAGCAGCAAATTAATTTGATTGATGTGTCGACACATAAATTGTATTTAATCACAGCTAGACTGTTTCATACAGACCCAAGTTACAGTACACATAGGAATAGCAATATGAAATGGAAGACACTGCACCTTGCTGCCTTTAATCGAAAACAATATACTAAGGAATAAAGACATTAAGACAGCACCAATAAGCAATGTTGATCTTACATGACAATGCCTACATTATTTCACGTATAATATGTCAATGAAATAGGCCCACACATCGCGGCAATTAACAATCTGCAGCGGAGAAGAAAACACCACCACCATGTGATCCGCGACATCAACCAGCATTGCTCTAGGATGTTTCCCTTTGCTTTTAATAGGCGCGATATTATGCATAATCGTAGGAATCTTGCGAAACCCAGTTAGTCTGACCAAATCAAAGGCATTACGAAACCGAATGACACTTTACACTGCTGCTTTCGTGAATATGACAAACGTTCCATTCTAGACTTTTAAAAAAACCATCTTTACACATATATCTAAAAAAGTATCGTATTATTTGGCTAAAATAAAGTGGGCAAACTTCTAAAGTCATTAAAATCTGCCAATTGAGCATTTCGCCTTCCCAAAACGCAGCTCCAGTGTCAGAGCGCCGTCTATACTTATCACTGCAACTGTTGAGGTTGTGGGCATGACGCTGACACAGTATAATCGACCGTATTTGGAAAGGCTGAACTTGCTTCAGGGGCCGCACAGACAACAGCTATAACGCCTCTCATATCAATCGAGAATCGCGCAAGAAACTAAATAAAATGGTATCCACACTTGTTCAACTACCGCACGCATGCCGCACAATCATTGTTTTATTTAACAATCTCTGTCACTCAAACCGAGCGGAAACCGCTACAGAACAAGCAGTTGCACAGTCAGTCATTTGGTCCTATAAACGGCAACACACGCTTGCATGTACAGTGCAGTTCAATGGTGCATATACTGAAGGGAGTGGCAACTCATAAATAATTCGCTTTAGTAATAATAATTCACATACCCGGCCGTCATGGCAATGTTATAAAATGTAAGCCATGCAGTAACAATGGCACTTTTTGTTCTCTTCTTGTTGTTGCTTTCCTTTTCCTCAACCGAGCCGTCCTCCTCGCTGGACGCCATGGTACCGGGGACAGAGTGGGAAAGTCAGAAACGGAGCGCGAGCGCAGCTGACAGCTGGAGCTGAGAGCAGCAGGGTCATCCATCCATGAACCAACAACACCCCTCTCGCGGGACTATTGCTCCGACAAGTGTCTGACATGTCCAGAGACACGCGAGAGAGCCAGGTTGTAAGGGGAAGTGCAATGATTTATATGAAATACTCAGACTGTATTTAACTAGTATGCAAATTTAATCCTTATATAATATGATTTTTGGAATGCGCCCCCTCACCCCCCGAAAAAATCTAAGTCAGTGTTCTAAAAACCCATTGGTTAGAATTACCAGGAGTGATTGTCGCATCAGCATTACGATGTTCATTCTAATCGCATATGTGATCTTATACCTGAGGGTTAAATTGTCTTATCAGGTCATTAGTACAATATTGGCTGTCCTTGCTCAACTGTAGGCTAACAATAATGTAATTTAGCAGAACAAATGCAACTGCACAGTTCGTAGGATATGTTTTTCATGAACAGATGAAAGCAGATGAATACCTGATATTGTAAGTACTACACTACAAGAGTATATACTCGTGGCATATTGTGTGCAGCTGTTTCTTTCAGGTTTCAAAGGAGACTAGAGACAACGAACAACACAGTAAACAGAGTAGGCTACATACATGCAGTGACCACTTTATTAGGTAGATCTGTACACCAGCTTCTTAACCCTGTTGTTGTCTTAAGGGTCAAAAATGACCTGCCACTATGTTTCACAGCAAAGATGTAAAATTTGGAGTTTAGAATTCAATTAAGCTGCTTTATTTTAGGGGTTTAGTGAAGGCAGGTAATTTTTGACGGTTAGGACAAGGGGAGTATACAGAATGTTAAAACTACAAAAGGTTGAATGCAAATATCTAATCAGCCAATCAGTCAGTATCTCAGAAACTGCTGATGTCCTGGGATTTTCACACACAACAGTCTGTAGGGTTTACAGATAATGGTGTGGAAAACAGAAAACGTCATGTTAGCGGCAGTTCTGTGGGCAAAAAAAAAAAAAGCCTTAATGAGAGAGGTCAGGGGAGAAGGGCCATACTGGTTGAAGCTGACAGGAAGGAGACAGTAACAGAAATAACCACACATTACAACAGTGG
Organism: Conger conger; assembly: GCF_963514075.1. Lineage (NCBI taxonomy): Eukaryota > Metazoa > Chordata > Actinopteri > Anguilliformes > Congridae > Conger > Conger conger. Next base: position 65,887,860 of record NC_083763.1, read on the forward strand.
TTATTTATTAGACAAAATTTATTAGACAAAAATAAGTCTAATAAATACCTAATAAAGTGCTCACTGAGAGTATGAGTCCAATGGGGTCATATGTACCCTGTAAGAGCTGATTTATCTCATTTATTGGCAGAGAAGTAATGACAGTTGAACTGAGGGCATCCCCACCCGCTTTTTCCAGTTTGAGAGAAAGCAGTCCACAAAAGCAGTTTTTAGTCTGTAAGTGATGCTTAAACTGTACAACACTACACAAAAGTCTTAGGCACATGTTAAAATAAATAAATAAATAAATAAATAAATAAATAAATAAATAAATAAATAAATAAACATGAAGAGACGATGTTTTCAAAAATAATTACATGAAACTTTCTATATATATATACAAAAGTTAAGCAGTAAACAGTTCAAAACTAAATCTAAATCAAAAGAATATTTCTTGATTATCTTAAATTTGTATATATATATACAGTACTGCGCAAAAGTCTTAGGCACCTAAATAACATTCCGTACAGATAAGATTCCTTCAGAAATAATTCAATGAAAGGTCCTAAATAAACGTACTATACATTTTATTAATTTGGCAGAATAGTTAAAAACTGAATCAAGTCAATATTTTTTGTGACCACCCTTCAGCGTTAAAACTGCATCACTTCTCTGAGATATAGAAGTGCAGGACAGCGTTGGCTAAGACAATCAGCAGGGAGGTTGATCTAAGCATGTTGGAGAACCTGCCACAGTTCTTCTGCAGACTTTGGCCGGCTCCTTGCTACTGATTTCAGAGAGCCTCGATCAAGTTTTTATGTAAAAAGCAGTAAATTGCTTACAGTAATATGTTACTTAAAAAAAAAAAGAAATACAAAAATGTCTTTTTAAATTAAATACAATTTTCTTTTATTATTAAATACAATATATATATATATATATAGATACATTTTTGTATTTTTAAATTAAATACAAAAATGTAAGATTAAATCTTTTGGAATTTGAATATTTGGAAATCTCAAATGTGTTCTTTTATACTGACACGCACAAAAAAAAACATATATATATATATTATATATATATAATAAAGTCTAGGGTGCATGAGACTTCTGCACAGTACTGTATATATATATATATATGTATATATATATATATATATATACACACAGGGGGCTCCAGAATTAATGGCATCCTTCATGCTTCTTTCTTTTCACCTGCATATAATGAACAACACAGATAATAATGTTCAAACATATGGGAAAACTATATACTTTAATTTCAATACATTTACTCTCATGTTTCAATTTTCTTTATTAAGTAAAAAACATTGAAAATCACATGAAAACTATCGGTTTCAAGATTATTGGCAACCCTAACAATTATTGTAAATAAAATCAAATTAAGTAAAATGGGCAATAAGTATTCACTTCCTGTTTCACTAGATTATAAAAATTGAGGTAACACGCATGCAAAATACCGTTGCCATGAGCATGGGACAAGCCAAAGAACTGTCAATTCAGAAGAGACAGATGGTGATTGACTCTCACAGGTCTGGTATTGCATACAAAAAACATACAGGGTTAAATATACCACTTAGCACTGTAAGGCCAATAATAAAAATAATAAAAAAACATAGGGTATGGAATGGAGGCAAACTTGCTAGGAAGAGGACACCGTCCCCACGGTGCAAACCTCACTGGCCAGATTATACCTTTCTAGCCATACACACCCGACATGTTTGGCAGCAAAAGAGGAATGGATACAAGGAGAAGCACCTCATGCCTACAGACAAATATGGAGGTGGGGCATTGATGTTTTGGAGATGTTTTGCTGCCAGTGGTCCAGGGGTACTATGGACAATGGCACAATTAATTCAACAAAATATCAGGATTTTTTTTTACAGAAAATCTGGTCTAGGAATCTGATACTTAGTTATAGGTAGATTTTCCAGCAGCACAATGACTCAAAATGCACACAGAAATGGTTAAGTGAAAACAACATCCATGTTCTACAACGGTCGGCTTAGTCTCCGGAGTAAATAAAGCGTGTGTCATTAACAGTAATATTATTTAGTTTACAGTGTTTCTTTGCATATTAATCGAGTATGCCAATACTTTTGGAGCCCACTGCTGGCATATTTAAAATACTTTTGCACAGTACTGCATGTTTTTGAAAAATAATGGAATGGCAATACATGGCAATACATTCATTTTCTGCACTGTGCACTAGTATCGTAGATTCGATATCTTAATGGAAATGGGAAAATCTGTTATGACAAATCAGTCAGCCAAGTTGAAATAATTTCGCATCCCTCACTTCCAATGAATGGTAAAGGCAATAACAAAGGCATTATCGCTAGGCAGTCATCTGATCAAGTCACCTGACTGAAAATAATCTTTAAAAAAACATCATGGTAGCAAATAATAGCAGAGCAACCATGAGGTGAGGTACATTCTCTTGTAAAACACAGACATTTAAATTAGCCTAAAGTGTCGTGGAAGAGATCGTTTACAACTTAATTGGACATAAAAAGTCAATATAGCGTATATTTAATTGACCTAAACCAGGCACCGACAGAGACACCCCGTTTCCCAGAATGCTTTGTCGCAGCTGCAGGAGTGTCTGAATATTGTGCTAGTCTGTTTTTATATTTATGTAGCTAGCTATATTTATTTATTTATTAATCAAGTGTTAACGGAAACAACGAGGCGAGAATAAAGAAGACGGTATTGTTGTTTGGATCTCAGCAATGCCTCTCTTTACATCAAATCCATTCGACCAAGATGTTGGTAAGTTATGAGCTGTCACAAGGCGCCGGCTTTTGTTTTGTTTTCTCACGCCTTGGGGGTCTTGCTGTTACTGCTTTCTCTGATGATGACCTAACCTATTGTATTAATGGCTTCAATAATATTTTCATGATTAAATAACTAATCATAAGTGTCATCTATTTCTTATGAGAACACAGTGGGAAATATCCAATGCTAGCTGCTAGCTCTACGTTATACACTGAAATGTCTTCCACTATAGCGGCTAGCTAGCTAGCTAGCTAGTCAACACACGATATAACGTCACATAGCTAACAACAAGTGCTAATTTACTCATTGATCGTATAGACCAATGACTAGCTAATTAGCTATTCAGAAATCAGTAGCTGGATCGATGTGTTGTGGGTATTGGACTATTATTCATTTTTCGGTAAGCCAAATGTTGTAGCAAGGCTAGTCAGGTTCCATAGTAACCTGCTTGCTAGCTACATAAGCAATGACGGTGCACTTGTGAAGCTTAAAGGCACGAAGAGAAAACCTTAGACTGTTTTGAGCCAGTGGTCCAATTTCCTGTTATATAGCTAGCTGCATATTGCCTTATTGATAATTGGCCATTACCTTGTGCTATCTGCTATCATGTACTCCGTTTTCAGCGAGTTTCACACTAACGAGTTCACATAATTATGACGAGTGTACATTGCTGTGAGTTGAGTTGGCGTGCTAGTAGCTAACTTAGAGTAGCTTCTTAGCTGGTTCATAGATGTCACTGACCACGAACAGTTTATGAAAAATACTGTTATTCCTCCATCCATATAACTAACCAGTTGGCTTCCTGTAGTCATGGAGTCAGAATTTGTTTCTCCCATTTCCAACGAGTTATTTCTTGCCATTTGTTTACATTGCCTGCCGTTAGTTGTATTTATTAAGGGTAAGATGATGCAGGATTTCTTTAAATGACCCACCCCAAAAAAGTATTGCCTGAATGCTTAGATGAATATGCACTGATGAAAATAAGTGCATATCTGCAGATTTTCCTTTCAAGTTTCCACATTTAGCCCACTGGCTGTTAAAAGCAGGAGGCAGATGAACAAACAATCGCCTGGATGGATTACCTGCGTTGTATTCTAAATGTTTTCTCTCTCCAGAAAAAGCTACCAGTGAGATGAACACAGCTGAGGACTGGGGCCTGATCCTGGATATTTGTGATAAAGTAGGACAGTCACGCACAGGGTATGTTTGATTTATTCACAACGCCATATTTTCTGTCTCTTGCAACATTAAAACCAGTAAATGATTGGGTAGTGGTGTGCATACTGTTCGATCTGCTATCCTCTGTGTCCTCTGACATCCAACTGTGTAACATAAAAACGATTAGCGGATGTATCGGCAGACGAATGCATTCACTTCCTGAAAAGGGGGCAGGTTCATTTCAGGTTGGCTGTAAAGGATATTCTATTGTAAATTGTAAATTGGGGTTCTATGAGAAACTATGGTAGATGGTGATGATTTTCTATATAAAGCAACTCGTGGCAGGTGGTTGAGGCAAAAAGAAGAGTAAAGTATAGTATAGCCTACCGTAGTAGGCCATACGCTTCTCTTTCTTCGTTGTACAGTTCCATCCTGTGAACTCACCAATTTTTATTTAAAGACCTGAATGTCTTGAAACAGGATGGATATCTGTGTTTTAAGAAGAAATGTTGGAATGAAACACTAAATGTGTGTACTACGTCTGATCTTGTAAGTATTCAGATATAAATTTGAATGCTCTATAGCTGAGCCATAACGGTGTCCAGTGCATTGGCTATGTGTGTGTCCAATGCCCCGGTTGTGCATTGCCTTTCCAGTTGCATAGAATAGAATTTCATATTTTTTTGAATCAAGGTTATTTTGACGCCTATCAAAATAGCAAGTTAAAAATGTGTGAGTATTTTTGTGAAGATTGTAAAATATCCTGATATCTTCATCTAAATTACATACTATACATTGTGTTATTGCATATCTGGAGATTTGTCTATATTGTCTTTAAATAGTGTTTTTCCCCCATCCAAGCTTTGAAGTGTTTGTTAATTCTTTCTGAAATGGAATAAATGAATATTCAAATATACAGATACTTGTATGAATGGTAAAACAAATTTGTAAACAAATAAGTATTTAAATTAATATCTTGTTATTTCTATGGAATTTCGTAGCCTGCGGTTTGAAATGCACTCATTGAAGTGGACATTACACTTCCTGAATACAAGAGAACATCATTAGACAAATGGACTGATCTGAGGTTGACAAAATCGATGTGAGCAAAGCTAGGCTGCTGCACAATATGATGAAAATATGTGGCATGAGATAACCTTGTTGAATATTGTGATGACAATATGACTTGCGATAAATAAACAAATATTGAAGTGTGCACAGTTCTAATGTTTCTCTGTTTTTGGTAAGTACACTGCTTACATACAGTAGACCACAGCCAACGAATGGCCTATGCCCATTGAAAAAAACATTATTTCTAACATTTCTAACTGCTATTATTGAACAAATTGCGCATGAACAGCCAATTCATTGTTAAATTAATTAAAAGTTAATTAATGTTCATTGCAGTTCAAGCAGTCTTTTGTGATGTCTTTATCGCACATGTTCATATCACAATGACAATAAATCTATAGAATATATTGTGCAGCCCTACTGCCAGTATATTTTTATGTTAACTTGTCTGCCAGGCAAAATTGAGCAAAACAAATGTAAGATTTACATTCTCACTGATGTTATTTCCTGTCAGTGAGAATGTAAAGTGAAAATTGTTTGGTAGGGTACTACTAAAAATCTTGGGCAGGACAATTAATTATTGTAAATATAGTAATTGTGTCCAGGGCAACCCACGCCCTCCAGCACAGACAGAGAAAATGACATCTCAACCATGAACTTTGACCTTGTTTTTTCAGCGAAGGAGATGTCTTCCCCAGAATTCTGAGGTTATTGTATAGAGGTTCTGCAATATGATTGCCTAATGTATAGTAACGTTTCGTATGGCAGTGGCTTGAACTTGATAAGCATGTTGTTAAAATTGATCTGAAGTTTAGGTTACTTTTGTTTTGACTTTGTCTAAGATCATGAACTGTTTTTCGTGCAAAGAATATGTCAGACGCTAATCCTTGAAAATGGGTTAGCCCTCTGGCTTAGGTTGCAGCTGAAGAGTCGGAAGTCTGGAGGGATGTTAGGACAGGAAAACTAATTTCAGGTAGATCTAATGGATTGCCTCTGTAGAGGTTGCTGTGGAAGGCTATTGGCTTTGGTCTGTGGTATCATCTTGTTTTACTGTTAGACATTTCTTCAAGGCCTTTCCCGATTGGTTTTCTGCACTACATTATCTTCTCTCCATTTAAAGCAGTTTGTCACTGAGTATGACACTGTAATATAAAAGGCAAGACTGATAATGTGTGTGCTTTTTTTTAATATAATGGCCTAATCATCCCATTCTTTTGAAGTATTGACATCATAACATTTTTCAGGTTGGCTTATTCCTGAAAACATTACACAAACTATTTTCAATTTCCAGACCTGCTCTTAAAATCAGATCCTAAACGACAATAGATTACATGTTTCTGCTTGTTACATTATTAGGCTATATGGCAGGAAATTTACTTTGAATTACTTGAGTCGGTTTCACTAAGCTAGCGTCAGTCGGCCTGATACTCCCTTTATTGAAGGGATAATGTTGTTAGCGAAAGTGTTAGCCTCGAGCCATGCTGTCATACAGTACAGCACTGTGTAAGCCCTGTGTGGCTGGTCACAGTGGTGGGGCTCTTTAGCACCAGGGCAGAATAAGAAAGTGCATCACTGCAGGTTCTATAATTAGCACCCCTCATAGCTCTCAGTAGAAATTTGTGTAAACTGAAGACACCACCAAATATAGTGCAGACCCACTAATCCTGATCCAGTTACACACGTTCAGGTTTCCGTCCCTCCTATCAAGCCCTCCACAATGCCTACCTGAGCTGGGGAAGGCTTGTGCCCAGATGCCAGCGGCTAGTCTGGCTGTTTAGTTCTGAAGCAGGACTGTGTTTTCAATCTTTTTCTTTTCCAATACACTTTAGCTTATCTTGCATTATCTTGTTTCATATTTTGCTTGCTCTGCTTTATTTTTCCTTGTGTAAAATGCTGGTTGTTTGCATTTCAGCAACATAGCTGGTCCATGAACATGGAAAAAAAAACATCAACATTTATGGGAAGATATTCCCTTCTAAATCTCCCTGCCTTTGAATTATGAGCTTCATATACTGTTAAAACCCTCCCCCAGTATTCTTTTCATGTGGCCGGTTCCCACTGTAGATTTTATTAAGGAGGACAGTGTCGTAGTCCTCCCATGTAGAGCTTTGGAAAGTGGTGATTCTGGTGCACATGTACAGTAACTACAATGTATGCTTGTAACTAACCACACTGTCACGGTGTTACTAAATGTATTTACTTTGTTTCATCTTCACTTGAGAGCATTTAATGTATTTTAATGGCTTGTTTAGAATGACACTTGTTTGTACTCATTGTCTCAGAGTTCTGCTATGATCACCAGTGACAAGACTGCAGTAGCCTACACTATGTTCTTTCTGGGTCATGCAGTGCATTGCTCCATTGAGAGACTGGCGATTTGTTATTGGCTTATTTGGTTAGCATTTTATGATTATGTAGATAATTACTTCATTATTATTTAAAAGCTTTATTTATTTTATTTTATATTTTTTAATTCAGATAAGAGTACAGCCTTTTTTTTTTTTTAACAACGGATTGGCACTGTACTACTATGGGTGTTTTTAATTAGCAAGAATGTTACATTCCACATCATCATCAACATCAAGTTATTCCAAGGACTTGTGCTGTATTGTTTTTAACCTGATCTTTGAATTGAGCCCTTGAAGTGCACCTGTGAATACCTCTGATGAGCTTCTTGCAGGCAGTATTTCTTTAGTTTTAATGGATTGGTCTTGAACATTTTCTTAATGTAGGAAGTTTATTCTATTGATCATTTTAGACAAATTAATGGATTAATGATACATTATGCTGGCGCCTGTTAGTCCACTGTTGGTAGTCAGCCATTGGTGTTCATGCTGTACATCTCTGCTGCACTACAGAGCTCAGTGGAATGGGATTGAGTCTCAGGATCGAGGCATACCAGGGCTGTGCTTTGCGTCAGAGTAGAGTTTCATTTGTCTAGTCTGGAATATATTATAGTCATTTGTAAAACCTATATTATTAAAGACAATTAAAACGATAAAAACTATTGTTAACTATGAACTATTTTTCTAAGTGTGTTTTCTAAACATGACCTTGACTGTTGAATATGTTTGTGCTTTGTCTTACAGGCCTAAGGAATGTCTGCGCTCAGTGATGCGAAGAGTGAATCATAAGGATCCCCATGTTGCCATGCAGGCACTCACAGTAAGGGAATACCAGGCTTACGCCAGTCTTTTAAATGTAATTATAAATGTAAAGAAGAACATAAAGGAAAGTGTATTTGTAAGAAAATAAAGAGCTTAACTACATTTTTTGTAATCCATTTAAATAGGGTTTAAGAAAATGGACTACATTAAGAAAGTGGACTACAGAAAGTACTTTGAGTTGACTTCTGACACCAGTACAAGAGGATATATGTGGAAGTTAATGAGTGTTTTTCTCAGTTTGTGAAATTCGCACCCTCCACCAGTCAAATACTGGCAAAATGTTTCTGGAGGTTAGGTTTTGTACTCTAGCAGCCACTTTGGTAGATAACCAACCAGGTTGTGTCATATTGTAAAATGTAAATGTTGAAAATGGCGGGTAATTCTATGCACATACTAGTGTCAATTCACAGAATATCTTGCTGATAAGTTAGCAAGAGTTCAACACCAGGCGTGACTCAGTGTTAGATATTCTGTGAACAGAAGGAAATTGATAAAGGAAGGCCAAATTGCCGGCTTTCATCACCATCTTTATGTTCTCTTGTAGAGTAGCTATGTGCCAGTTGACAAGCTCAGACTGCCTGCCCTTCTTCTTTATTTGTTCTGCCAGTTTGTCCTCACAGAATCAGCAAGGATCCATAGATTTCTAAATATATACATTTTAACCAGGGAATTGCTGTTAGAAAACAGATCCTCAGATGAACGTGTCGGTCACTGAAGCGATACTACTCATTGGAATGTGGGTTGTGTGCATGTATGACGATGGTTGCATGTTAGACGCTAATCTTTGAAACTACACTGATCTGTTCCTCATTGTTCATTATTAAATACAGAAATCTGTGTCATTATGTCAGCAGCTAAGATGAAACCTTTCTGTTTTTGTTTATTGCAGCTTCTTGGGGCATGTGTATCAAATTGTGGTAAAATTTTTCATCTAGAAGTTTGCTCCAGAGATTTTGCGAGTGAAGTCAGCAATGTGTTGAATAAGGTAAGTGCTATTGTCTTTCTTTGATCAACATTTGATGGGAAGAAATATGATATTCAGATATTTCAATCTGAAAGCAGTTGTGTATAGTGATGGGACACTGTCTTATTTGCATGAAATAACCTTATTTTCAAACACAGAAGTTTTTCTGATCACAAACCCATGACAGAAACTGACTTGTGTTTTAAATGTATAACATAGGCTCTTTTGGATACTGTAGAATTGCAGTTGTACTTAGTTCTCTGTGCAGAAATCCTGATCCTCCAATCACAGAGCTTGTCCTTGAGTATGACATTGTACCTGATATGTATAGCCTGATATGATAACTTGATATGATAAACCTGTTGACCAAATGAGTGAGTGATATCAAAATAAAAGAGAAGGTTCTATGCCAAATATAACAGATTTTTCTGATTGAGGAAAAAGAGGCATGTTCTTTCATATGCTTCCTATCCAGTGATACTTGACTTCTTGTAATTAATGTAAGACAACATATCATCATATTAACTTGTTAATACATAACATATATGCCATAAGTTAAAATCAGCTAACATAAAACAATATTAGTTTTTAGCTGATTTTAAAATGTTATAAACAACTTTGTAATTTTCCCTGGAGCATTCTAGATCCTGGCCATGCACTGTGGCTGAATACTTCAAATTAAGATTGAATTCCCTTAAGGGATATTCGGTCTATTGATTTATTTTCGCCTCATGATCAGAAATGGGTCTGGTCTATTTCAGGGTCACCCAAAAGTGTGTGAGAAATTGAAAGCGCTAATGGTGGAATGGGCGGAGGAGTTCCGGAACGATCCACAGCTCAGCCTGATCTCAGCCATGATTAAGAACCTCAAAGAGCAGGGCGTGTCCTTCCCCACGGCGGGGTCCCAGGTGGGTAGACCCGCGGGGGCCCGTCCGCGGTCACAGCCTGCGGTCAAAGCAATGCGGTTGTGTTTCTGCTTTCAGTCTGTGGTCGAGGTTAATGGGTGGGTATTCATCAAAATTTCTGTGCAAAAGGGGGAGTCCACATATGCACATGGATCCTGGGAAAAGAATGGCTCCTCTCTGTCCACTCTTATGTATGTGACTCTTTATCCATTTTGGAATTGAGTTCAGTGAATTGACTGAATGATTGAACATTGGCTCTCACTAGATGTTTGCATGGCATGACGACTGCAAATACATTAAAGGAAGTGCTGGAGTTGGAGTGTGTGTGTGTGCTCAAAATGTACTGGTAATAATATGCTGAGAGAAATTCAGTCTTGTGGAAACCAGTTTATTTCTCATTTTAGGCAGCAGAACAGGCTAAGGCCAGCCCTGCTTTAGTAGCAAAAGACCCCTCTACCACAGCAACCAAAAAGGAAGAGGAGGACTTAGCTAAAGGTAAGGTGCGCGTGTCTTCAGGTTCATCGTAAATGGAAAATCAAATAAATGCACTTAATCAAAACATATTGAGATTCACATTTAGCTTTTGACTGTCATGAATGGGATGCCTGATACTTTTTAAAAATATCAATATTATTTTATATACAAATCGATACAGCGGGGACAAACAGGGCAGCCATGCAAAAAAAAAAAAAAACTAAATATTGTGACAGCCATTTTCATCTGTTCAAACTATCCATCAGGCTCTCAAAAATGAAGATGTACAGTTCAACAGTGACACTTCATAGTGAAGCTGGTAGCGTGTCAGGCCTGTGGCTGTTATTTCACACACTACATCCCATTGTCGCCATGGAAAAACGCAATGCAGGAGGGAGCTGGGTTGTTTATGCTACCTTGGCTTCGGCTTAGAGGCCAGCAGTAATCCAGCTTCACGCTGATCACGCTTCTGCGCTGCCAGCGTTGGAGGAGAACAGGAGGGCTGGTTACCTAAGGTGTGGCCCTGACCACCTACAGTACAGACACATGTGTATGTCTGTGTGTGGAGAAAGTCTACTGAGCCGTGTAATCCTTTACCACTGTGTTATCCTTTACCGTTTGTTAATTTGTCAATTATTTTGGATCATATTGAATTCTGTTGGGGATGCAGACCTTTGGATCAGATTTTTGTCTTTCACGATGGTCACCATGTCAGGTTAGGCAATCACAGTGCCGTAAGTTATTACAACACTCCGACCAATGACCCCGGCCAATCTTCACGATCTTGCGCGAGTTAATTGGTTGTCGGGGAGGAGTGTCAAGAACTTGTCAATCGTGGCTGCAGAAGTGACATGTGATGCAGCGGTCCTCAGTTCTGAAAAGAAAAAGAAAAGACAGCAAAAACGATTGTGGACCTGTTCCTGGGTGTCACACAGAGGACAGTATGCCTTGTCTATCCTTCATCTATGAAAGAGAACTTGAGCTAACAAATGTGTTAACATGTCAAGAACATTACATAATTGTCGCTAGCTACCAGGTTTTTATCCAAGGACCCAAAGATTGGGTTTTGGGATTGTATACTCTGGTAGGTTAAACGAAGATACAAAGATATGTTTTGTCAAACTAGGCAGGAAAATACGAACAATTCTGACATGTTCGTCAGGCCCGATACTGGAAATTTGTCGGCAGTGACAGAATTATGTCAAAATCTGGCTACATTTTTGTAGTCTGATCCTGGCATAAGGTGTAGATCACATATAAGCCACGAGAAACCAAGTTTGGTCAAATAAAACGGATTCCTCGTGTCACCTTTGGGATGGCAGAAGAGGATTCTGGGGCTGGATCGCTGCCGCAGGTTGAGTGCCTCTGTTGACTGAGCTCTCTCCTCCAGCCATCGAGCTGTCCCTGAAGGAGCAGAGGCCTGCCCAGGCCCCGCTCTCCTCCCTGTACCCCAGCACCTCCAGCCTGGCCTCCAACCACAAGCCCGAGGGCAGGAAGGTGCGCGCCATCTACGACTTCGAAGCTGCTGAAGACAACGAGCTGACCTTCAAATCGGGGGAGATCATCACCATCCTGGACGACAGGTAGCCTCCACGTACCGCCTTTCCGCATTCAGTCAGTCAATCAGCCGATCAATAAATCAATCGATCAAGTGATTATTGTTGTACTACTGTACTGTGTGAGTGCTATTGTGAAACCATTTGTCATACAGTTTTGCAATTGTGGTGGTTACTAGAGTTGTCTTCAATTTCTGTGTGCTCTTCCTGACCTGTTGCTCAAGACAGTGAGGAATGACCATTTGGTTTCATCGTCCAAGACAAAGTGGAAAAGTATTTTTCCAAGTGGTCGATTCAGTCTGTAGCGGTCGCTGTTGTTGCTTCGATTGTTTCGTATCTTTGGTTCTGTGTTTTTCAATTTTATTTATTAATTATTACCGTTTGTTTTCTTCACAGTGACCCCAACTGGTGGAAAGGGGAGACGTATCAAGGCATAGGTCTGTTCCCCTCAAACTTTGTGACTGCGGACCTCACAGCTGAGCCTGAAATGAGTGAGTGTGAGTCTTCCTCCCTTCCTCTCTATCGTTACTGGGGTTCACCCTGCCGTTTGTTCATCATGCCATCTCTGTCCGTCTCACTCGCTTGCTACAGTGAAAACAGAGAAGAAAACTGTGCAGTTCAGCGACGAGGTTCAGGTGGAGACCATCGAACCTGAACCAGAGCCCGTTTATATCGATGAGGTGAGGGGATTTTTTTTTTTTTTTTTTTTTACAGTAAAAATTTTGCATGGCTGCTTCAACATTGCCCCAGTTATTTTAATCGATTTAGGGTGGATATAGTATATTTTGTAGACAGACATGACTATTAATCACAGCTAGGATGGACCAATATCCCTGCTCTTCTCCTCAGTGGCTCCATACCATGCATGTTAGTGGCCAATAAAGTTAAAAATTACACGGCTGTACATAGGTCAGTCATTACTGCGTTTTATCTTCTAGGAAAAAATGGACCAGTTGTTGCAGATGATCCAAAGTGCCGACCCCACAGACAATCAGCCCGACGCCACCGAACTTCTTCAGCTGGAGGGTAAGAAGTATCTCTATCACCTGCAGTACTAACCCGCAATAACCATGGCACTAAACCCACCTCTACCTCACACCTGCAGTACTAACCCGCAATAACCACGGCACTAAACCCACCTCTACCTCACACCTGTAGTACTAACCCACAATAACCACAGCACTAACCCCACCCCTACCTCACACCTGCAGTACTAACCCACAATAACCATGGCACTAAACCCGCCTCTACCTCACACACACACACACAGTACTAACCCGCAATAAACACAGTACTAAACCCACCTCTATCGACCTCACACCCACGGTACAAACCAGCAATAAGCACATCCCTAAACCCACCTCTATCGACCTCACACCTACAGTACAAACCAGCAATAAGCACATCCCTAAACCCACCTCTGACCATCTCTTTATTTTTACCAGGTGCCTGCAATCAGATGGGTCCCCTTATCGACCAGAAACTAGAGGATATTGACAGGTGCTCAGGTCTTATTGGTTTGAAGAGCTGGAGTACAAAGTGCTTTTCTTATTTAAGAAAATAAATGCTGCCATTTAATGCTTAAAGATGTATGCCTGTGTTTTCTGTAATGTGGTATACGAGTAGGGAAGAACTGGAATGCGTATTCTGTTTGGGCCAACATTCTTGAACATAATTATAACACTAAACTTATTCAAATGCGCAATTAATAAATGTACATTAATTGAATTGAAATCAGTTTAATAGGCAGGTCTATGTTTATTTGACCTTTAGAGGAGGGCTGTGTGCGCTGAGACGGATGTGTCCCTGGTCTTTCAGGAAACACTCGGAGTTGTCGGAGCTGAACGTGAAGGTGATGGAGGCCCTCTCTCTGTACGCCAAGCTGATGAACGAGGACCCGATGTACGCCATGTACGCCAAGCTGCAGAGCCAGCAGTACTACATGCAGCAGCCCCCCCCTGGCTCCCCACAGGTGAGCCTGCTGCCCCACTGAACGGCTGCTGTGGCCCCCAGGCCCACGCCATGGCCCCCAGGGCCCCAGGCCTACGCCATGGCCCCAGCCCCTGCCCTCGGAGGCTTGCTTGGGTTTTTATTTTGGTTTGACACAGTATTATTTCAGCACTTTATTTCTGCATATATTTTAAAATATGTATTCATACATATTTGCTGTACGGCCCCAGACAAAGCCCTGACAAATGTCTGTTTCATAACACAATTATGGGAGTTCTTAATCATTTTAATCATACGGAGGTGGTTACTAAGACCGTGAACATACATCGTGAACATTACTGAGACCGTGAACAACATCACAGATCTTAATTTAATTGCCTGAAGAAGTTGAAGCATTAAACGGTTTTCTATCAAGATTTACACCGCGGGAGTACTTCTGACTTACCTAGCTACCCCCATAACTCTTTGAGAAGTTGTTCTCTATTATTAACTCTCTCTATTCACCTTATCCCCTTCACCCTTGTGAGGACACTTCTGTTTACAGCCTGTATATCTGCAGGAATTTCAAACCTCCGGTTTACTGCACCATAAAGTTTTTATCACTGTTTAACAGTGGCCACTAGCTTTATTAAATGACGGATGTGCTGTGAAATATGTGTTAATCGCAGGGTGCTGTCCTGAGGGTGCTTCCGTGTGCTACTCTTCCTCTCGCACAGTGCGGACCCTGCAGAACATCACGTCCTGCACTTGCTGTGTGCTCTCCGCTGAATATTTCTGAGGGCTAGTTTCCGCGAGTAAAACATGCAACAGTCTTGCTAGCAGTGCGCATCCTTACAAAACAAGGTTGTTTCAAAAAGTGACGTGGTTGTTATGACATTGATATCAAATGCAGTACGTTATTAATACGCTTTTGAGCGGGGCATTTACAGAGGTCTTTTGAGGGGCAGGTGCCAACCAACTTAGAAAATCTAAGGCAGGGCGGCCTGTAGCTTAGTGGTTAAGGTACATGACTGGGACCTGCAAGGTTGGTGGTTCAATCCCTGGTGTAGCCACAATAAGATCCGCACAGCCGTTGAGCAAGGCCCTTAACCCTGCATTGCTCCAGGGGAGGATTGTCTCCTGCTTAGTCTAATCAACTGTACGTCGCTCTTGATAAGAGCGTCTGCCAAATGCCAGTAAATGTAATGTAAATCTGTTTTACAACACTCAGTTATTCTGTAGAATATGTCTTCTCATAGTACATCAACATTAACAACAGCAACTGTTACAATGCAAATGCATACATTTCTTAATCAAATGAAAGGGTTAAGCTGGGACATAGGGGGCTTTGGGTGAAAGGTGGTCAGGAATCTGGACCCCTCTCTCCCGCACGAGCCTGCGTTTGAGGCCTACACTTTGGACTGACAGAAAATGGGAGAATGATCATCGCTCCAGAAGCTTCTAGCGTCACTGTGTCCAGGGCTATATCTCTGCTCCGTTTCCACCCACAAAGGGCATGGGGTGTGCTCTTGATCACAGGAGGCAGGCTAACATGGTCAGGAAACGGTCCTGCTGAAAAGTCCCTTCCCCTGTCTGATAAGGCTCTAGGAGCACTCTGGGACCTTTTGAACCCGTCTGTATGTGATATCCTCTCCTCTGTGTGCATGTGACCTCTGCCCCGGGGCTGTCAAACGTCCAGTCGTTTGCATGACAATAAGCCGTTCGCTTTGACCAAGAGACCAACAGAACAGTGAAATGTAGCTTTAAGATCAAAGTAACATCCACCTCTTTGATTAGTGCAGAATTGCATGTTGATCACTATCTAACCAGTGAGAACACTCAGTTATTGAGATTCTGAAATGCAGTGGGTTTGAAATGTAGTAGTTTATTCTCCCTCTTTCTCTCCCTCTCATCTCCCTCTCCTTCTCTACCTTGCTTCTCCCTCTCTCCCTCTCCCCCTACCTCCCTCTCTCTCTCTCTCTCTCTCTCCCCCTCTCCCCCTCCATCCCTCCCTCTGTCTCCCCCCCTCCCTCCCTCTCTCCCTCTCTCCCTCTCCTTCCCTCCCCAGGTGTACCCAGGCCAGGCCCCTGCAATGGGGCCCCTCCCACAGGGCTACAGCCTGCCCCCTGAGCAGCTGCCCTCACTCAACCAGCCGGGACTCCCTTCAAGTCCTGGCCCCGCCCCCGCAATGGCTGGCCAACCAGCGCCCAGGTAAAAAGGCCAATGGTTAAAGTCCACTGCTTCTGTAACAGCACGCTGGCTTGTGCTTGCTACTATTTTTTTGTGATTGGCATCAGTCAGTGTGCTTGTGTCATTCATAGATGGATGTTTTTTTAGTCATGACTCCTGTTGTAATCACGGCTGGGTTAAGCCAGCCCTCACGGTGTCCTCGTTTTCCCGCAGCATGATGGTGAATTCGGCCCCCGCTGGCGCGTACCCTGCCCAGCCCCCCGTGTACAGCCCCCCGCCGGGCAGCAGCGACCCCTCGTACCAGGGGTCTGTAAACGGAGCGGGAGGCCCGCCCCAGGTGCCCAGCTACACGGCGGCCTCACAGAGCCTGCCGCCCGCGTCTGAGGGCCAGCCCCCCATGTACTCCCAGAAGGCACTGTTGTAGGACCAGGGGCCCTCAGTCCAGGAAATCCTCCCTCACCAGAACACTGCACTGGATTGTCAGCGCCCTCCTTCTCCAGCAGGGGGCAGTGGAGAACAGCAGGATGGGAAGCACACCAGTGTACAGCACACGGCTGGTCTCCACTGGAGAGGGGTGACGTTAGCAGTTTTTTTTTTTTTTTTTTTTTTTTCTGTTTTAAATGAACACTATTTACTGGAAGGATGCTGACTACACTAGCCTATTTCATTGTGTAACCATTGCAAGATTTTAAGATTACTAAAGACTCGATGCCAGTTGCGGTATGACTGAATACAAAAATCCATGCATATATTGTATATATAACAAGTTTTTGTTTTTGTTCTTGGAAGGTTTATCTGATGGCCTTCCCGAGTACATTAGCATCTCTACTCAGTGTTAAGTTGATTTACATTTCAGTATATTTGTATGAGATATAGATATGTTTTTTGTAGTGTATTTTAATTTATATTTGATTTTTATGATCATTACTATGAAATATTCATTTTAATGCACAACACAGTCAGGAATGTTCTCGGGATTGAAAAATACATTGTGTCTGCATAATATTCTGCCTAATCCAGTCATAGAACACTTTTCATACAAAAAAAAAACCTCATTTTCAGTGCTGCCACCAGAAATTGTACATTGGATAGACTTGACTAATATGTTTTATGGGCCATTAACACAGCCTGTTGATATGAGTTCTCTGTAGTTTTTATTTCTTCTGTTTTTTCTTTTAAACAAACCGAGGGACCAGGGATTCACAGTTTTGCACTTTTGTTGAACTTCCAAGTTGCAACGCATTAGTCACTGTAGTCTGCCATCTTCGAATAATTCAGGAAAACTCTTATGAATTAAGGGTTCCCCCTCCCTTATCTCGGCGCTGCACGGAAGTCCTCCTTCACTGGACAGTGTTAAAGACTTCCCGTTATTCCGTGCGATGCTGTACATTAGCACTGTGCGGGGCTGCTCTGTCTGCCTCGTCACATTTTCAGCTCTTCGGCGCGTCTGTGAGTGCCGTACGGGGGCCGTGCTGAGGATGTCGCTGACACACGTCTGCTGGGTGACCTGCCCGGGGCAGAGACACTTTTCTCCAGTTACCACCCTCTCCACCTTTGCCCCCGGGGCTGTAAATAGGAGCTCGGATGCAGTCCTCGTGGATTAAGCATTACATGTTAATGACCCGGTAGTGTGAGGCTTCTGGAAACATGCCCAACTCTTTTCATGTGTGCATTAATGGCGAATGCGCCGATCACGTTCATTTACTATGCGCTAAGACCGGATCCGATGAAGTTGAGGCCGGCTTTTTGTTGAAGGAAAACTGACCTTGTGGCTCGAGCTAAAATGCTGACGTTTTGCATCAAAGTTGCGGTTTCTGATGCCGTGTTCCTATAGTGAAGTGAGACTGACTTAAAAAAGTTTATTTAGAAATGGCAGGATACAACATTTCCATATTACACTACGTTAAAAAAAGCTGGAGTGGAGGATAGCATTGTACACTACATACTACTAGATGAGTGCCCTTGACACAAGAGTCATTGTACAGTGACTGCATAATGTGGAATCGGTGCCCTTGATACTAGAAGATAGTCTGACTCTAGCTTCAAGTGCTTTTCAGTTGAAGGTGACACAGGTGTATGGTGGGTGAATGCCAGACTTATTCAATTTTTTTGTTTCACCGGTGCTCTACGTGATCAAACACTTTAGGTATATACATTATATAAATATGTATGTATACTGTACACTTTTATTCTATTTAAAACTTGTTCATGTGACAAAGGGAATCCTTTACTGTAGTTGGTTCTTGATTAGGCTTCAGTTTCAGCCTTGTCTGTTTAGGTACTGAGGACTGGTGGGGTAAATGTGATAATGTTTTTTTTCTTTCTTCTTGCGACCAAGCAATAGTACATGTATGTTGAAAAGAAACCCACCGAATCTCCATTCCAGCTCCTGCATGGATGTACTTTGTAGCAGAGTGTCACTGGACACTTCCGTGTAAAAACAAATATACAAAAAAAAAAAAAAAAGAAGTCAAAAGCAACAGTTGGATGTTGCGTCCTTTCTTTTTGTACAAGTGATATTTATACAGTATGTATGTCATGTCTCCTTCTCAACCTCCCTCCGTATGCCATTCATCTCTTCATTTTTCTCAGACTGTAGAAGGTTAATTATCTTGCACTATGTTTCTCTCTTAAAAAAAACCCAAACTGAAAGCATTGATTAATAGGTTCTTATGTTAAGAGTTGAATTTGGAACATGGTAATTTGCCTGAATCATGTATTGGGCTTCAATAAAGTAAATAGATATGCACATTGAATTGTATGTATGTTTCTTCGTAGATCGTGGGTGAAAAATTAATTGGACTTTTTTGTAATATTGGCATCAATTTGCGCCTTTGTTTCGTTTGTTGTTTATTTTTTAACTGCAACGAGCTAATCCACAATATTTGATTATGATTTTGTATATGAGTTTAGGAAACACATATTCAATGGGCATGAACAGGTATCAACACAAGCATCAACTGATTCAGATTATATTTTACTAAGAATATATGATTAGCTGTAGTTAATTAGGGTTTATCAAGGCCCATGAAATACAGTGTACAGTATTTAGGAATAGATGCTGGTGATGAACTCTAAATGCTAACTCTAATGCTTTTTAGCTGGACTGCTTGCTAGTACAAAACATATCCTGGGGTTACTCAAAACAGGGCCAGCAGTGGAACCCCATTAGCCTACTTGAGTAGAATCTGAACTGAACTGTTGGGGCATGAGAATGGCTCCATTCCATAAAATAAAGCTACACTTTCCAAAATGTCTGTCTTGTGGTTGCTTTTTGTGCCGATGTAACAGTACTGAAAAAGATCCTAATCCGCTTATCCTGAACAGGATCACAGGGGGGCTGGAGCCTATCCCAGCATACATTGGGCGAAAGGCAGGAATACATCCTGGACAGGTCCCCAGTCCATTGCAGGGCACACACACCATTCACTCACACACTCATACACTCATACCCACAGGCAATTTAGACTCTCCAATCAGCCTAACCTGCATGTCTGTCTGCAGGACTGTGGGAGGAAACCGGAGTACCCGGAGGAAACCCACGTGAACACGGGGAGAACATGCAAACCCCACACAGAGAGGCCCCTGGTCGACGGGGATTCGAACCCAGGACCTCCTTGCTGTGAGGCGGCAGTGCTACCCACTGCACCATCCATGCCGCCTACACTGAAAAGGATTTCTACATAAATTAATGACAAATACATTGTGATTTTCACAGGGTTATTCAGGAAAAATATGATTCTGTGTACCTGCTATTGTTTTGGTATTGGTCTGTATCCCTGGTCCTGGAGAGCCATAGGGTCTGCTGTGGTATTGTCACTTTGAAATCCACAACCACTTCAGACTAAGGAAACCAGGTGATCAGCTCCTTTAATTGGCCAATTAGTTCAGGTCCTGTGGCTCTCCAGGGCTAGGGCTATAACACACTTGGTGGTGTTGTCAGAGTACTGTTTTCCAGTAACCTGCCACTAGGTGGTGCTGGGAATGCACACAGAAATGAAATGTCACAGGGTATAAAACATGCTAGAATATTGAGCAGTATAATTGCTGCCAAAAATTCTTACAGTATATATAAATATTAGTCTCTCCTTATGGCAATACAGTGCATTGATAATTCATGTTCATACTGTTCTGTTAGTTGATTAAACGACTCAATGGAGTATTAGAACCCATCCCAGATTTGTATTGAAGAGTCATACTGTGAATTACTGCGGTTTTATGTGCGATAGGTGTGTTACTGTACTTTGGATGCAGGCTGACTAGCACAACAACGCAGTTTATATGCTGACATTTATAGCAAACATTAAACTAAATCAACTACAAGCTTTAAGGAATCATTGGAACAATTTACTGTCCTTATAAATCTGATGTTTTCTCTCACTGAATATGATAATAGTTACATTATTGCCTATGCACCTCTGTTTATTCATGAGGCTTTGTGTCACATACCTTTTATTACTGGGCTGTACATAATATTTATTATTGGGTATTAGGGTTATTGGATTGAACTGTGTCATGAGTCCATAAAAACCATTGACTACAACTGGTGTTACAATATCTATTCATATTCGCATAAACAGACTTAAACCTCACTGGAAACCTCCCCCAGGAATGTCAACACAAACACGCCAAATTAATATTCCTCCTGTGCTTTAAAATTCCCAAGTTAAAAACATGGCACTTCAAGGGGTGGTAGGGCGCAATTCTTTATTGGCATTTAGAGTGATCAATAAAAATACCAACCAGAGACAAGCGCACCAACGTCACGGGGGCAATAAAGGTATACAATGCCTACTGCAGTGTAAGCAGAGTGTGCAGGGTCCAGGACTCAGTCTGCCCTGTGGAAAATGCTAGCGGGTCCAGACAATGCGGTGAGCCGTGCACAGTGAGGGAAAGGGATTGCCTGACTGGGACAGCGCTCTCTCTTTCTCTCGCCCCCTTTTTTTTTTTTTTTTTTTTTCCCGGGGTGGCCTCGGGGGCCTGCAGAATGGGCTCGGGGAAGAAAATCAAGTTGGCCCTGTGTGAGGTGCTGCAGTTTGCAGGCCTCTGCGTGCCTGTCTTCATCATCATGCAGCGCTTCGCCTCCATAATTTACCGCGTGAAGAGCCAGGCGCAGCCGCCCGGCGACGCCAGCACCGCCTACTGGCTCATCGTGGCCTCCTCCGTGGCCTACGTCACCTCCGTGGCCTTGCTGGTCTGGGTGCCCATGAAGTACATGGTCTTCAAGAAGAGGAAGTTCTTCGTAGGGAGGAAGAAGTGGTGAGTGGGGCCTGGTTAATGTCTGCTTGGCTGCTTGTGCTTCTCTGAGCTGCTGAGTCGCTTTTCCCCATGGAGACGAGCGGAGAAGGGAACTCACTGTGTTAAAATCTGTGAAGAATATAGCTGGATATTTGGAGTTGTAGGGCAAGGTATAAACCGTCTGCATATCAGGTGGCTACTACCTGATGACTACTGTCTGTTCTGTTCCTATGGGTGTTGAGTAAGTGCTGGCTTTGGCTCTCCCTCACCACTTTCTTCATGATATCATATTACCATGTCCTTACTCAGTGAAAGAGGAGGCTGTGTTCATGTAGTAGGCAGACTCCCAAACCACCAAAGGGCTTTCATAGTTAATCTGTGGAGCTCCATACTCTCGACAGGACAGGAATCACATCCACATGAAGTTAAGCTGTGAAAGCCTCAACACGAGACCATGGTGGCCGGCAGTCACCAACTGGCCTAATAAAGCTGTTGCATCATTAGGTCAGGTGGACTGGCTGGTGTTTGGCTTCGTAGGGTGGAGGTCTGGGAGTTACAGTGAGACTGAATAAGAACACAGGATCGTTGTGGTTGGCAGGTACTAGGGGAGTATGTACCCTTTGCCTGTGGTATGGGGAAGGTGGCAGTTAGGAAAAGGGGCTTGAAACTTTGAGGTTTTAGGTTCTGTTCTGCAGATATATGCTTCAGCATTATGCTGAATTGCTTCAGTAAAGGAATTGTATGCAAAAGAATGTGAGCTCTGGAAAATGTGGTAAATGCAAAAGGGGGAGGAAGGGGATTAGGTGCTGGTGACAGTGAGTCACTGTGTTAATGCTTTTTGATGTGCATGGAATGGCCTCTTGGCACATAGCAGTGGCACCCGGGTGTGGGGTTTTCTGGAGAAGAGATTGTAGTCGAATGTGCTTTTGGTTTTTCTCAGAACATGGGTACTCCCAGTCCCTCATCTCGATAAATGCCTCCCACGCACGCTGGCAGCACACAATGAACCGTCTCTTTTTCATTTTCACTTTTTTTCATTCGTATCGCTGACTCCAGCACTGCCTCTTTTCCATACCGCATTTAAAGCATCTTGACAATTTTATCCTCCAAGAAAGTATGCAGAAGTGAAGATTATAAATGCTTTTCAGGATTGCAGGCACTTTAGGAACCACCCCCCCAGGCCCCCACCCCCCGTATTCTGTCACTCTTCAACCGCGGTTAGACGTACTGTACAGCACATTACCATAAAGCGTGGGAGCACTGCTCAGTGCAAATAAACGGTCTAATTGAACGACTAGTCCTTCTTTATTCTGACTGTGTTTCAACACATAATTTTACATGTGAGAAATATAGAGTTTGAGCCACCGGCAAATTTGAGGATCGCTGATTTATTGGCATATTGACTGAAGTGCCAATTCACCACACTCACCTGAGTGTGTAAATTCACAGCTATAAGGCACATGACATCTGATAAGAGACAATTGCACCCAGCTGCACAAACATCCCAGACACCCTGCAGGCTCTTATCTCGATGCCACTGTTCTGAGCGGAAACACACACACACACACACACACACACAATAAACTCCCCGATCACATCCCTCTCTGAATGCTGCACACAACTCCCACTGCCTAACAGGCCCTCAAATTTAGTTTTTTTTGGTTATTGTCAGCCACCATGGACCCTTCAGCACACATTTGTTACCGTGGTAACTGTGCGCTGCTATAACTGCCGTGCGCTTGCTTGTGCAATGATGTCTCTTCATAGGCTTGCATACTGCTTGTATTGCTTGTATATCTGTTGCATTGCTATTATGACATGCTGTTGAGGCTCCCAAGTGTATCATTCAGTAAAGGTGCTCGGTACAAGCGTGGGATCATCTCTATGACTGAGAAATCACTGGAGCGAGCCAGTAATAGAGTGGGTTTAATATTCAGCAAGTGTCTTTTTGATTTCCTGTGTGTAGATTTGTGCTAGCAGCACGCTAGATGTCTATGAGGCTGCCTCTTAGCTGCAGGGGATTATATGGCTCCAATCAGCAAGTGTGCTCTCCTGCAGTGATCTGTGGCCTTCATACTGTGCAACATTATGTAGTATTATTGAAAAAATGTACAGCACAACATGTAACCAAAATTGCAGAATGATGCTAATTGTACTATTGTAGTAGATAAATTGTAATAATATATGACAATTGCTCTTGGGTTAACAGCAGCAAAGTAAGTTCTGGTAAAATGCTAGCATGACAGTGGTGGCAGTATGTGGATTATTGTATTTCATATACCAGGAACAAGCAAAAGAAAAGATAACTATTTTAGACTATGCAAGAGTCACTTTGTTGTCATTTGAAGTTTGTTGAAGAGCCAACATAAAAATATTCCATAGGAATATCAACAGAAGCTTAAATTGGACTTGGTGGAATAACATTCATGAAATCCAGTGAATGAAGACCAAGGGAGCTGTTCAGTTCTTAGTGCTGATATATTTGCTTGGAAGCAGCCCTGTAGCAGGTAGCAATTGCTTATGTGGACCGAACTTGCATTTCACTGCAACCAAGCAAGAGGAAGGGAGTGGGGGGGGGGGGGTCTCTCACTCTCACTCATACGTTTATATGCAATTGTAATGCAGTAATGCAATTAATACACAGATAAACGGTTTAAAGGGTACTAAATCTTGTTTTCATTCATTTAATAAATCTGGCAGAACATGTTACATGATTGCCACATCACAATGACTGATTTATAGATTCAATAATCGGATAGGTCAATTCATCTGTCAAATTCTATTAATTAAATGTTACAGCTAGAACAAAAACAGTTGCGCTTAAATATGCCATTTTCAGATGGTGTTATTGAGCAGTCAGTTTTGTTCCTCTTTTAGGAGACCAGTGACCCTGGCCTATGTCATCCTCTCAACATTGCCC
The DNA here is from genome assembly GCF_963514075.1 of Conger conger. NCBI lineage: Eukaryota > Metazoa > Chordata > Actinopteri > Anguilliformes > Congridae > Conger > Conger conger. The sequence goes on from NC_083763.1 coordinate 65,912,206, forward strand.
TGCTTCGCCTTTCTCATCGCCAGCTCTGAGGTAATCGCACCCCAATGTACACAGCTCTGTTTAACCCTCCTATTATGACCGGTTTTACGTTTGGGGTCAGATTGAGCCAAACAGTTGAAATAAACACAAAAATATTGCAATAAGAGATTTTGGACACATTGTGTGTTGCCTTCTTATTGTCTCCCAAATTATTAGCTTTTTATCAGAAAATATGAAAAAAATCTGTGAAAAACATTTTAAAGGAACAGTAAGTGAAAGTGTGGCATCTGCATGGAAAAAAACAAATCTGAGGAAAATTACTTAATGGTTGTATATTTTCTTACATTTTATACAGTTAAAGTTGATTAAAATAACACTGCTCACTACATTTGGTACAGGACGTAGCATAGCATTATGTTTATTGCATGTTTACTATTTAATCCCACCATATCAGAAAACAGTATCAATATAAAAAAGGGTTAGCTGGTTTCTAAGAGATGTCAAACGCTGAATGGGGTCAAATTGATTGCTAACATAATAGGAGGGTTAAGCCATCTGGGTTTGCAACCTTTGACCTTATTCCTAGTGTTACTGAGGACCTTCCTGACATTTTGCACGAATGCATTCTGAGTGGCAGTTTAATCTGGTGTGCCACTCTTTCAGAGGTCAGCTAAGACTGAAATGGTATAGTTTTGGGTATTTTAATTCTTATTACATATTAATTTATTGATGTTTTGTGAGTGTCTACTATTATGGCAAAACAAAGCATTGGATTAATGTGCTTGGTGTGCTATATACTGTACTATATTATAAATACCTTATAATCAATATAATAGCTATCACATACATGAGTATATGGGGGGGGGGGGGGGGGGGGGGTTGATACTGAAGGTATCCAAATATTACTTTACAATAATAGTTTGTTTTCAGTTGCGTTTTATTTCTCTACCAATGCATTATTTATTTATGCATTCAACTATCATATCTTGTCCTTTACATAAATAAGTTCTTTTTTTTTCTTTTTTTCTTTGCACAGTATTCTAGTTTCTGGATGACATTAGACTAACACTTCTAGTGCCTAAGTCCACAGAATTGCTGGTTTATATTCCTGGTGGGAGGAGAGAAAGCTCACAGTCTGGGAATGGCAAAGTCTGATCAGCTGATTTTCATAAGGGTACAGACATGTGACACTGTAGTTGATTGGTGGAGTGCTCATTTTGATCATTTACTTGAAGAATACTATGGAGTGTTCCACATGCAGAATTATTATGCATTATTGTGGGATGCATGGCACAGCCATGGCCATTGGGCAAACACGGTATTGCAGACTAATATAATGGCCACATTGGTTTGTTTTGTTATTGTTGTTTGGGAAGCAAAGGCATCTCTTGGTGTTATACAGTTATCAATCTGACAACACAGGCCATAACATGTCCATCTTTTCTTAGAAATGCACAGAGGGATGTTTGCTCTATGTACAGATATGTTACCACCTCAGGGAGCATTAATCAGTCAACATACTGTAATCTGCTGGACTAGCAGTCCAGAAAATTGAAAGATACTGAATCACTTCCACACTAAACATGACTTTTACACTGAGTGACTGGGTTACTTTAAAATAACATTAAAATCATTTGTCTGTCCTCAGTTAACCTCAGTTAAACATTTATTTTGTTACTGACACAATGAGAGTTGAAATAACATAATCAACGGAAATCAATGTATCAATTGATCCATTTAATTGTTTGCAAGTCAGTATCAAACGTGTAATGTAAGTCTAGATATTTTTAATGTTGATTTTAGATTTTTTTTCGTGATATTCTTCCAGAGCTAACCAACTACTGTGTTGGTTCACTGTGGTCCACTGACCCTACAAAAAAATGATAATAAATATTTAAAACAAAATAATTATATTGCTGTATCCAGGCATGGGTTGTCTGCGGAAGCCCTCTCAGGCTACATGGTAAAGTGCCATTGGTTGAGAGATGTCACCTAGGAGACCATGGGAAGAAAATGGCTCCCTAAGGAGTAATCAGGACAGCTGTATGACCAAAGCTGTTGCACGCTAGACTCTGATAAGCAGCTGTGCTCCTCTTCCTGTCTCTCCTGGCAAATGGTTTGGCTCTCCAAATGCCAGCCAGTTTCTGCTGGGTGAATGGCCATTTATTTTTTATTGTTATTATTTTAGCGTAACTCCTTAACGTAGGTCAGATCATTCTGTGCTGTTTCTTCTCAAACTCTTCTGCTTGCCTGGTTTTGACCTGTGGCTGAAGTCCACGGACACTCAGGTCACACTATTGAGTCAGATGCTATCTTTATATCACATTACATTACATTAATGGCATTTGGCAGATGCTATCTCCCCTTAAATAGAACCTAATAAAACCTAAACAAAAAATACTGTTACAGAGCAAAATAACTCCAGGACAATATTGTATTCTAATGAATCACTTGTGGTTAAGTGAGAGCAAGTGAGGTTTGAAATAATCCTCTTGGTATATTTAGGGTTAGGGCCAAATTTCAGTTTCCTTGCCATTTTATTAGCTTGTTTTTCAGTCAGTTGTCTTCAACATAAGCCATGAGCAGTAAAGTAAAATGGGCTTGTATAACAGCATATATACTATATCCTGGTGGTTTATCCAAAGGTCATCTCAGTGTTTCTTAGTGAGCAGTCCAGTAGTTTTCCTTGGCTTCAGGGTGCCTGTCTTATCATATCATATTAACAGTGTCATTATCTAATATACCAATAGAAAGACAAAGCTTTAAATAACATTTACATTTACATTTTAGTCATTTGGCAGACGCTTTTAATCCAAAGCGACTTACAAGTGCATAGGTTCTACCACAAGTCAAAGCATCACATCCAGAACTAGAAAAATACACCTGGACTGCTGTTCTAAACATATAGTCGTCATCATAAGTGCAATTTTTTTTTTTTTTTTTTTTTGGGGGGGGGGGGGGGGGGTTAGACAGGGATAGGGGTATCAGAAGGGGGGGGCGGGGTAAATCAGGAGGGGGGACTAAGGTAGAGTTTGAACACATTTAGGTATTGCTTTGGTCGCTTTCTTTCATGCATACCTGATTTGGTACGACTACTACGACAAGATCCCATGCACAGATATTTGCCAGTGGATACTAGCTAGTCCAGGAAATAGATACCACTGTGTAAGAAGAAGAAGACGATTCAAGGCATTCAAAAGCACATCCCCCCAAAACCCTGACATCCCATTCCAAAACAGTACTCCAACGACAAAGTATTTCAAGAGTCGTCTTTCCCTTTTGCTGTTTTAAGAGGAAAAGACCACACAAGACCCAAGACCTACAGGCAGACAGTCTGGTATGAAGAGTAAAGAATGGTCAAAGGGTTCTGGAGCTGGACTCTGAAACAACATAATTTCAGGAAACAAACACAGAGCTGAAAAAACAAACAGGAGCGACACAACAGATTTGAATTTGTATTAATATATTTATTTTAAATTTACATTACATTACATTATTGGCATTTGGTAGACACTATTACCCAGAGTGAGGTACAATTGATTACCCGAAGCAGGAGACAATCCTACCCTGGAGCAATGCAGGGTTAAGGGCCCAACGGCTGTGTGGATCTTATTGTGGCTGCACCGGGATTAGAACCACCGACCTTGTGTGTCCCAGTCATTTACCCTAACCACTACTCTACAGGGGCTTTCAGTTTTAATGTACCTTTTTCTTTTACTGTTTCTTTTATGTAAATATTAAACATTTGAAAGTTTGAGAAATTTCACTGTTCTCTGTCATATGTGTCAAAATGAAGTATGGCCCGTGACAGCAATTAGCACAATTAGGGCAAGGGTGGAGTCCCTTCTGCCCGAACATTTCCTGGAAGCCTGGCAGTAGTCATCGAAGGTCAGGCCACTGCATGCTTGCACAGTAGATACAAACCTCTAACCTACAGTATCCATGAGAATGCCCCACCGATCCAGCATGCAGCTGCCACTTCTTGAGGACACAAATATTATAATACTACCACTATTTGACTTGTATATGTAATTCTGGTAGGATAGGTTATCCAGAGCCAACATGATCTTGCACCAATTTTTCATGCCCTGGAAATTGGTTCACATATATTGAATCCTGGATAACTCCACGACGACATTCTGCAATTGCAAGGAGACATATAATACATTTGAACAGATATATTACATAATAGATGTATTTACACATAATCTGTCGGCAAAAAGCCATGGTAAGAAATATAATACATATACGTTTGAACATATATATGAAATAACAGATGTGCTGTATTTACACATAACCTGTGGGCAAACAGAACCAAAATAGTAGCAACAGAGGTTATGGTTAGGGTTACAGTTACGATGTAACATTGAGTGCCTCAGTTTTGGTTAATGTTCTGTTAACTTCAACCGCGAGGGGCGGATGTTCAGATTACTTCAGAACACAGAGGCCGATTTCAGTGGTCAGAACATTCGGTCACGAGTCGTCGAATTAGTGTGAAATGAAAAGAGCAATGAAAGGCATGATAAGCTGTCTTTTATTTGCTGACATCAGGCAGTCTGTGCCAACTGAGGGTGACATGAAGTCCTCCACAGGTTGCAGAGGCTGGCACGTGGCAGAGTGAAAAAAGCAGGTTCTTACACCATTGGTGACTGTGCTCTCTCCTCAAATGAAGGCAGGAGAATGGGTTTATGGCTAGGATTGGATACTCTAGACTGGGAGAAAATTGGAGGATTGAGAATAAAAAGATACAGTAAACTCACCTCTGCTTGTCTGAATAGTCAGAGGCTACTCTTAGCTCTTCCTACATCGCAAACCCACGCAGTACAGTTCATCTGCACAATTTAAAGAACAGAGCCATAGTCAGGCAGTGTCCTGGAGCTCTTTGCTTTCAAATACCAGTAGTGATTTTATATCCACATTAGGATGTTCAGTTAAGAACATTTTAACCACTGTTGTGATCTTACACCTTAAAGGGATACTGAAGGTAGAAAAACAGATGGGTTGGTTCTGAAGGCGATGTTCAGTCATGTGGTTTTGTGATCCTGTGCCACAGGTGCAGATCAGTAACAGCATGAAATACGACACGTTCACTGAGCTCCCAGTGTCGCTGGTCCTGTTCTCGCTGATCTGCATTGACATCATCGAAAGGATCCGACACTGTCGCCTCACCGGACAAGGTAGGGCACCCCCACTCCACACCACCCCGCCTCTATCACACCAAGCATAATGTACCGTTCAGAAGTTTGGGGTAATATGAGATGGTCATGTCGGATACGACTGAAAAATGAACAGTATGTTCCTAAAAGTAAAGGACATGTAAAGCAAGTCAAATTCCTTGTAAAATGAGAGAAAAGGCTTATCAAATTGGTGAAGGACCATCAAGCATTAATGCAATTTTACATGGCTAGCCAGACATGGAGTAACATAACAAAACATTTTCTCTACATAATGTATCATTTAGAGCTTATATTCCTTCTATTGAAAGAGAATTTGGCGAGAGCACAGCTGAAATGCACAGGTTGTTTTCTGACCTGTTCACAAAGGTTCCTGTCCTCCAGGAAGTACAAATCATCATTCCCTCCCAGACTTTGGCTTTTTAGGATTCTTCTGACAGCCCGTCCTTCCTGTGCAGAGTTGCCATGCTGCAGTGCAGCATGGCGCTCAAGGTTAATAATACTCACACCATTGTCTCTCTCTCTGTCACGTGCCAGCTAACGAATTTGAGAGGGACGCCGACATCCCCTCCACGGTCCTAACGCATGTGGAGCAAGTGACCCCGGTGATGACGGTGACGGGCCAACTCAACTCCAACGGTGCCAACCCCAGGCCCGAGGCTAACGGCTCTGTGCCGGGTCTTCCAGGTGTCCAGGACAGACACTTCGGCATGTCAGGGCTGGGTTCCCGCAGAGTCAGCCCGGCCTACCACCTGTCCCCGTATGCTTACTCCGGGCCCCTCCGCTTCCTGTGTGCCAGCGACATGAGGGCTGAGATCTTCGTGGAGAGCTTCATCTTCTGGTTCGATACGGTGGAGATGGTGAGGGTTGCGGGGCACCCCTTGGTCTACTACTCCGGCTGGGTGTTCCCCATATACATATTCAGCTTCCTGTCCCTTCTGCGGCTCATCCTCACGCCCCGGAGCCCCCTGCTCTCCTCGTTAGGGGTGGCGCTGCAGGACCTCCCCTTCCTCTTCGTCCGCATAGCCCTGATCGCCATTTTCGGCTTCGTGACGCCACTGCTGTACCTGATGAAAAACCTGCTGGTGTCCTTGGCATTCATTTACTTCAACTTCATGACCAAGCTGAGAATCTTTAACACAGAGAGGATGTTCTGAAGAGAGGCAGAAGATGCACAGACAGTACTGGCGGGAGAAAGGGGAAGAGTTCCCCAGTGATAAAAGAGAACCTGGGCAGAGTATAATAGAAGGGATATTAAGGACACTGAGGCAGTTTTGAGGGAGTAGATGTTGTCTCACTGTCACTTCACTTCCGCATTGGCACTTCCACCAATGGGTGGATTGAAGGTCATGTGATCCCCCCCCGTGTGTGTCAGTCAGCACAGTATGTCTGCCTATGAACGGGATAACTGGAAAAAACTTATGGATGCCGTTGGTGACATGATTGCAGATGGGAAAAATGACTTTCTGTTGTCTTTATTTTTTCCCCAAATCATAGTACATGGACATGGGAAAGTGCCTCTAATGTCAGTTTCTACTAATTTTCTAACAGAGCAAGATTTTTCCATTACCAAAAAGTGCAGTGAAGGTGTATGCATATAAGTCAATGTTATTATTCATCTTGGGTTTATATTTCCTTAAAAAATAAAATGATATGAAAAGATAGGTTGGGTTTATACCACTTACACATACTTTCTTTTTCTGTAAAATAAAATACTTCAGTTTCTGTGTTTCTGTGGTTGACTTTCTTCATGTGTGGGGTCTCTGACTGATCTTCCTTGCAGATAGTACCAAATTGTTACAGACGTACAGTACCTAAATCTTACAATATACTGACCTACAGGGGGAAATGGCTTTCACAGACTGAATTACCAGAGAAAATAATATCCGTTTTGCCTTGTGAACAGGAGCCTTGGCACAATTACATCACATACAGTAGTTCTGTAACAATCTCACCCTTTATCTTTATACAATCATACTTTTCACAGTTACTGTTGGCTGGATTCCAACAACATTCATCATCAGTTTTGACTTATGATTAAAATGTTTTTGGCAATCGCAATGGACCACAGCTTGGTCCGTTTAGATTTCCAAAATTAACTTGCCAAACTGTGTTTGAAGAAAAATGAAGTCAGAGCCAATGACAAATTTTCTTTGAATCTGGGCCAAAATATTTCATTTCCATATCACACAGTTTTGAAAATGAGATTTTTGCAGCTTATCTTTAAAAGTTGTGAAGTAATGGGGCTATTCTGCGGGTATGACGCTTGCAGCACTTTTAATATAAAAGCTGTCAAAAAATGTCAAAATGCTTGCAAAGTCATTTAATGCCAGTGACAGAGAAATACACAGTGGAGAGTGTTGCTTCCTAAATAGTGTGGGGTGCATATTTTTGCATAGTTTGGGAGCAGTTAGACCGTTAGAAAGGTTAGGAAGGTACGGAAGGTTTATTTCTGCTTTGAGTTTTGGTGAGACTTTCACTGATATCATACTTATAAACTTTTCATGGCTGCCTCGGTCACCCAATGAAGCATTTATGGTATGTTTTGGAATTATGATGGAATGATAAGAGGAAATGCACGATGCTCCTAATTTCTACAACTTCCTTATGGCTTTAGTGTACATGGGGTGTATCCTGTACCTGTCACACGTTCCCTTTACTAAGAAAGGCCGTTACTTTAGTTTCACTTTTGGGGTTATTAGGCAATCGTGGAGAGAAAAAGTCATTATTTATTAGGCAAAAGAAAAGGTCTTGATTTGTATTAAAGTGAGAAGAGCTGTCATTAAGAATGGAAATACATTTGAACTGCAAAGAGTGGACTCAAACCAATGATTACTGTCTGCCTGTTTGAGTAAGTAACCCACACAACAGCCATGGATTGGATTCTTTCACAGTATCATACTGCAAACTCTGATTTATTGCTATGTTTATGCATCCAGCTCCATGTTAAATGCTTTCTTTTGGATATTGTCTTCCCTTGAATCCAGGGGGAATTCTCAGCATGCCAGGATTAGAAAATGACTGCCAAACCAAGTCAGATTCTGTTCCAACTTATGTGAAGCAAGGGAATTTATATCTTCCCTAATTTTTTCTTCCTTCCACGAAGGGTATAAAACACGAAAGTCCAGCATGAAGCGTATCTCACAATCTACTGCTACGTCAATGGACCTTAATAAGGAAGTGTTACCATGACAACCTCAACAGCATTTGACTTAAAACATGAGGTCCGTTTCATTTATAATTCAGTTGATCCCTTGCCTTAGGGTTCACTCCTTGTACAGTATGTCAGACTTTTTGTCACTAGGGCACTCATTGGAGGATGGACATTGCATCTGCAGATTCCCTTTACATTTGAATGAACGCCTGTGTTAATTGTTGAACTTGAACAATGCTCTATCAGCTTTTGTATCGGTTGCACCTATGTCATGGCTTTGTCTGTTCTTAAGCTCTGGTTGGCATTTATATAGCGCCTTTATCCAAAGCGCTGTACAATTGATGCTTCTCATTCACCCATTTATACACACACTCACACACCAATGGCGATTGGCTGCAACGCAAGGCGCCGACCAGCTCATCAGGAGCATTTGGGGGTTAGGTGTCGTGCTCAGGGACACTTCGACACAGCCCGGGCGGGGGATCGAACCGCCAACCCTCCGACTACCAGACGACTGCCAGACGACTGCTCTTACTGCCTGAGCCATGTCGCCCGCCTCAAACCGAGCGTCTGCAGCAGCACTGCTGAAAGTCTGACTGGAACATTCTCTGCTTTTTATCCTACTTATTTCGTGCCGTGTATCACTTTTTCATTTATTATGGAGTAAATCTAGCAGGCATTTGATCTTTTTTTTTGAGGCTCTTGGCACTGGTTTTTGTGCGGGTACTCTTACACTGATCTTGGCTTCTAGCAACATAGCCTCCTATTCATCGCTCATCAGCATCAATATCCACTTGTTGAAATATGGTGTTTAGTCTGGATACATAATATATACCAGTGAAGAAAAGGGCTCCTTTATTTCTTCAATTTGTGAAATGCAGGATCTAGATTATCAGAGAAACTATCTGGTATGATCATTTAAGTTGCCCCAAGGCCCTCTGTGTCCGCAAAAATATGTACCCCCCCTGGCAGGAGACATGATAACCTGTCATGAGTCCATCCGTACACAGTCCAATGCAGTTAGTCAAGCTTTTTTCCTTTAACCCCAAAGAAAAGCATAAAAGTATCTTCAAATATTTTCAAAGCAAAATCCTTCGTCATTTCCTTGTTCTGAAGTACTAACACAACAATGACTACTACTACTACTACTACTACTACAACTACTACTACTAATAATAATAATAATAATAATAATAATAATAATAATAATAATAATAATAACGATAATGTAATATTATTAATAATAATTTTAAAATGTCATCAGTTATATCTAATAAACAATCATTAGAAAACTAATTATCACTTGAAGCCTTCATAATGGACAAAGTAATCTTTTTTTATCTTTTATGTGTGCATGTATCCCCACAAGCAAAGCAGTTTGTTGCACTAACTAGGAGCTACATCTGTTTACATTCCTTCGGAAGTAACCTTGCTATTAAAAATACAGTTGTGCAGTATTCTTCTTCAGATAAACAACTCATATTTCCTCTGTGGTCTATGACCTTGACACCATATACAGTCATTTCAATGATAGAAGGCTGTATTAGCCCTTAGTAATGGTGCATAAACATTGCTTTGAATAAACTTGTGGGTTTTGCTTCATTGGTTGTTACTAATTTGCCATGACCCTGCCTGACCTCTGTGTGACAGTATTGCTTCTTAGGAGGAGGTGTGCGGTGTGCCATACCCCCCCCCCCCCCCCCCCACACGTTTCATCTGGCAGGATGCAGGATTTCCTCTTGTTCATACCCTCTTTCTGGAGTCCTAGCCCCCGTGCCTCTGCTCCACTGCTCCGGGCTCCTCTGGGATGGCGTTATGGGTGGGTCGCCTGCATCAGCAGTCTGTGGGTCACTGGATCCTCCCATTCGCACTCTCTCCTATTCGGCACAGACAGCGCTCCCTCGCCCTTTCGGGGTCTTACTCAAAAAACACCATGTTTTTCCGTCTTTTCCTCATTCATTTAGCTTTCCAGGCATTCATGTGCCTGCTCTAGTACATTCCAAGTCATCAACTCCCAATTACCATGTCATGAGATCCAGCAGAAAAAACATTTTTTTAAGTATTTTAATTTGACCTCCATTAGCACAATAATTGAGAGTCACTCTGTAAATACTATATATTATGTTGTGGATATGCCGGCATGTTCCCTATCAGCTACAGTACTATGGGCTTTCTTTAATTCTCTCTCCCCAGTGTGGATTCAGCCTTCAGTGGATCTGCTTGCAGGCTATTAGCACGCCTTCCTTGGCTGTGTGTCCCGCTATGCTGGACAGAGGTCCCCAATACCAAAACTTTTTTCACACATCACCACGCCATCCAGTTTCCCTCCCATCCTCCCAATATAATAATTTCTTCAAAGCCTGGCTAAATGTCAATCATCTGTGATTTTTGCTCCATAGGCTTCCCAGAAGAGTCTGCCCTGTGGGCATATCCTAACATTGACCCATCCCCTGAGTCAGTATGTACAACTGTAACTGTACTGTAAATGCATGTCAATCCACATACAGTACATAATGACTGATGAGAAATGCACACAAACTGGTACTCAATGCATCAATGATGCTGTTCATTTGGTCGTGCAATATACCACTGAATGACGAGCTTCCCTTCCACAGATATTGTGAAATATTTATTAATATTATGATAATATTAGGCCTTGGGCATTGTACCCAAAGAGGAGCGGGGTGGGGGGGTACCTTTTTCACTTCCCATGTATGTATGTATTCGGCATTAAGGGAGGAGAGGCATCCCTCTCTCTCTTACAGTCGGTGATAAAGGGCACCTAGACACACAGATGCAGCCTTGCCTCACCCATCTCCTCTGGGGAACAACTTCATCTCATTTCACTCTGGCTGGGGAAAATTATGCCACATTTACAATGACACACATTTCACTGGCTTTTGTGTCTCATCCACACCTTTCGCTGCACTGCTCAGACAGGTATGTCCATCTACCTTATCCTTTTGCACACTGATCATCACAATTCCTGTTGCATTTGAACATTGCAGATAACATCATTGATGCTAACTTTTTCATTGATTTTAGTGAAAAAATATTAACTGGAATGCACTTTATTTTAAGATAAAGACTATTTAAGATCTTATTACCTAGGTAGTAGTTTATTTACAAGGCGATATGTCCCAAATGACAAGAGACACATTGGTCAAATGTTGATACAACGATTTGCAGTGTCTTGGCATGCTTGTTTCTTGTTGCTCTTATGAGTGAATTACAATCAGCAGGCAATTCATCAAAACATCACAGAGCAAGTGGCGGATGTCCAAATATTATGCATGCACAAATCTTGGCCAAACATCCAATGTATCTCTTGTAATTTGCAGACTTGCAGCATCCAATGACAGTGCAGCAGCAATAACTTGCAATAATTATTTGCATTTAACTTATTTTAGTAAAAATGTTGAACAGAACTTTTTGAATAAAACCTTCTCCTACCGATAGCAAAACAATTTCTTGGATTTATATAGTACTATTTATGGACCATTATATTTAAGCTCAATTGATATTGGTATGAAAATGTGATTTACTTTAAAAGGCAGGCTGGTGGCAAAATTAGTTACAGTAGTTTATTGGTATTCCTGATTCATCTGGATAATTCATCAGTTTGATTGTGGGAGAATTCTTGATTTGCAATATTCAGTTTTTACTTCAAGGAATGTTTCATGGAGAAACTTTAAAGCAGGGGTGCAGAAATCCGGTCCTGGAGGGCTGGTCTACGAGCTTGTCAGGTTCTGTGTGTTTCTGTTATCTTTTTCACGTCTAAATCTTCAGTGTTTTTGCTTCAGTGTTGTTACCTCTGCGCTTTCCGTAGTCTGATATCTGCACCTGTCCTTTTCAGTTTCTTGTTGCTAGTTCATCTTTATGTTATTCTGTTCCCTACCCCGCTTCTTGCTTCCCTGTACCTGTGCCCTGTTATTGTCTATCTCTGCTCTGCTCTGCTCTGCTCTTGGATGTTTCTGGTTTGATCTCTGCCCAGTTTTTGGACTCTGCCTTGGAATTTTATTTCTGTACCTCTGTCTGTTTGTCGTCTTGTTTTTGAATGCGGTTCTTCTTGAGGGCGGTTTTCCCGACAACGCTCTGCCTGCCCTCCATGCACCTGTCTGTTTGGATTACACCCATTGCCCCCTGCTTATTCTAGTCAACTGTGGGTCGCTTTGGATAGTCAGTGTAATGTAATGTAATGTAAGGCGTATACTGGTCAGCACCTTTCCTTTCTGTTGCGCAGACAGCAGCTCCTTCCTGATCTACAATGAGGACCACAACAAGTGTGCCAACGTTGTGAGCGCCACGGCTGTGGAGGTGGCCACCTGCGACCCCACAGCTGACTCGCAGAAGTTCCGCTGGGTGTCAAAGCGCCACGTCATCAGCATCTCGCTCAAGCTGTGCCTCGGTGTCTCCACCATTAAGGACTGGGTGAAGGTGCTGCCCTTCCCCTGTGACATGAAGAGCGAGCACCAGGAGTGGGAGTGCAAGAACGAGACACTCTTTGGCATCAAGGGCAACACCCTGTACTTAAACTACGGCAACCGGCAGGAGACGAACATCATGCTGTACAAGGGCTCCGGGTCCTGGAGTCGATGGAGAGTGTATGGAGTGCATGGTGTAAGGGCGACCTCTGCTCCGGGGGTTATGAAGGTATGAAGACACTGAGGGTTTTGGTTGAAGTCTATGGGGATACCTGGGGCATCCAGACATGAAGGCAAAAGACTCCTTCTACTGTATAGTGGCACAGAGAGCTTCTCACATTCTGACACTTTGGTCATTATGATCACACTGCCACTTTCCTTGTTAGTAATGCTTGCAGGATGTAAAATTACTGGGTCTTTCAAAATAAATCATAAGAGGATGCGTCTAGTTTGTGTTAAGCATATTCTGTACAGTGGGTAAAAATTGCATCATTGGCCAGTTATTTATGATGAATAAAGTATAAACAATATGACAATAGCCTTGGTGAAAAGGGAGTTAATTGTATTGATTTAAATAAAAAGAACTCCCACAAATGTCAACAATATGCATTGTTGCAATGGTGCTGCTATCTAAAGTGAATACTATAACCTTCAAGGATTTTTTTTTCACTCTGGTCACCCTGGCCTCCTTGCTGTAATATTTTTAGGCTATAATCTGCACCACTAGAACTGTCTTTTTTTTTCTTTTGCTTTGCTTTTCCAATCCTTTATTTCCATATTTGCCTTCACTCAAACGCCAGCTGGAACCTACTTATAATTTAGATAGTACTACACATTTCACCTAATAGTATTTATCCCGGCATTGCCAGGTATTTCCTTATGTAAAGTAACAATTGTGTACCTTTATCCTTGGTGATGAACTGACCTTTTGTATTTTTTTTGTAGAGGTGTTTACAATTGGGAGCAATGGAATGGGAACGCCCTGTATGTCCCCATTCAAGTTCAATGAGAAATGGTATGCAGAATGCACCAAGGATGGCAGATCTGATGCGCAACAGACACAGACTTCGACAAAGACAAAAAGTGGGGCTTCTGTCCAACAAAATGTAGGTTATTGCTCAATTTATATACGTATAATATTTTTTTTCCAATGAGTATGAAACAGGAAGCCAAATATCAAAATGTCCCTTCCTCTAATGTTCAAGGAATGATTTTTCATCAATTCATGGTCACTTTTTCGTACTTCTCAGAACAGTGCAGCTGTTCTGCTATTTCGTAACACTTGCAAATACTCACACGTCACCCCCCTGCTTACTTCCCTCCACTGGCTGCCTGTCATGGCTCGCATCAAATTCAAAACATTGGTGCTAGCCTTCCAAGCAGTTAAAGGGTCTTCCCCAGCTTATCTGCAAAAAATCATCAGACCCTACACCCCTGCCAGACCTCTTCGTTCAGCCTCCACAGGCCGCTTGGCACCTCCCCCTCTCAGAACCTCCACCTCACGCTCACGACTACTGTCTGTTCTGGCTCCACGGTGGTGGAACGAACTCCCCGTTGAGGTCAGAACTATAGAATCTCTCCCCACCTTCAAGCGCAAGCTGAAGACGCACCTCTTCAAGCAGCACCTCTCCCCATCCCTCCCTACCTCCCTGTGAACCTTAATTGTTGTCTCTGTGACTTGCTTTGTGTATCGGTATTTTTAGTTGGCTAGGTTAGCAGTGTTTGGTGACTTTTGCTCTGTTTGTTTGTTTGTTTGTTCAAAAAAAAAAAAAAAGCCCCTTGTCCTTATCTTTGTTGTACTGGTAGCAGTTGAAATTGTACTTACCTCTAGGGTCTTTCAGCGAACTTATCCCTGGTTATGGGTATGCACTTTGTTGTACGTCGCTCTGGATAAGAGCGTCTGCCAAATGCCAATAATGTAATGTAATGTAATGGGTGAAATTAATTGAGAAATGGAATTCTGGGAATTGTTTAGAGTTGCCCATAGCCAAATAGACCATGACATGAGAAGCTTTCCACACCGATTTTACTTTAGAGCACAAAGACAGCATCCAACTAAAATATATATATATATATATATATATGATTTATTTATTTATTTATTTTTATTTGTATTTTTTTCTCTGTTATTCTGTTATTGCATGTGGAATTATTTTATTTTCCAGTTTTTCTACTGTTTTTGAGGCGGTCGGCACCTACGGTGTCTGGTCTGTGACCTCCTGACATAAATATTGGAAACTTCCTTGCATAATGGGGGCAATATAGTGACAATATGGTGTCCCAGCTCCAGAAGTAGAGCCACTACAGTGGCAGGAAGAGGAAGGCCTTTTTTATTTTTTTATTTTTTTCATTTACTGGTGAAATACTACGATGCTGGCTTACATGAAAACCCTGAGGACATGCTTCAGAACATGACACCATTATTTCACTGGAAACAATAAGTGACGAGTCCCAAACCTTTTGGCCCACAGAGTAGCGGGAAGCGGGGTGACGTCCGCAAATTTCTTTCTCTCTGAGATGTGGTGTAACAGAGTGGCACGAGCCTTTTTCCCGCCCTCCGGGTGTGTTGAACCAGTAGTAGGGCCGCTGGAACTTCAACATCCCTGTCCTCCTTGGAAGCCCAGGCAGCAGGCGAAAGGTGAGAGTCCCGTGGAGAAGATCGGGAATTAATTATACGCATACTCCTCCCAAGGCAGTGAGATGACCCAGGAAGACAATGACTTCTCCACCAGGCACCTCCTAGTTCATCCTCCTGGTCCAAGCGATGGTTCTGTCCCGCCTGGACTACTGCAATTCCCTCTTGGCTGGCCTCCCAGCGTCCGCCATCAGACCCCTCCAACTCATCCAGAATGCAGCAGCTTGTCTGGTCTTCAACCTTCCCAAATACTCACACGTCACCCCCCTGCTTACTACCCTCCACTGGCTGCCTGTCATGGCTCGCATCAAATTCAAAACATTGGTGCTAGCCTTCCAAGCAGTTAAAGGGTCTTCCCCAGCTTATCTGCAAAAAATCATCAGACCCTACACCCCTGCCAGACCTCTTCGTTCAGCCTCCACAGGCCGCTTGGCACCTCCCCCTCTCAGAACCTCCACCTCACGCTCACGACTACTGTCTGTTCTGGCTCCACGGTGGTGGAACGACCTCCCCGTTGAGGTCAGAACTATAGAATCTCTCCCCACCTTCAAGCGCAAGCTGAAGACGCACCTCTTCAAGCAGCACCTCTCCCCATCCCTCCCTACCTCCCTGTGAACCTTAATTGTTGTCTCTGTGACTTGCTTTGTGTATCGGTAATTTTAGTTGGCTAGGGAAGCAGTGTTTGGATAGTTAACTTTGGTCACTTTTGCTCTGTTTGTTTGTTTGTTTGTTCAAAAAAAAAAAAAAAAAAAAAAAAAAAAAAGGCCCTTGTCCTTTTCTTTGTTGTACAGGTAGCAGTTCAAATTGTACTTACCTCTAGGGTCTTTCAGCGAACTTATCCCTGGTTATGGGTATGCACTTTGTTGTACGTCGCTCTGGATAAGAGCGTCTGCCAAATGCCAATAATGTAATGTAATAATGTCTAGCCGTTTGTCTGGGGGTGACAGCTGGATGATAACTGGGCCTTGGCTCCAATGAGCGTACAAAACGACTTCCAGAAGTGGGCCATGGTCCGTGGTCACTTCCAGGGGCAGGCCATGTAGACAGAAGATGTGGAGGAACAGGAGCTCTGCTGTCTCTTTCGAGGAGGGTGACTTAGGGAGAGCAATGAAGGGCACATATTTCGAAAACCGGACCACAATGATGAGTTTAAGAATAAATCTTAAACTGTCCTTATCTGGAATCCAGAAGACGGGTTAATCACAGAGCGTCTTCTGCTTTGTGCTTATTGTTTTCTTTTATATCCCACATCCGTTATGGAGCAAGATCCTATACGGGAAAGGTGTTTCAGCTCGGATTGTAAGCTGACAAAGCACTTCCTTCTCCAACAGTGTGTTTCTGGATAACGGGGACATTGCTACACTACAGGCTGAAAACAGACTATTACCAGTATCATCTTTTTATTTATTTCCTGAAACTCTACTGCCTTTTGGATAGTACAACTGAGTCACACTGGGGTTTCTGATGAAGACAACACTTATAAGAAACAAGCAGTACACAAGCACCTCAATTTAGAAATTCACATCTGCCAGAGCGATGAGAAAGGATCAGCAATGAGAGAGCCCCCTGATCAAACTTATGATTAAAGGCCCATTTCATTTTCACATCTGTATTAATCAAACCTTTACTGCTCATGTGAGAGCCCTTTCCATAGCATGCATAGAAGAGTAATGACAACATTTTTAAATTTATTTGTTTGTAATACATTAGCTTACACAATGTAAGATACACCTTGTAATCACAATCTCTTTATTACAAGTATTTTATTTTTAAAACCATTCTTTCAACAAACCGGTGTCAACCCGAGGCAGATGGGTTCCCCCTACTGAGTCAGGTTCTCCTCAAGGTTGCTTCCTGTTAGCCAGGGAGTTTTTCCTTGCCACTGTTGCCCTTGGTGTACTCTTGGGGACCGGTTTCTCTATAAAGCTACTTTGTGACAAAGGCCCTTTGTTAAAAGCACTATACAAATAAAAATTGATTGATTGATCTTGCCTTCTCTTCATCACTACATTCAAGCAAGTTCTTGAATACTGTGACAATGCTTCTTTGTGCATCATTTTAAAAGCAGAGGTCAGTGTAAAGGCCAAGAGTTTGAAGAATCAGGGCCAAATTCATTATATATTAAATCAGTGCAAAACACAGCAGGTTGCAGTTCAGTTCAGTGTTGCTGTCTTGCAGTTGCTAAGGAAGGCACAGCTGCAATCAATCTATGAATTAAAATGTTTGTTTAACAAAATTCTAATTGTTTCTCAAAGTTTTCTAATTGGAATACAGTGCATGATATTTCCAGCCTGTTTCAATGGGTTGGAAATAACACAGAATAGTTGGTTCATGAAATGTTTATATGTTTTGAGAAGGAGAACAGTGTTAATAACGTGTTAATTTCTTCTGCAGGGCTGGGTCAGATATGAATCATACTGCTACTTCATCGGCACTGAAACGAGAACTTTTGATGAGGCTGTACAGACATGCCAGGGCTCTGACTCATACTTAGTCGATGTGTCAAGCAGGTACAATATTATATACCAATTTATTAGGTAGACCTGTACACCAGCTTGTCACTGCAAATATTTAATTAGTCAATCATGTGGCAACAACAAATGCAGAAAAACATGCAGACGTGGTCATTTCTGAACACACTATACGTCAAACCTGAAAGTGGATAGGCTACATCAGCAGAAGAATGAATAAGTCGAAAAAACGTCTAATAAATAAATACCTAAAGTCTAATAAATACCTAATAAAGTGCTCACTGAGTGTAGATACAGTATATTTGTTTAGCTTTACTACATTTCTGAGAAAAACCAATGGACTGTGTTTATGTGTGTTGTAGATATGAGAATGCCTTCCTCGTCAGCTTAGTTGGGCTCAGGCCAGAGAAGTACTTCTGGATTGGGCTTTCTAACACAGCGGACCGTGACACCTTTGTATGGACCAACACGAAGACCGTCAGGTTCACTCACTTCAACGTGGGCATGCCAGGTACAGTGCTGTATTACACCTTGCTTTATGTCCTAAGGACCACTTCCCAAAACATCTCATTATCTATCACTTCACATACATTTTTTTTTTTTTTTTACATTGCAAGGTGTAAATCAAAGTGTGTTTCATGCTATGCTTGTGCACATATAGTCAGGCCTATCTGTGAAAGCACAGTTTCAGTGCTTTCATTTAGCGAGCTTCACTGAGCGTGAGGATCATTTTCTTTGCATGCTGTGTGGCCCAGTCAGGATCTGTCTGGAAAAAAAAAAAAAAAGTATTTCACTTGGTATCTTTGTGTTAGGTGTGTTTGAAAAAAGACAGAAAACAGGGCTGCGTTGCCATGACAACTGGAGCATTTGCCGGATTATGGGATGTGGTCAGCTGCACCAGCCTACAGAAGTACCTCTGCAAATGCATGGCAGAGGGGTTTACATCTACAACAGCCCCAAACACCACAACAACCCTCAGATGCCCCCCAGCCTGGCAACCCCTCTCAAACAGGAATACATGTTTTAAGGTACATATAGAGAGAAATACACTGTGACCACTTTATTAGGTAGACCTGCACACCAGCCTTAAAATGCAAATATTTAATCAGCCAATCATGTACCAGCAACTAAATGCATACATGCATGCATACATGGTCAACAGTTTTTCAGACCAATTGTCAGAAATGTGATCTCAGTGACTGATTGTTGGTGGCAGAGAATGGTAGTAAAAAGTAGTTAATGAGAGAGGTCAGAGGAGAAGGGCCAGTAATCGGAGGAGACCTGCTCAGTATTCACAGTGAGGGTGACCTGACCGCTGGGTACATGTGAGTCATCCTCTCCGAAACTGCTCCTCTATCCTTTCATGACACCAATTGGTTTACATCCTGAATACATCCTTTGCAGGTGGTGTGGGAAATCATGGGCAGCCACGCAATGAATGCTGGGTACAGCAGTCCTCACTGTTGTGTTACAGAACATAAGGTCACACTTTCATGAATTGGCATTAACTAATGTAGTTGTTGAGATGAATTAATACATTAATGGTCAGATTCATTAATTAAACATTTACTTTTTTTTAAATATATATCCTGTATTCTGTTTGGTAGTTTATTCTGTGTTTTTGTAACTTTATTCTTTTTCATATTCATGTGTGGTTTCTGTTTACATTCATTGTTCATTGATGTCTGCGTCTTTATGTAGTTCTGAGCCCGGATCACTACCCTGTCTGCATGATTCACTATTCGGGTGTTTTCGGAATGGAGCTTTTGGTGTTTGCAACAGCCTGAATAACGTGATATTATTATTGTCTTGGCAGGAATTAGGGTTCCACATTTTATGAAGCTCACTGAGTCCCATGTTTATTGCAGTGCCTAATGAACAGTGGGAGATTATGATACGCATGTAGTGATGCATTTCCCCAGTTCACTGGAGAATGTTCTGGATGTGGCTGGTGCTTCACAGTGAGTGTTTTTGGCTTGAATGTTTTTGGCTTGAATGTTTTTGGCTTGACCTTTGAATGTGCCCTGAATGACTGGGCCTGAGGAAAACATCCCATCTCTCTGGCCAATAGAGGAGTAGAACAACGCTCACAGAGTATAATAACTGTAATGGCCTACTTATTACATTAATAAACACAATTATTTACACTGTTCTTAATAACTGATGGGTACACAAAACAAAACAAATCGTGATGTGCAATACGCAAGCAATGAATGTCCAATTCATTACATTACATTGCTTAAAAATATGAAGATCATTATGTATGGTGGAACAGTTTTTTGCCTCCCTGGGAGGGCTTTGTTGCCTGCCTCACTGTAAGCATGAATAATTGAGCTTTCCATAACCCCAGCATATGCAAAATGTTTTCTATTTGATTTGAGTGTTTTAATGGAATTTCAGAAACCGTGGGTGGAGGATTAATTTCAAAGAATTAATTTCATATGTGAAATAATGACAACTGTGATCAGCAAATGTTGAGGCATTAACAAAGAGAGAGCAGAGACACAGAATTCAAGTAATAAGATTTTATTATAAAGGGCCTGTGGCTAGCTGCATGCTAGCCTTCGTCAGAGTCCTGGATAACAGTGAGCCCCTTTTCCTTCACAGAGTACAATAAGGCGAAGGATGGCTGGATTGAATACAACGACACACAGTATTATATTAATACTCAGAGGTTTGTATGGATGACGCCAGAACATACTGTCAGAAGCACATTGGTGATCTTGTGGTCATAAGTGATGAAAGTGAGAAGAAGTTTCTATGGAAACAGGTGATGTATATCCATTTTAAGCTCCTTTAGCAAACACCTGTGCATAATAATGTAATATCTGTTACTAAATTATACTTCTTTTCTATGAAAAACTAGAAGTGTGTCTATACGCTTCTTAATTCAGAATGGCACTGGCTATAAGGTATGAAAGTGTGATTTGAATTTAGATGGAAGATGGAAAATAACCTAGGATGTCTTGATTTATATTAACTTTAATTGCTATTCATACACTAGTCCATGATATAGGTCATAATGATAGGTCATAATGATAATCTTTGACTATTTCTGGTTTCCTTCTCTTTTTCTCTCTTTTGAAGGTTGTGCTATGTCCTCTGGGTCTGTTGAACATCTCTCTCTCAACATCCTTTTGACACTTTCCCCCTATACGACTATTTACTAGCTTCCAGGGCAAGTGAATACAAATGTTTAGGATTTTTATTTTTTGTTGGTGAGTGCATTTTCACTATCATGATGGGATCTGGAAAAAAGCGATGAAGAATGAATTTCTTTTTCACATTTGCTTCAACAGGAGCTTCTCTGATCTGCATTGAAGATGCCGTGGAGGCTAACTTCATACAGTAAAACCTAGAGCTACATCATCATCAATATTCAAGCTTTTGGATTGGCCTACACAAGGTCTACAATGGTAAATTACTTTTGAGGGGTTTTCATACGGAACACCAACATAACAATAACATTATTTTTGAATAGTGGTAATACCACCTCTGAATCAGCTCAGTTTGCATTTGAAAATTAAATCTAAATGAAAAATGTTCTACAGAGCAACAGCAACACAAACCATCACTTCAAATCAGGGAATATCCACATAAAATGATACTGTTACTGTATTTTCATCACAGAGGATTGGTTATGGATTGACAACAAAGTGGTTGACTACACAAACTGGGACACAGATGAACCATCTTCCCACTCCCAAGAGGACTGTGGAAATCAACTTGTTCAAATCCAAGTGGAACAATGTGAATTGCAATAATTACCTGTCCTTCATCTGTGAAGCAGAAAAGGGTAAGTAAGGTGACTTGTCACATTAATGAATTCTTAATGTGGTGATATCAGTGGAAAATCTGACAGAACAATGGGCCTCATGCAAGAACACATTTTTAATCTTGACATAAATATCTCTGAATTTTTTCGAACGAAGGGCTCATACGAGTATGCAGCATCAGATGCAGCATTCCAAATGAATATCTCCATTATAATACAGTATATGATTCTGGAGATGGGTTCCATCGGATAGATGGCCAATGGGATTAATGAGAACAGGGACGACTGATACCTGATTGGACAGACAGTGGCACTTTGGCAAAACATTATCATTTGGCGCCCCTTTGATAAAATTTTGTTTTTTTTCTCCTAAACAATCCACTGAAATTTGTTTCGGAGGACAGAAAGAAGCAATGCCTGATCCGAGTTGTGTGGGCCAGGCGAGCTATGCTGACATGCACTGCAAGGCTCTTGTGTATATGACTCGTACGACAGGTCGTAAACGTTGTTCCTACCTAAGGAAAAACTTTAAGTGAAAATTGTTGAATGTGCCAAGTACTCCTAATTACTTGTTTTAAGAAATTTCAGAACAAATACTGTTTATTTATACGAGTGGTTCTTGCATGAGGCTTCTGGTTCTCTCCTTTTCGGTGCATTACTTTCCATCTGGAACCTTTTGGTGTTGTTTGTATGCAATGTAACCCGGAGTAATAATAACTAGGGAATAGAAACTGGTGAATGGCAGATGAAAACATCCATCCATCCATCCATCCATTATCTTAACCCACTTATCCTGAACAGGGTCGCAGGGGGGCTGGAGCCTATCCCAGCATACATTGGGCGAAAGGCAGGAATACACCCTGGACAGGTCGCCAGTCCATCGCAGGGCACACACACCATTCACTCACACACTCATACCTATGGGCAATTTAGACTCTCCAATCAGCCTAACCTGCATGTCTTTGGACTGTGGGAGGAAACCGGAGTACCCGGAGGAAACCCACGCAGACACGGGGAGAACATGCAAACTCCGCACAGAGAGGCCCCGGCCGACGGGGATTCGAACCCAGGACCTCCTTGCTGTGAGGCGGCAGTGCTACCCACTGCACCATCCGTGCTGCCCAGATGAAAACATTATATTGATTATTCAATCTCACAATTAATTTATCTTGAGAGATGAGGGGTTAAGCACTGTGCGTATGATCTGTGCACATTAGTCTAGCTTACTGATGACTGCTTATTGGCCTGGAGTGATGATTATAATGGGTCTTGGACTCAGAACTGTACTTTCCTCTAGCATCCTTAACACACATGTCCCTGGGTTTGATTTGCGCTTCATTGTTCATCGGAGTGTCTGCTCAATGCCTTTAATGTTGTGTAATGTAATGAGAGAGATTTTCATAATACTCTTATCATTGACTTCGGTCACATGTTCCTTATTAATATTTTCTTTCATTTTCAGTTATACCACCTACCGAAAAGCAGAAAGCCAAACGTAACTTTAAAAATATATATTTTATTTCAATATATGCTTTGCAGTAAAACTTCATATTTTTGTTGCAGTCAACAAAACAAATGCATACCATGGAAGCAATTTAACTGCCTTAAAGATGTTTTGCTAATTCATATAATATTGCATATGCAACTCATCAGCATTGATTCTATGAAAAATTGTTACAAATTGATAATCTGCAGTATATCTTCAGTGCACATGGCCTTTAAATATTATTTTATACCTGGCTGGGTATAATCATAAAGTGAATACCATGGATGATTTATTGAACATATACCCACTCACTGCTGCTTTTTGTGTGTGCTTCAGCTCAAATTCATGAGGCACCCCACGGCTATGCTGGTGTTGTTGTGGCCGTGTTCATCGTGATACTGACAGTAGCAGGAGCAGCATTTTTCTACCACAAGAGGAGGCAGCATAAAACAATTAATTTACAGTGCCCTCCATATTGTTTGGGACAAAGATCCATCATTTATTTATTTTCCTTTATACTCCACAATTTGGTTGAAGTGAACAGATTTTAATAAAGGGCATTTTTATACATTTTGGTTTCACCGCGTAAATTGACGGTCATTGGAGATCCGCCCCTCTCAGTGGAGAGTTTTGCGAGACTCCTACCACCAAGGGTTCTATGTCAGTTCTGTGACTCATAAGTCTCCTGAATCAGTAGAGTTGAGCTGCTCACTCTCTTCGTTTCATGATTAATGCATGTTTACTTTTTGCATGTTTTGTGGGGAATTCACCGAGGCTGAATGTATGGTCGTTGGAGACTGCCCCACTCCTCGGAGAGTTTGGCGGCACTCACTGACCGCCCAGGGTTCTGTGTTTGACAACCCTTGGAGCAGTAGGTGCATTTAGTTGGTGTACTTGTAATTCTCATGCATGGTCAGTTGAGCCTAGGTGAGTGTCAGGTGAATCTCTGTCATTGCTGATTTTCCTAAAGTCAAGTGGTGTACATGTGAGTTTTGCTAACTAGCCGATAAACCTGGGCGTTCCGTGTCTCAGTTCTTTTCGTTGGCTAAGTGCCGGGGAGTTATTGATTCCTTTTCTGGATTTCCCTGTCACATTTGGTGGGTAACTTTTGGAACCCCTCTCGGTCGCATTTGGTCCTCCAGGCCCCGTTCCCTTACAGAAGGACACAAAATATTCATATCAGTCCTTTAGAAACCGAAATTCATAGTCATTATTCAACGGGAACACATGTTATTCTGCTCCTGATCTTTCTGAGATCTGATTTGGAGATACCAGCATGAGTCTCACACTTATAATGCAATTCTGTAGCCTGGGGAGTTCTCATCATTATCGGCAGAGAGGCTGAAAACTGAGCAAGTTCTTATTTCTACTCTTTGGCAGGAGTTCAAAGTTAGCCTGCAGGTGAAGCTAGCAGCAAGAAGCCTATTTCTCTGCAACCATCAAAAAACAGGAGAGAGGAGGTACTTGGGCATGATTGGCCCAGTGCACAATCCGACATGTCGTTGAAGTAGTAATGCTCTAGAGACTAGTGTGCATGAAAATCCCAGGAGATTAGCAGTTTGAGATACTCAAACCACCTTGTCTGCCACCTTTGTCATTCCACGGTCAAAGTCACTTAGATGAAATTTTCTAATGGTTGATGTGAACATTAACTGAAGCTCCTGACCCGTATCTACATGATTGTATGCATTGCACTGCTGCCACAAAATTGGCTGATTAGATAATCACATGAATAATTAGCTGTAATAAAGTTAAAATGCTCCTAATAAAGTGCTCAGTGAGTGTATATTGGTATTATATTACCTTGTTTTCAGTCATCCGGTATTTCTCCAGTTTCTGAAGACTGTTTAAAAATACTTGCCTGTGGTTTAAAAATGATCTCACTTAACTCTGAGTACACTTGAGAATATGCCATTGGGGCCTGATGCCTTATTTGTCTTTAGTTTATGCAATTTATCTAGTATTTCTTCATCCCCTATCTCAATATCGGCTAAGACAGTCTGAGTATTGAATACGCCTTCCGGCCTATTAGTAACCTCCTCCTTGGTAAAACTCTGAACAAAGTAGCCATTTATGGCATCAGCAATATCTTTATTCTTATACAGCAGTTCTCCTTTGTTATTCTTAATATACCTCCTCTTTAACATTCCTTTCCCTATTACAGTATTGAAAGAAGCAATCGGGATTACATTTTGCAGCTTTTGAAATTTGTTGTTTTTCAACCCGAGCACGCATATTACAATATTCAGCCTTATTACTTTCAGCACTGTCCTTTTTATATATCTTATACAGTTTAGCTCAGGAGACTGTTTTTTCAATATGCTTTTCCGCACCTTTGTAATTAATTTACACTGCGCATCAAGTTTAACCCTTTTGAAAGTGCCGCAATATATCACAATTCAAAGTACATTGTAACTGAGGCATGTCATATACTTTCTTAATAAATATTCATATTAATAGTGTTCCTTTGAAAGCATAGTAGATACTTTCAATATGTAGGACAAAAACAAATCTCCTGTTTGAACAAAAATGGCAGCTTGATTTCATGTACAGTAAGGGTTGTGGGACAAGTCTGGGCTATCATCTATGAGATAACTGTCATTTGTTGTAGCAGGCTACAATTCCAAGATAAACTCTGGTTTTGCAATGCTTTATTAATAACTTGTATTACACACAATAATACTGTAGATCTTTGACATTAAACTGCTCAGGTACAGCTGTCCAAAAAGTACTGACGTCAGTTTATGAAGTTTATGATTTATATCAGGGGTCAACTCATGGTACTCCAGGGTCGAGATCTGCTGGTTTTCCACTGTCTCTTTACCTGGGAGTCAGGTGTAAACACTTAGAAGACCCCAAGTCATATTCACGTTTACTATTTGTTGACTTCAGCTCCGCCTTTAACACGATGCAGACACATCTACTGGTCACGAAACTGAAACATATGAGTGTTAACCCCTTTGTAATTAAATGGTATTTTTCTTTCTTAACCAATCGAATTCAGCAAGTCAGAGTCAACAACACCCTTATTTTTAAATTCTCAGACGATACTGCTATCCTTAGCCTGCTGCACAAGGACACACGTCCCACAGCTTACTTTGATGAGATAGAGAAGTTTGTGCATTGGTGTGACACTAATCACCTCATCCTTAATGTGAGGAAGACTCAGGAGATGATCTTAGACCCCAAGCTAGTGGGGGAGCATAGTTCTGTAGTGATTCATGATGAACCAATTACTCAGGCCTGCTCATACAAGTATCTGGGTGTTCATTTAGACAACACATTCAGCTGGAATACACATTTGGAGAGTCTGTGCTCACGTCTCCAGCAGAGACTCTACTTTCTTCGCAGACTTAGAGTACATGGTGTAGACAACAGGATTATGTTTATTTTTCATCAAGCTGTGCTAGAGAGCATGGTCAGGTATGGGATGTCAGCATGGTATGGCAACCTGACAGTAAAATTAAAATCTAAGCTGATGCGTCTAGTACAGACTGCCATGAAGGTCATGGGGAGGAAGGAACAGCAGTCCCTCCAGTCCAACTATGAACAGTTTGTCTCTAGTCAGACGCAGAGAATACTGTTTGACCCATCCCATGTCCTCCACAGTGAATATGAGCTCTTGCCCTCAGGCAGACGGCTTAAGGTACCTAGATGGAAGCTTAACCGGTTTAGATATTAGTTTGTGCCTACTTCCATCAGAATTTTAAATACTGTATAGTTTGTTAGATAGTGTCATGTGTGTTTGTTAGATAGTGTCATGTGTATTCAAGAGATGGTGCAATATATGGGTTGGTGCAATACAGTATATGGGATGGATGGTTCAATAGAAGGGATGGTGCAATATATGGGATGGTGCAATATAAGGGTTGGTGCAATACAGTATATGGGATGGATGGTTCAATAGAAGGGATGGTGCAATATATGGGATGGTGCAATATGATTAACGTGTTGTTTGTGATTGTAGGTGTTCTTTTTGTAATGTGTTGTCTGTTATCTTCTTTGTAGAGCCATTGATAAGCTGTATGTAGCCATGAGTCCAAGACAAATTTCCCTAAGGGCTTTAATAAAGTGTATCATATCGTATCGTATCGTATCGTATCGTATCGTGTGAAGCACATCAGCATTCTGGGGCAAAGTGAATTGCTTTGATGAATTGAATGGTTTTGATGTGTCGACCCCAGAATAGGCTGATAAACTTCTGCTTGTGAGGACATAGCTGAATCCCATGCCGTAATAGAATAAATAATTCTGGATTAAAATATGCATTTTTGAATTACATTACTGTAACAACAACAAAAATAAAGTAAATAAATAGCTGTTAATGAGTCAAGCCTAGCACACATTTGTGAGTGATCATTACGTTCTTCTTCATCAGTCAAATAGGTGCACTATAAGAGAAAATGGCTGGTTGAATGTCACTGAATATGTGGATATGCCAGCATGTTCCCTGTCTGCTACAGTACTATGGGCTTCCTTTAATTCTTTCAACTCAAGTGTGGATTTAGTCATCTCCTTGCAGGTTAGCACACCTTCCTTGGCTGTGTGTCCATCTATGCTGGACAGAGGTCCCCAATACCAAAACATCTGTCACACATCACCACGCCATCCCATTTCCTTCCCATTCTCCCAATAGAATCATTTCCTGAAAGCCTGGCAAAATGTCAATTGTCTGTGATTTTTGCTCCATCGGCTTCCCAGAAGGATGTGGCCAAAGGCTTCCTTGTGAGCATATCCTAACTTTGACCCGTCCCTTACTTAGTCAGTATGTACGACTCTACTGTCACTGTTCAATGACGAAAGGAGACCGAACAGTAAATGCATGTTAATCCACATACAGTACATAATCACTGTTGAGAAATTTATACAAACTGGTATACAATCCATCGCTGATGCTGTTAATTTGGTCATGCAATATAGTATCATTGTCATGACCTACAAATTAATGACAAAAGCATCAAGCGATGGATTGCTATACAGTTTGTATAAATTTCCTAAATTCTAAGTCAGTTGCTGCCACGGATGTGACAAGCTGAGTGGAAACACAATGATTTGGAGCCCTGCCTATTGTGTGTGTGTGTGTGTGTGTGTGTGTGCGTGCGCGCGTGTGCGTGCGCGCGTGCGCGCGCGCGCGCGCGTGTGTGTATGTGTATGTGTATCTTTTTCACTTCCCAGTGTGCTAAGTTGGAAGAATGTGGAAACACATGCTGCACGCTCCGTTCCTGTTTCATGGAATGCCATGTGACAGGATATGTATTCAGCATTAAGGGAGGAGAGGCATCCCTCTCTCTCTTATAGTCGGTGATAAAGGGCACCTAGACACACAGACACTTCACCCATCTCTTCTGGGGAACAACTTCATCTCATTTCACTCTGGCTGGGGAAAATTATGCCACATTTACAATGACACACATTTCACTGGCTGTACTTTTGTGTCTCATCCACACCTTTCGCTGCACTGTTCAGACAGGTATGTCCATCTACCTTATCCTTTTGCACACTGATCATCACAATTCCTGTTGTATTTGAACTTGTGTTATTGCAATCTGTATAACCTATTTTAAGATGCCATTGCTTTACCAACAACAGTTCCTGATTTTATAACATATGGGTGGTAAAACAAGTGTGGGGGGACCTCACCTTCTCTGCATTTTGGAAGTCCACATACAACAAAAAAATAAGGCGATGTCAGTGTCCTTTTCACAACAAGTGTCCAGGGGACCAAATGCATAATAGTTTATCATTCTAAAAATGTGCTAACTCTGAGAAACATTGATAGAATGTCCATTGTTTTCTTAGAATTTCTCCGGAGGACTTATCCTTGTTGTCCGTTTGCCAATGTATGAGTCTACAAAAGTATTACTACATAGAAATGTTATTATCTACGTTTTGTATAGGCTCTCTCGAACATGATGAGTACAACCGTCACTAACCAGTATTTGTAGCGTAGTTGCAGGGAAAATGTGTTACCCCCATCCATGTGTAAGAACTTCAGCTCATCAAAGAACTGACTATGGGCATGTTATTGAAGTGACGACTAAAAAGCATTTTAGCTAAAGACATTACATTTCCAATGGTATATAATTTGTTAGGCTTGCATAAAACAACAGCATTTTTTCACCTGCATAACAAAACCGTAGCATTTTCAATACCTACAAGTCTGTTGTACTTCGACAAAAACAGTTCGAGATTATTATTTTTTTTTTTGCGATGCCTACATCTAAATAGAGGACTTACTTTGGAGGAGTTCCAATAAATCTCTTGTCTGAGTGAATATTTCTGAAAAAGCAGTGAAAACACCGTTGACAACGCAATAGAGGGCATTTTCAGTGACGTGACCCCATTTTATATTGGTGAGCATATAAATACATTCTCTAAATATTTGATTATTATTCAGTATGCTTATAAACAAGGGTTCCAGTCTGACTTTGAATAATACATGGCATGTGAAATGATGCAATATGTTTGACTTGTTGATGGTGGTTGGGTGTTTGACAAAAACTTCAATCAATAGACTTCAATGAATATATTAGTATACCAGATTGTATTATTGTGATTATTGTACTTACTGTTTTATGATCTTCTCAACTTGTTGCTGTCTGTGGATAGCTTCAAGGAGAGCGAGTAGGAACAGAAAGGTAGGGGAGGGTGACAAGCGGTGGGAGTAGTGCTTTTATTATTCCTGTGCCAACCTAGAAGCCTGACCACCAGTAAAAATTTTATTGAATTCATGTCTGCCGTCAGTATAGCTGCAAATGGATGCAGACATGTGTAGCTAGTGCTGATTTACCCAGAAGCAGTCAGGAAATCTTTATGAACAACATTCTGAAAAACCAAGAGCATAACAGGGCTGTTATAAATTGCAACATTTCAATGTTATAAATGGCAACATTTCTTGCCATTATATAACAATCAATAACTTCCCCCAATATGGGCCAATTTCAGCCAACGAATATCACAAAATCAAACAGTTCTCATTTATCTACAGCAGACATGAATGAGGAATGAATGAATGTGAATGAATGAGGCAGCACTTTAACATGTGGATGTCAGTGTTTCCTTTCGCACACATTTCTATTACCTTCTTCATTGATGTGAAAGCAGTGGGGGTGCACACGCTGTTTCACAAAAGCCTTCTGAATGTTGGCTCATCTCTTGAATGTCGAATAAATAATGACAAAGTACAATCTGTTGTGTGCAATTTCTCACACAAGGTGGAACCAGATGAGGATGAGGATAATTTAAAGATTATATGGTTTTTATTTTTCACATCACTGTATTTATTCATTTCTGTACCAAAGCCATTGAATAGCAGGATTGCTCTTTATCTTATTTTATTTCATCTTAGCTTCCCACAATCAGACATAAGGTTTTTTTGTCTTATTCTAAAAACAGTTAATTATGAAACTATAGCCTATTGCCAGCCTTTAGCCAAGTGGCTAAGGTGCTTGACTGGAGTCCTCCCCACATTGCACCCTGCTTATTCTAATCAACTGTGGGTCCCTTTGGATAAAAGTGTCAACTAAATAACTGTAATGTAATGTAATGTAAGCTGTATACTGGTCAGCACCTTTCCTTTCTGTTGCGCAGACAGCAGCTCCTTCCTGATCTACAATGAGGACCACAACAAGTGTGCCAACGTTGTGAGCGCCACGGCTGTGGAGGTGGCCACCTGCGACCCCACGGCTGACTCGCAGAAGTTCCGCTGGGTGTCAAAGAGCCACGTCATCAGCATCTCGCTCAAGCTGTGCCTCGGTGTCACCACCATTAAGGACTGGGTGAAGGTGCTGCCCTTCCCCTGTGACATGAAGAGCGAGCACCAGGAGTGGGAGTGCAAGAACGAGACACTCTTTGGCATCAAGGGCAACACCCTGTACTTAAACTACGGCAACCGGCAGGAGACGAACATCATGCTGTACAAGGGCTCCGGGTCCTGGAGTCGATGGAGAATGTATGGTACCAAGGGCGACCTCTGCTCACAGGGATACGAAGGTATGAAGGGTCCGCCACCGCCCGCACAGTAGTCACAGTTTCCATTAACCCACGAACCCTGAAAACCAAAGTCCTTCAATGATTTCTATTTTTCATTCTGTCTGTATGCCAAAAGAGTCCCTCTTTAAGCAGACATAGTGGGATGAGGTGTTTTTAGCAATCTTGTTAGACTGGCTGTTAACAAGATTTTATTCAAAACTATTTTTAACATGGACTTTGAAAAAAAAAAAAAAAGGTTCGCAAGAATTCAAACTAACCAAATGTTCACTAGGTCTACATACATTTCAGTAAGGATTGTGCAAATGTGTGTTCTGCTCTGACATGGGCCCTATGTAGCCTAACCAGGTGTCCAGTTTTCCATCAGAACGTCTGGTTTTCTAATTATTTCTACACAAAATGGTCCTCACTGGATGTCTTGTGGTCCCGACCGGAAAGTATAAAGTCTGGACTGAGAATAAATTTACAATAGTTTGTATCTCAATTTTCTTCTCAATCACCAAAGTCTGGACCTCATGTCCATGAACAGTACTGTCTGTTATCTGTGTAATTTCCCTGTAATCTGCATGTCTTGACTATGGATTCATGTAATTCTCAAAGTCCAACATTTACCTCAAATATCAGTGCTGCAATATACTGAAACATGCATTTCCTCAAATTAAGATTTAATATAATTTTCAAACTGATAATACACTTTAAAGACACAAAGATTTAATGATTTGTCAAATCTAAAAAAATTGAGTTATTATTCAAATCTATACAATCTAAGATTGTTGGAATATCTACTAAATACCCTAAACTGGTTTACATGTTTGCAACTATGCTGTTTGCAATAGCAAAATTATTATTAATGTGTGTTTGACATGGTGAGGAACATCCCTCAGCATGCATTTAGGCAATGTGTATTGGTGCCAGTGCTTCTGGGTTTAAAAAAACTATTCCATTATACTATCATATTTATTCTGATATTCCAATACAAATGAACACAAACTGGACCATTGTGTCATTAGAGCCTGGTCAAGCTAAATCGTGCAAATGAACACAAACTGGACCATTATGTCATTAGAGCCTGGTCAAGCTAAAACTATGGTTTCAACATAAACATGCTGAGGGCTTCTGTTGAAGTCTATGGGGATACCTAGGGCATCCGCAAAAGATTCCTAGTACTGAATAGTGGTACAGAGAGCTTCTCACATGTGACACTTTGGACACTTTAGGCTATAATGTGCACCACTAGTACTGTCTTTTTTTCATTTTGCATTACTTTTTCAGTCCTTTATTTGCATATTTACATTCACTCAAAGGCCATCTGGAACTTATACAAAAATAAATACTACACATTTCACCTAATACTGTGTATCTTGATTTCAATGTAAAAGCATTGCCAGGTATTTCCTTGTGAAGTAACTTAAATAATTGCGTACCTTTATCACTGGTGATGAACTGACCTGACTTATTAATGTTTTTTTTCCTTTTTTTTTGTAGAGGTGTTTACAATTGGAGGCAATGGAATGGGAACGCCCTGCATGTTCCCATTCAAGTTCCAGGAGAAATGGTATGCAGAATGCACCAAGGAAGGCAGATCTGATGGACTTCTGTGGTGCGGAACAGACACAGACTACGACAAAGACAAAAAGTGGGGCTTCTGTCCAACAAAATGTAGGTTATAGATCAATTTATATACATATAATATTGTTATTTTTTTATTATACATGACTATGAAACAGGAAGCCAAATGTCAAATATCCCTTCCTGTTTTACTAAAAGCAGTGATATTTTTGTCAATTCACAGTCACTTTCTCATACTCTTCATAACAGTGCAGCTGTTATGCTATTTCTTAATACTTGCAACAAGTAATATTGTTGAATAATTGAGGAAAATGTAGAATATGCTCGCTGGCCGGTGTGAATGAGATTTCACACCTGCCAGGAATTCTGTGAATTGTTCTGTGAATTGTTTCTAGAATCCCCCATGCCCAAATAGGCCATGGTATGATAAGCTTTCAACACAGATCTCAAGAAGTTAAAAACAACTTTGCCATTCTACACAGGATGTTTGTAATCGATGTTGCTGGGGTTAAAATACTGGCATATGGCCTGTCCAACAGTGAACTTTGGAGCACAAAGAAGGCATCCAATTAAAAAAAAAAAAACACTCCTGTGCTCAGTCTGAACAGCCTAATCTCATATGAATTCTGTTATTGCATGTGGAATTATTTTATTTTCC
Source organism: Conger conger (assembly GCF_963514075.1). Lineage (NCBI taxonomy): Eukaryota > Metazoa > Chordata > Actinopteri > Anguilliformes > Congridae > Conger > Conger conger. Next base: position 65,945,520 of record NC_083763.1, read on the forward strand.
TGTTTTTCTACTGTTGAGAGAAGGTCAGGTCACTAACAGTGTCTGGTCTCTGACCTCCTGACATGAAAATAGGAGACTTCCTTGCCGAATGGGGGCAATATAGTGTCTTCCTCCTGCCCCAGCTCCAGGAGTAGAGCCACCACAGTGGCAGGAAGAGGAAGGCTCTTTATTATTATTTTTTTGCATTCACTGGTGAAATACTACAATGCTGGCTGACATGGAAACCCTGAAGACAGGCTTCAGAACATGATACCATTGATTCACTGGGAACAATAAGTGAACCTTATGCCAGTTAATCAAGGCATAAGTTCTGACATTGGATAGCATTGGATAGCATACTAAACCTAATTCTGCCAATTCTTCACCTTTCTCACCTTCTCTTCCTTCTCCTTCTTCTTCTTCTTCCTCTCCTTTCTTCTTTGTTCTCCTTCTTTTTCTTCGTGTTTCTGTGTGCTTGTCCGTGTCTCTACAGCAACGGGCGGCTGGGACACTGACCCGGTGTCTCAAGTCCTTTACCAGAGAAACACCCAATCTCTCCTCACCTGGCACCAAGCCAGAAAGAGCTGCCAGCAGCAAGAAGCAGACCTGTTGAGCATCATGGAGCTCCACGAACAGACATACATGTCAGGTAATGCGACCCAGCAAAGTATTGGGGAGGATACAGCATCTGCTCTGTCAAAAGGAGGTTATAGATTATTATTAGGGTCTGTGGAGACTCGTAAATAAATATGTTTGAAGAGTCCTGTCAACTCCATACGTGTACTGTTTTTGTACCATAGAGTGGGCGGACAGATTTAATTATTCTATAGCCCAGAATAAGTTATGCATTACTCTCAGACTTCAAATACCTACTCCCCTCCCCCCTATTAAATGCATTGTTCCTCTCATATATGAAGCTCCACAGTATAAGCTCTATTTTTTGCTGACATCATAGTGAGGATTGCAATTGAATCATGTGGCAGATGCTTTCAGCCAAAGTGACCTCTAAAAGTGCATTCATATAAACACCACCATCAAGGTCAATGCTACCATGACCTGTGTGATAAAAGAGAAGGGCTTATTTTAGACTTCATTAAAATAGATACATTGAGCCATTGTCTGAAAAGGTAGTTTATCCTATATTTCCAGAAATGTTTACATGAGTAATTTGTTACGACAATTGTTGCATTAAGATTATATCCAACATCCATGAAATGTTGAGGAAATAACCGCTGTTTATAGCTTTGTATAATGTCAGTTCAAAATGAGGCCATAAACAATAGTTCAGTCTTGACAAAGAGTACTGTGGAGATTGTTCCAGGAATACCTTGTTTATTGAGAGTTCTACTCCATATTATTAGAATTAAAGTCACAGATTACAGTCTCACACAGATGAACTCTTGCACATTTTGAGGACTCTTTAAAAACACAATGAAACAGATCTTAGAGCAGTACTAGCTTCTGCAATATGACTTATAAATCTAAATATTTTTAATCTAAATATTTTAAGGGAATGGAAAAAATGAATTTTGATTTCAAATTGTCTTTAACAGTCATTGAACAATGATCAGTTTGGAGTAAATATACCAGTATCATTCTTTAACTTTAACTTACATGAGGTGTGCATATCTTTCATGAAGGGTTAACAAATTCTTTGGGATCACCACTGTGGGTTGGACTGAACAGCCTGGACTTTGATAGTGGATGGCAGTGGAGTAACGGTAATCCTTTCCGATACCTCAACTGGGCCCCAGGTAAGGGATGCTGTTATAGCACAGGCAGAATAACACTGAAATGATGGAGTAATATCACTAAACTGAGTAAAGCCAACATGGAAACCATTAGTCCTATAAGGAGATGACAGAAGACGATGTATACTGTGTATTCTAAAATGTTATTTATTATCAACAATAATAGCATTGGTTTAATGAGTTCACTTGGGGGGAATGAAAAATGTTTTACTGATTACAAAGCAACACAGCAGAGTTATGGTAGTGTAGGGTAGTTTTATTGTAAGAAAAATATGAAGCCATCCCTATCTGGAATCCAGAACAGGACAGGCTTAATATTTTAGTTAATTAGTAATTCAGCTGTGGATTCAGGATAGAAAGTTTATAAAGAAAGTTTTGTCAAGAATGTCCAAGAATGCCCTCCGCAGGCCTCTGGTGTATTGGAACCTATGAAATACACTACTCCCAAAAAGTACAAACTCCTTCTGGTCCTCTTGGTTGGCTCAATTGCAAGATCAATCAAGCACAGAAGAGTGTTTGAATACAAAACAATTACATATTTGACCCCGGTCTGGTCCTAAGCAATTCACAAAACATTATAATTCCACTGGCAAATTTGAATGACCGAATCAATGGAAATTAGTTTGGATTAATCTGGATTAATTTGGTTTAGTATCTGCTGGTAGAGCACAGCAAGATGAAGACAACTGTGCTTGTAAGGTACGTAACACTATATCTTGTAAGTCATTGGCACTTTTATTCATGAAGGGCATCCATCTACTGAACCTGGGCTGAACTGTGCAGTACTGAACCCTGGGAAATCCTCAAAGTGGGAAAGCAGTACTTGCTCAAAAAAGCTGGGATACATCTGCCGCAAAGGAAACTCCACCAGCAGTAATCCTGTTATTTTGGGTAAGAATTTGCATTTTGGTGCAAAAATATTGTGTATAATATAATATAATATAATTAACCCTGACCGTGATTTAGTATGTTTTATATAAATCTAATATAATATGAGTTTGTCTCTGCTGTCATGTTTGTTATTGATCCATGTCATTGATATAGCACTCTATTGAAAATAGCTATATTTTATGTTGTTTACAACTCATGGTTACCAATTGATTTCTTCGCTAATGTCTACTAATGTCCAGGTATTACATCCTGTCCTCATTAACAGGGAATGACCAGCCCAACTACTGCCCTAGCAACTGGGTGCCGTATGCAGGCCACTGTTACTTCCTTCAGCGCACAAAAAAGATTTGGAGTGATGCTCTTTCTGCATGCCATAAGGAAGGGGGTGACTTGGCCAGCATCCACAACATTGAAGAGCAGAGTTTTGTTATTTCACAGCTGGGATACTGTGAGTGAAACATGCATCTCTCTCTCTCTCTCTCTCTCTCTCACACACACACACACACACACACACACGCATACACACACTCTCTCCCTCATACTTTTTTCTATTTCTATCTCTCTCTATCTCTCTCTATCTCTCTCTTTCTCCCTCTATGCATGCGTGTGTGTGTGTGTGTGTGTGTGTGTATGTGTGTGTGCATGTGTTGAAAAATTTCCCTGTCTAGTCTTTGACCCAGTTCTAGTCTTGCCATTCTAAGCCAACAACTGCACCACTCCTTGGGCAGCTAAAAACATGGTTTAAAAAAACAACCTGTAACATGAAGAAACACTGCAGCTGACTTTTTATCATCCTTCACCGCAGTGCCAACTGACGAGCTGTGGATTGGACTGAATGACCAGAGGAATCAGATGCTGTTTGAGTGGAGCGACCGGTCCCACGTCACCTTCACAAAATGGCAGCCAGGAGAGCCCACTCACGCCACCAACATGCAGGAGGACTGTGTCCTCATACGGGGAAAGGTACTGTGAAACCACAATGCGCTCCCTCCACATTATGAAAATAATAATAACAATTTTGGTCCTGGGATTTAAAAATGAAGCAATTTACATTACATTCTGCCCTTCTGTGACATGATATAATCCATCTGACCTGTGTTGACTGTGAGGAAAGCTGTTTCTTGTTTGGTGATTAAATGTAACATTGTTGTAAATATAAATAGGTCATTAATAAAGTAATATCTACCAGATGTAATGTCAGGATATAACATGCATATTGCATGGTATGATATGCAATATGTTTGTAAGTGCATTTGTGTTTGTGCTCTCCAAACAGGAGGGGAAGTGGGCCGATAGCATGTGTGAAAAAGAACATGGCTACGTCTGTAAAAAGAAAGCCTCCATTAGGCCAGCTGGTGCCCCTGAGGAAGTGAGCCCAGGGTGCAAAGCGGTGAGTTTTAATGGTTCCCCTTTGATTAGAGTCAATCTGCCTTTTCTCCTCTGAAATAAAAAAGGAATTTGATGGACAGGGGCTATATTTAATATTGGCCATGCGCTGCAGCATTCACATTCTGTGCAACCGTCTGCTTCTGCAATGCCTGGCACCTTGTCACCTTATTATGCCATGTAAAATGTCTTCCTGACGACGCATGAAGCAGCCGTAATAGACAGTGCAAGCAATAGGTCTGTGTTTAGAGCTTAACAATGCTGCTGATTAACTGTTATGTTGACAGGTTAGTGAATTTTTGTCCTCTGGGAAGCTTCTTTTTTTTTTTTTACTTGTGTATGGAGGAAATTCAGTGCTGATCAGTCACTTTGGTGACATGATGCTGACACAGATTTATTTAATCACAGAGCGTCTTCTGCTTTGTGCTTATTGTTTTCTTTTATATCCCACATCCGTTATGGAGCAAGATCCTATACGGGAAAGGTGTTTCAGCTCGGATTGTAAGCTGACAAAGCACTTCCTTCTCCAACAGTTTTTTTTGGATAACAGGGACATTGCTACACTACAGGCTGAAAAAAAATGTCACCAGTATCTTTTTTCCCCCCTTCTTTTCTGACACTCTGCTGCCTTTTGGATGTTTATAGGTGCAACTAAGTCACACTGGGTTTTGTGAAAAACAAAACACTTATAAGAAAAAGGCTAGAAGTAAACAAGCACCTTCATTTAGAAATTCACATCGGCCAGAGTGGTGAGAAAGGATCAGCAACGAGAGAGCCCCCTGATCAAACTTATGATTAAAGGCCCATTTCATTTTCTGTATCTGTATTAATCAAACCTTTACTGCTCATGTGAGAGCCCTTTCCATAGCATGCATAGAAGAGCAATGACAACAAAATAATGTTGTTGTTTTTTTTGTAATAGTGTACTTGAACACTTCTTGTGCAGCTTTCCCTACTGTGGCCAGAATACTGTACATAACTTCAAGGGCAATTGGCTTACACAATGTAAGATACAGCACGCAATCACAATCTCTTTCTTTAAAGTTCAGTGCAAGATATTGATTACAGCACATTATCTTGCCTTCTCTTCATCACTACATTCAAGCATGTTCTTGAATACTGTGACAATGCTTCTTTGTGTCACATATTAAAAAGCAGAGGCCAGTGTAATGTCCAAGAGTTTGAAGAATCAGGGCCAAATATTATATTAAATCAGTGCAAAAACAACACATTAAATCAGTGCAAAACACAACAGGTTGCAGCTCACTGGAAGTGTTGCTGGCTTGCAGTTGCAAAGGAAGGCACAGCAGCAATCAATCTATAAATCCAAATGTTTTACCACTTTGTGTAAATGTCTAATTGTTTCTAAAGGTTTTCTAATTGGAATGCAGTGCATATTATTTCCAGGCTTTTTCAAGTAGTTTGAAAATAACACAGAGTAGTTGGTTCATGAAATGTTTTTGTGTTTTGATAAGGAGAATAGTATGGATAACGTGTTAATTTCTTCTGCAGGGCTGGGTCAGATATGAATCATACTGCTACTTCATCGGCGCTGAAACAAAAACTTTTGATGAGGCTGTACAGACATGCCAGGGCTCTGAGTCATACTTAGTCGATGTGTCAAGCAGGTACAATATTATTTACAAATTTATTAGGTAGACCTGTACACCAGCTTGTCACTGCAAATATTTCATTAGTCAATCATGTGGCAACAAATGCAGAAAAACAAGCAGATGTGGTCATTTCTGAACACACTATGAAAAAAGAAAAGTCTAATAAATACCTAATAAAGTGCTCACTGAGTGTAGATACAGTATATTTGTTTAGCTTTACTACATTTCTGAGGAAAACCAATGGACTGTGTTTATGTGTGTTGTAGATATGAGAATGCCTTCCTCGTCAGCTTAGTTGGGCTCAGGCCAGAGAAGTACTTCTGGATTGGGCTTTCTAACACAGCGGACCGTGACACCTTTGTATGGACCAACACGAAGACCGTCAGGTTCACTCACTTCAACGTGGGCATGCCAGGTACAGTGCTGTATTACACCTTGCTTTACCTGATGCTGTGAAGCCTCATTATCTGTGACTTTTATACAAGTGGGCTTCATCCTGTGCTTGTGAACATATAGTCAGACCTATCTGGCTTTGCTATGTTACTGTTCTAAATGCATGCATATTGTACATATTGGCTAGCTCCTTTTTTGAATAATTTAGTTTATGTTACTGTATATGGTGGGCGATATGGTGGCACAGTGAACAATGCTGTTGCCTCTGGAAGAAGCCACAGAGCTCATTTCCTGGCTGAGGGCCTTTCTGATTGGAGTTTGTATTCCCATTTCTGCATGGGTTTCCTCCCACAGTCCAAGGCATGCAGGTTAATTGTAGAGTATATTTGTTCCCAGGGTCTGGGGTGTTAGTGCTTTATTAAAAGATTTGAAGCATGGCCGCATAATCACTTTGTTTGAGGCTTGATGAGCCTTGAGTATATTTTGAAATGATTTGACTGTTTTATCTGCATTGCCATTAGCAGTTTCAGTGCTTTAATTTACCAAGCTTCACTGAGCATTTTGTTTCACTCTGCATGCTGTGTGGCACAGACAAAATATTATTTTACTTAGTTTATCTTTGTGTTTCATGTGTTTGAGAAAAGACAGAAGACAGGGCTGCGTTGCCATGACAACTGGGACATTTGCCGGATTATGGGATGTGGTCAGCTGCACCAGCCAACAGAAGTACCTCTGCAAATATATGGCAGAGGGGGTGACATCCACGAAAGCCCCAATGACCACGCCATCCCTCAGCTGCCCCCCAGACTGGCGGCCCCTCTCAAGCAGGAATATGTGTTTTAAGGTGCATAGAGAGAGAAATACACTGTGACCACTTTATTAGGTAGACCTGTACACCAGCTTGAAAATGCAAATATTTAATCAGCCAGCAACTAAATGCATACAAGGACGCAGCCATGGTCAAGCGGTTCAGCTGTTTTTCACACCAAATGAAAATGTGATGAGAGATGTGGTGCCAGACTATCTCAGAAACTGCTGATCTCTTGGGATTTTCATGCAGAGCAGTCTCTAGAGTTTGCAGGGAATAGTGCAGAAAACAAGAAACATTCAGTTAGCAGCAGTTCTGTGGGCAAAAAACGCCAAAATACCTAATGAAGTGCTCACTAAGTATATAGTACTGGTGTATGCTAATATCTCACATTGCCATAGTAACCTTTTTTTCCTGAAAGGACAGGAATGGGCGGAATTATCAAATCACAGTCAGATGTGAAGTAGCACTAATTTTGCAGTTAATTACCTGAGAGAAAAATAAAACCAGGCTTGGATTTAGATTTGAGGGCCAGATTTGATGATCCCTGGTCTAATGTTTGGACTGTGATAAGAGCCCAAACACGTTTGTCTTTTCTGTCTTCAAGATTTACAAAAAAGCACTGAAGAACAGAAAGACATGGTTTGAAGCTCGGGACTTCTGTAGAGCTATTGGAGGAGACCTGCTCAGTATTCACAGTGAGGGTGACCTGACCGGTGGGTACATGTGAGTCATCCTCTCCGAAACTGCTCCTCTATCCTTTCATGAAACCAATTTACATCCTGAATACATCCTTTGCAGGTGGTGTGGGAAATCATGGGCAGCCACGCAATGAATGCTGGGTACAGCAGTCCTCACTGTTGTGTTACAGAACATAAGGTCACACTTTCATGAAATGGCATTAACTAATGTTGTTGTGAACATGAATTAATGATGGACAAATACATGAATTGAGCATGACATGAACTTTTCATTAGTTCATGCATTTGTAAACAACTAACATATTTGTTACATTCATACATTAGCAAACCATAGGATGAACTTATAATTAGTTAACATTGACTGAGCTGTGCAGATTAACTTCTTAACTTCTTGAACTACATTAGTTCATGCCAATTCATGGAACCTTATTGTAAAGTGTTACCTAATCTGATATTGTTATACTAATGTCTAATACTTTCTAAATCATTAAGCTACCTGATATAGTACTTCAGTTTTGGCCATTAGATGCTTAAAACTATATTATAAAATATGTGTGATTAATTTATTTTATTTATTTATTTATTGCAGGTCCTCTATTGAAAATGCATGGTTCGGTCTGAATTCTCTGGATCCCAATGCTGGCTTTGTGTTTAGTGATGGAACCTCTGTGAGTCCTGTTCTTCATTTTCCACTGCACTGTCTGCTGCTCCTCTTATTGCTTTTAACCATTGCCAATTTAAGAGACAAATAATGATATAATTTATTCAGATTTTCACCCTCATGATACTCTGTTTTACTGGCATTGACATTTTTGGTCCTCATGTTGAGAGACAACGGCAAAAGACTCCAGATGCAAATTGCACATCTAGAATCAACTCTGGACGTTTTCATAGCTTTCTTGTACATGAACTAATAATGATAATAAACACAGCTGGACAAGAAACTGCTGAGCTGCTCATTATCAAATTACTTTTGCACCCCTGATATGGGTGGGGGGGGGCAATGTATTTAAAAGTGTTGTAACTCCTACACAGATCACACAATTTTAAATACTGTCAAATTAAAGTGGACAGTCTTTCAGTCAGTTTATTTGAAATTGAATGTGCAAATCTAATTACAAATAAAATGTAATTTTACATTACTATAAAATGTTATTTTCTTATGAAATTATTTTTCTCAGGTCTCTTATGAAAACTGGGGCTATGGTGAACCAAACAACTACAATGAAGCTGAGCTCTGTGGCGAAGTGCTCTTTTACTATAGGAGACCATGGAATGACCGCCACTGTGAATCCTACAACAACTGGATATGCCAAATCCGCAGAGGTAGAAATCCCCCTGCACTGCACTCATAATGCTCGTCTCCAGTAAAATTACGCACCTCTGTTTTCAAATGGCCTCGAAATGCCCTTGTATTCATGGACCTTCTGGTGTTTGCAACTGCCTGAATAATGTGATATTATTATTGTCTTGGCAGCGTTATGGTTTCACATTTTATTAAGCTCACTGAGTCCCATGTTTATTGCAGTGCCTAATGAACAGTGGAAGATTATGATATGCATGTAGTGACTTAGCAGGCACTTCACAGTGAATGTTTTTGGCTTGACCTTGCTGTGCCCTGGATGACTGGTCCTTCCCATCTCTCTGAGGCCAATAGAGGAGTAGAACAATGCTCACAGAGTATAATAACCTCAATGAATGTCCGATTTATAGTAATTTAAAGCTGCTTAAAAATCTTAAGATCATTATGTATGGTGGAACTGTTTCTGCCTCCCTGGGAGGGCTTTCTTGCCTGCCTCACTGTAAGCATGAATAATTGAGCTTTCCATAACCCCAGCATATGCAGAAAAAAAGTATGATTCACAAATAATTTTCAATTTGAGTGTTTTAATGCATTTTTAGAAACTGTGGGTGGGGAATCCATTCCAAAATATGTGAAATAATGATCTAGTTTGTAATCAGCAAATGGTGAGGCATTAACAAGCAGCCTTTTGTGTGATACTGCTCGTTTCATCCACTTCTGTCTGTTGTCTTGCAGGAGTAGCACTCAAGCCTGCTCCAACTGGCATTGTGCTAGGTAACGTGCTCATTTACTTCAATGCAACAGAAGTGAATGCCTCATCACTTCATATTCATATATCACCAGTGTAGTGCATAAACTGTATGTCTCTGTAGCTATGTGTCTGACACACAGGGTACTCAGACTAGATGACTATAGGCAAAATGTGAAAGGTATATGCTATGCCAGTTACACCTGTTTGAACACAGACTACAGCCTTCTTCTTTGATTTTACTGTCACTGCAACATGTGGGCTGTGTGTGTGTGTGTGTGTGTGCGCGCGCGTGCGAGAGAGAGCATGTGTATGCATGTAAGCTTGTGTACTTGTCTCGCTCCCTCTCTGTTTTTATTTTGTTATGTTTATTTATTTGCTCTTGTTGGGGGCCAATCAGCGAAGCAATATAGGCACACAGTGTGTTTCTACCTTTTCTTATTATTCAACATCATGGCCCCCTTCAACCCTGCTTGCAGGGTTTATCTCAACTGCACATTCTGTTTGCATTTCTATGCGATTTACATGCTTTTTTACTTCACTTATGCATAAATTAAAAATCAAATCAATCAACCTCTTGGACAACTGAGCTGAGCCAGAGATCAACTGGGGGACTATTTGAGTTTAAGTTTCATTTCTTTTACTTTTCTGAATTCAGTTAGAAAGTCAGTAATGCTTATTGTAAAGAATGCTTTACACCCATTTCTGGGTAATCCATGCATCATTGGTTCAATGTGCAGAGGTTTAAATATTTACCATGCATTCTTAAGAGTCCTGTGGCTACCTTAATGCTACCCTTCATCGGAGTCCTGAATAACAGTGAGCCTCTCTTTCTTCACAGAGTACAATAAGACATCAGATGGCTGGATTGAATATAACGATACACAGTATTATATTAATTCTCAGAGGCTTGCTATGGATGATGCCAGAGCATACTGTCAGAAGTACCTTGGTGATCTTGTGGTCATAAGTGGTGAAAGTGAGAGGATGTTTCTATGGAAACAGGTGATGTATATCTGTTTTAAGGTCCTTTAGCAAACACCTGTGCATAATAATGTAATATCTGTTACTAAATTATATGTTTCTCTTAATTCACAATGGCACTGGTCGTTCATAAGGTATGAACGGTGATTTTAATTTTGATGGAAAATGGAAATTATATTTATATTATTTTAATTGATTTATTGAATTTATGCACTAATCCATGATGAAGACTATTTGACTATTTCTGGGGTGAGCTGGGGTAACTCTTTATTATACAGCCAGTTAATTACCCAGTATTTACTGGGTAAATACAGTTACTTGCATAATTATTCAATAATTATTTTGCTTACAGATTTAAGTACTATGAAACAACTTGTTAAGTACTATGTGAATACATTTCATATCTGGTTTCATTGTACTTACCTCTGAATTAAAAATATTTACCAAAAATTCACACATAATTAGCTGGTATTTGCATGGTAAATACTAGTCAATTAACAGTCTGTACAATTAAGAGTTACCAAACTCTGGCCCTTGAAGTACTGCTGGTTTTGTTTCTGCCCGACTGTTAATCATTTGAGGTCATCGATTGGCCAGAAATTCTACTCACATGGTGTCCTAGGTCTAATACAGTCCCTGAAAACCAGCAGCCGGGGACAGATTGCAGTTTTCATGGTCTAAAGTTTAATGTGACAGCACAATGTGCCATCTTCTGTTCTCAAAGATGAAACTGATTTTCTTTATTTCAGATATCCAGAGGTTATGAGGATCAGTACTACATTGGCATGGCAGTTGGTCTTGATAAATCATTTCAGTAGGTACACCTAACTATTTCTCCAGTGCATGTGATTACCTGTAATCAGTTTGTTTAGAGACATGCTTCCATGGGCGGCTTGTAGCGTACTGGTTAAGGTACATGACTGGGACACGCAAGGTTGGTGGTTCTGATCCCGGTATAGCCACAATAAGATCCGCACAGCCGTTGGGCCCTTGACCAAGGCCCTTAACCCTGCATTGCTCCAGGGGAGGATTGTCTCCTGCTTAGTCTAATCAACTGTCTGTTGCTCCGGATAAGAGCGTCTGCCAAATGCCAATAATGTAATGTAATGATTCTATATAAGACAATTGATATACTTATTTGGGAATACTAATCAAAATAGGTTCCCAATAAATCAACAGAACTCTTTGTACTTTACAGTACATTACAAATGAACAGGGAAAGAGAGCTTCACTACATGCTCTAGCACTTTTATAATCACGACCTACCAATAATCATTCACCAATCAAAATCATGCACAATGAAACTTCGAAGCCAGCAATAATTAAATCTGGATCCAAATCCAAATCTGGGCAGACTGTCTTCATACCTCCCAGGTAAAGAGAGGGTGGAAAGCCAGCAGTATTGGACCTTGTGGACCGTGATTTGATGATCTCTGTTTTATGCCATTTCCCCCCAAAACACTTTGTATTGGTGAATCTGCACAGAGCATGGGTGCTACTTACATTCATGGCTGCTGGGCTATTATACAGTCAGTGAGCACTTTATTAAGTATTTATTAGACATATTACGTCCTCTGCTGCTGTAGCCTATCCATTTCAAGGTTTGATGGGTTGTGTGTTCAGAGATGCTCTTCTGCATACAACTCTTACAACGCGTGACAATTTGTCACCTTCCTGTCAGCTTTGACCAGTCTGGTCCTTTTCCTCTGACCTCTCACATTAACCAGGCACATTAGCCCGCAGAACTGCTGCTCACTGGATGTTTTTTATTTTTCACATCATTCTCTGCAAACTCTAGAGACTGCTGTGTGTCCAGGAGATCAGCAATTTCTGAGATACTCAAACCTGGCACCAACAATCAATGCATGGTCAAAGTCACTTAGATCACATTTCTTCCCCATTCTCACATTTGGTCTGAAAAGCAGCTGAACCTCTTGACCACATCTGCATGCTTGTATGCATTAATTTGCTGCCATATGATTGGCTGATTAAATATTTGCATTAACAAGCTGGTGTACAGGTCTATCTTATAAAGTGTTCACTGAGTGTATATTCACAATTGTGTCATTTTACTGAGAGAAAATGTGTGAGCCGTATGTACTGTAGTGTCAGCTGCAGTTGTTTTGCTGTCTGCGTCTTCCAGGTGGATGGATGGCTCTCCTGTGTCATACGTAGCTTGGGAACAGAATGAACCAAACTTTGCCAACAATGATGAAAACTGTGTGACGATGTACAAGAGTATGGGTGAGTAGAGATGTGCGAAGCCAGTTCATCAATACAGACAGTAGCGTCAAGTATTTAGTCATTGGATATACTTATGGACAGTGATTGCATGTGCACTTTATATTATTAAGTCCATGTGACTTCAACTGATTAATTGGTACAATACTTAAAGGAACACTGTCATGCTTTTTTCAGTTGAGCTTATTTGGATTAAATGCTTAAATTCTGTGTGTATGCATTTTTTAAATCACCGTCAGTGTAGCCGTTTCCTAAATATGGGCCAAAACCTCTCAAAACAGTTTTGCCCCATTTGGCTTGAATCTCCAGTCTGTGTTACCCAGAAGGTAACGGGCATTCAAACTCCACCCGTGAACGTAGAGCCTGGTTTATGGGCAGTCACCCATCCAGGCAATCATATGGCACTGAGGACAGCTCAGCCATCAGCCATCATTTTGACATTCTACCGGCTCCATTGGAGCCATCACCATTATCAATAAATCTGACAGCCTAATGTTGTGTTTTGCTGGGTCACTTTACATTGGATTTTGACAGCTATACTGTTTTCACTCATTAGATTTTTGATGCTCTTGTTCAGTTGTAAAAATTTAGCTAGCCAGCTAACTATGATGGTGTAGCCCTCACTGAACATGAACATGAACGTGTTTGTTTTGAGAGGTTTTGCCCCATATTTAGGAAGCGGCTACACTGGCGGTGATTTTTAAAATGCCTAAAATGGGTGTTTTTGAACCAGAATGCTCACCACTCATCAGCTGAGGTGCAGTGGGAGAGAACAATTGAATCAGGGGATGATTAGGTTGAGAGAGCCAGGTGTGGAAATTACCAGAATACCAGGGAATCCCCGACTCATTGTGATGAGTGTCATGGAATGTTCAATGACCACAGGAGTCAGGATCTCAGTTTAATACTGCCACTGTTGATTCTCATAGCCCCTTTTGAATGATAACAATCTGTTTCATTATTTGAATTGGTTTGACAGGGTACTGGAATGACGTTAACTGTGGTGTGGCCCTACCATCCATTTGTAAAAGAGGCACTGATGTTCCTGTTAATACTACTGCAACACCTACCATAATGCCTACGGGAGGATGTCCCCCAGACTGGATAACATTCCAAGGAAAGGTAAAAACTGATCAAAGTGATTGATGTTGCCTTGAACTTTTTCAAATGTTCACTTTCATAGGAGATGAACAGAACAACTCAGGAAACAATCATGAGAAGCTGTTGTGATGGTTTGATGTTTAATCGCTGTACTATACTATACTTACAGTATACCCAGTGCTGTTAGCAGTTAAATTGTAGAATGTTTTCTTTTATGAATTATGAAACTTTCCTGTTCTCTAAAGCAAAAATAATATTGTAACTGTGACTTCTTTTTTATTCCAGTGCTACAAGATCATCGGGACCACTTCTGGGGAAAAAAAACCCTGGCAAGAAGCTAGGACCTACTGCATAAGCCTGGGAGGAAATTTAGTTTCTATCGTCAATGAAAAAGAGCAACGTGAGTGATGAGTTTCATATCCATTGTCACTTACAGTATCTCATTTGGGTATCAACCTAATGATAGCAAATAAGTACATGGTTTCGACCCTGGTGTTCATTGTCCCTTTAGATTTCCTGACAACCAGATTGTTTGGCCTGAATATGGACATGTGGACTGGCCTGAATGACGTGAACAGTGAAATGCGCTTCCTGTGGACAGATGGGAAAGGGGTTTACTTTACCAACTGGGCCAAAGGTCACCCAGTAACTGTGCCCGAAGGCCGCTACAGGTTCATGGATGAGGTACCCAAGCAGCTCTCATTGATAAATGCATTGCAAAGATTCAGGGAAATGCATTTCATTTTCAAACAAAAAAATGCATTGAGAAAATGATGACACCTAACTATTTATACCTAGATGTGGCATGCCCCATACCTTTATAGTGCCAAGAGTTTAACACTTTTCAGGGTTTCCCACATAAATAATTGCAATGGTTTTCTAAAGGTGTACTAGCAAGAGATATCGTTTTTGTATCATAACCTCAGTGCTTGAATTCAATAAGACATCAACTGAACTGCTGAATGTGATGTGCAAGTATATTAAGCAAAGCAAGACAGCATGCATACTCCAAAATACTGCGATCTAACTTTTTAACTAACCATGATAGTCCATACATCCATACATCCATCCATCCATCCATTATATTAACCCGTTTATCCTGAACAGGGGGGCTGGAGCCTATCCCAGCATACATTGGGCGAAACGCAGGAATACACCCTGGACAGGTCGCCAGTCCATCGCAGGGCACACATACCATTCACTCACCTACTCATACCCACGGGCAATTTAGACTCTCCAGTCAGTCTAACCTGCATGTCTTTGGACTGTGGGAGGAAACCGGAGTACCTGGAGGAAACCCATGCAAACACGGGGAGAGCATGCAAACTCCACACAGAGAGGCCCCGGCCGTTGGGGATTCAAACCCAGGACCTCCTTGCTGTGAGGCAGCAGTGCTACAGTTGATAAAACTAAGCAGGGTGTGTGAATCTTATTGTGGATATACTGTGGCTTGAACCATCAATCTTCCAGGTCCCAGCCATGTACCTTAGCCACTAGGCCACAGGCTGACCCTAGGATCCAGATTTCCCCTATCGGTGCAGCCACTATCTCTCTCCTCTCATAGGGCCAACAATCATAAACCAAATGGCAGGTAAACTACTGTAAATCCCCCGTAGAGATATACAGTGTATGAGATGTCCTTATACACTAGGTCTAAGCACCAGCCAGCCAGTTTAACTGTACTGTCTGAGTATTAATGAGGGCAGTATGGCGCTGCAGTGGAGTACACTGTTGCCTTATAGAAAGGTCCTTCTAGTATGGTATATTCATGTTCTCCTCAGGTCCACATGGCATTCCTCCTATAGTCCAAACATATGCAGGTTAGATTATTTGCAGGGCCTAAATTGCCCGGAGGCATGACCATGTGAGTGAAAGGTATGAACACGGACTGAAGTAAAAAAGGGTTTTATGAAGCAAAGTTGTCCAGGCAGCTCAGTAATCCTGCGTTGTGGAAAAAGCCCTGGAAGCCCCAAAATAGTAACAATTAGGTCTATCATCAGACACACATACACAAGCACCAGGTTTGAGTCAGATCTTTGGTGAGAGATGTCCATGGTGATGGAAGCCCCTTCCCTTTTCCCTCCTGGGCTTTTTTGCTTTTTGGATCAAGAGCGAATGTGCTGAGCACTGAATGCGTAGCTTGTTGTGGAACTGTTTTGTTACTGGAGCTCAGGCAAATAGCAATAAGCATCAATCCCATTGCCCCACCCTTTTGCATTATTTATATAGGGACTCTACTGGAGTGACCAGCATGAAGGATACTATATAGACAGCGTAAGTAGCCTGGATGCAGAATGATCTACCAGTGTAATGCTGAAATACTTTTGCATTAGACTTTCGGCAACGCATGATGCTAAGCGAAGCCATCAATTTGATTGCTCAAAGTTGGAATTAACATATTAGTCAGGCTCCCTTTCTTCTTTGTTAGTGAGGGAAATGTGTAAAGAGGAAAGATTATTGTCTTTGCTTTTGCAGCATGGATGATCTTGCTCTTGCTAGCTCGCTGATTAGAGTGAATGTGCTGAGCAGTGAACGTATTTCTTGTGAACTTTTTGGCCAGCTCCCTTTTGTTTCTGCATACCTTGTGTAAATAAGACAGCTTCAGAGTTGCTCTAAGGTATATTTCTTCACTTTGAAGGAGGTAGGGTACTGACTCCCATAGGCTTCAAGTCTCTATGATAAGCTAACAGGTTATGCACAAAAATGAAAATGAAAGTCTGAGTAAGTCGGAAAAATATTAATTTAACATGCTACAACACTCAATGAGACTAAGCCAATCATGGTTAATGTACATCATAAAGCAAGATTAAATAACAAAATAAACCAAGAGCTGCTAATTGATCTGCTTTCAAATGATTAACTGTAGACATAAGGCTTCTGCTACAGAACATTTCCTGTGTCATTGCTCTAAATCAGTGAGCCTTCTAACAATTCTCTTGACAAATGTTAATTGTGTGCTACTTTGTCTTTGTTCGTGATCAGGAGTTTGATTGTGTGGTAATGGTGGGAAACTCAGCTGAACAAGCAGGACTCTGGAAGGTTGAAGACTGCCTTGCTTCCAGAGGGTTCATCTGCAAGAGGAACATCGGTGAGGCCTTCTTTAGGCATTTGTCATAGCCAAAACTAATTTTGTGCATATACTGTAACTAGAATTTTCCTGTAGCAAAATGTTCATTGTATAACTGAAAAGAAACATGTTTGTTGTTTTATTCAGTCACATTCAGTCCTCTCACAGATGTGGCCACAAATTCCCTGCAGGAGAACATAAAAAAAATTAAAAAGAGACCAGGAAGCAGCCACTTTATGTTCATGACAGAAATGTTATCCTGCCATTGCGTGAATGTTATCCTGTTCTTACATTGTTTCTATTTAGATCCTTTGCTTCCCCCTTTTCTCCAAGTGCAACAAGTTGTTGGGAAGAAGTGAAATGCAACATTAGTCCTACAGGTTAAGGGTCTCTTACCTCAGTGGCTCTCAAACTCCTGGGGTAACGCTGTGTATGCAGGTTTTTGTTACAGCCAACCTCTTGCCCAGTTAAGGTTGTTGAATATGTGTGTTCAATTTCTTTCATAATTTTCCCTAAAATGTTTACCACAATGCAGGGCTGACCCATTAGTATTTGCTTTGTCCTTGAATTTTTCCATTACTGACCAAATGGTTTGTTTTTGTGACCCTATGACCACACTTGTACCATTTGGGAGCCTATTGGTTCACCTAAGTTCTGAATTTGATTTTTAAAAAGATTATGCATTTTTTTATGCAATCATTTGCAATACAGCACAATGTGAATATGGATTTTCTTCGTGCCATGCATAGCTATTTCTGACATAATGTGGCTCAAGAAGGTAAATAATTTCTCTAAACACAAAAAGCGTAATTAAGAAAAATGTACGGCATATTAAAATTCTGGGATTCCAAATGCTGTTGGAAGGAAAACCAGCATACACAGGCATATCTCACTGTCTTAAAGCATGTTTTGCATGTTCCAGATCCACAGATTAGTCCTCCGGTAACAACAATTTCACCCAAGACTTACTACAAGATTGGCAACAACTCCTACAAGGTGATGACTCAGAAAATGAACTGGGACGAAGCCAGGCGGCAGTGCAAGGCAGACGATGCGGAACTCGCCAGTGTACTCGACGGAGTAACTCAGTCCTTTCTGGCACTGACAATCCTTAAGCATAAGGAGCCCATGTGGATAGGACTCAACAGCAATGTGGTAAAGTAACCATATTGACATATGTACTCATACATCCAGTACTAAGTGATGCAGTGATTTCAAATTCTTCTGCCTTTTAGCTTATTATAAAACAGTACTTCTTGTTTCTATGACTAGACTAATGGTTACTTCCACTGGACGGACAACTGGCGGATGCGTTATACGAAATGGGCACCAGGGGAGCCGATGAACAACCTGGCCTGTGTGTATATGGATGTGGATGGGAAATGGAAGACTGGCTCTTGCAGCAGCTCATATTACTCTTTATGCAAGCGCTCTCCAGGTAGGCAAGTGACCCAACAAGCTGTACAAAATTAACTCTATGCTAATGGGTGACATTTTAGAGATGGAAGTGGGTTCAGGTCTAGGGTTTAAATGGGTATGTCAGGGAGTTTTTGTTGTGCTTTTTTTGTGTAATGCCTAGATTTAGGCGCGTCTTAATATGTGTTTGGTCTTAACTTTAATGCTGTGAATAGTGCTGAACTCAACTTCTCGGTGAATTCTGAACCCTGAACATTGAAAAAAACAAAGAGTTGCAGCAGTTTCTGAGATACTCCAACCACCTTGTCTGGTATCAACAATCATCCCACAGGCAAAGTGACTTAGACCATTCGAATGGTTGATGTGAACATTAACTGAAGCTCCTGACCCAAATCTACATTATTGTATGCTTTGTACTGCTGCCACACAATTGGCTGATTAAATAATCGTATGAATAAGTAGGTGTAATAAAGTAAAAATGTGCTTAATAAAGTGCTCGGTGAGTGTACATCTACACTTTATATTTCTAATATTTTATCCTCTATTCTACTGTGTATGTCTGCTATTCTTGCCCTTATTTGTGATGCTATTTAACAATTGTTATTTTATTTTATGCTTATTATGTAGTTATTGCTTGCCATGTCCCAAGAATTTAATTGTTCAAAATGACCTTGTGTTATTCTGTGCACTTGATAAATAAGACACTTATGCTGTTGGATGAATTGTAAGTGCAGGTTGTGTGCCTCTCCACAGATATTGCACCCACAGATCCTCCACAACTCCCAGGAAACTGCCCTGAGCCCAAGAAACGAAAGACATGGGTGCCTTTCAGGGGACACTGCTACACCTTCATCCACTCCTCAGTGGAGAACTGGGCCCACGCCTCCATAGAATGTGTGCGAATGGGTACAGATGGAGTTTCCTTCTCTTTTTCTCTCTTGATGCTTGTGCTATGTCCTCTGGGTCTGTTGAACATCTCTCTCACCATCTTTCTGACACTCTCCCCCCATACAACTATTTGACCCGCTTCCAGGGCAAGTGAATTGAAATGTTCAATTCACTTGCCTTTTTGTTGGCAAGTAGGTTTCTACACTGTCATGATGGTATGCGGAAACATAATGAAGAATCATTTTCTTTTTCATATTTGCTTCAACAGGAGCTGCATTGCTCAGCATTGAAGATCCAGTGGAGGCAAAATTCATAAAGGACAACCTAGAGCTACTGCAAGATTCCTCTCATAACTTTTGGATTGGCCTGTACAAGAACCTCAAAGGTAAATGACTATAGAGGGGTTTTCACAAGGAACATCAACATAAATAATAACAAATAATAACTTTTATTGAATCTATTGAATTGAATAGTGGTAATACCAGCTCTACGTTACATATTTGTATACTGTATACACATGTATACACATTTTTCCTGACTGGTCATCTTTCAAAATGAAAAATGTTCTACAGAGCAACAGCAACACAAACCTTCAAATCAGGGCGTATCCACATAAAAGTATACTGTTACTGTATTTTCACCACAGGGGATTGGTTATGGATTGACAACAAAGTGGTTGACTACACAAACTGGGACACAGATGAACCATCTTCCCATACATCTTACCAAGAGGGGTGTGTGGAAATCTACTCAGACAACACCAGATGGAACAATGTGAATTGCCAGAGGTACAAGTCCTACATCTGTAAAGCAGAAAAGGGTAAGTAACGTGACTTGTCATAATCAAATTAAGTGGGGTGATGTCAGTGCAAAATCTGACAGAACAATGTACTTGTTAAGAACACTTGTATTCTTAACATAAATTTCTCATACTTTTTTTGAAGAAAGGGCCCATATGAGTGTGCCAGCATCGGATTCAAGAACCACACCTAACTTAAGACAACTTCCAATCGAACATGTCTATTATAATACAGTATAGTACTGTAGGTGGGTTCCATTGGATAGATGGCCAATGGGATTAACAACATCAGGCACAACTGATACCTGAGTGGGTGGACTGCGGTACTTTGTTTTTGGCAAAACATTATAAAATGCCCGATCTTTGATAAGCTCAGTCTTTTTTCTCCTAAACAATCCACTGAAATATGCTTCTAAAAACATTTGAGGCGAGAAAGAAGCATTGCCTAGTTTGAAAGTTTGATCCGAGTTGTGTGTGCCAGGCGAGCTGGGCTGACATGCACTGCAAGGCTCTTGTGTATATGACTCGTACGACAGGTCGTAAACGTTGTTCCTACCTAAGAAAATTGGTGAATGCGCCAAGTTCTCTTAAATCACTCGTTTTAAGATATTTTAGCGATTTAAGAACAAATATGTTTGCATGAGTGGTTTTTACATGAGGCTTAGACTGACTTCTGGTTTTCTCCTGTTCAGTGCATTACTTTCCATCTGGAACCATTTGGTATTGCTTATACAGACAGCTTTTATCACTTTTGCTATATTTCAGGGGGCTGCGTATGCAATTTAACCCTGAGTAATAATAACTAAGGAATAGACAAAAAACAGGTGAATGGCAGGTAAAAACCTAAACAATTATTAGATAAAAAATTATTAGATCTCATAGTGAATTTATCTAGAGAGATGAGGGGTTAAGCACTGTGGGTATGATCTGCACACATTAGTCTCGCTTACTGATGACTGCTTATTGGCCTGGAGTGATGGTTCTATCACTGATATTTTCTTTCTTTTTCAGTTATACCACCTACTGGAAAACATAATAGAGGTACATTTTCTTTTTCTTTTCTTTTCTTTCAATATATGCCTTGCAACAAATCTTCGTGTGTTTGTTGCAGTCAAGGATATATCTCAAGGAAGCAATTAGACTGCCTTATGTTAATGTTTTGCAAATTCATAACATTGCATATGCAACCCATCAGCATTGATTCTATGAAAAAATTTTCACATTGATAATCTGCAGTATATCTTCTGTGCACATGGCCTTTAAATATTATTTTATGCCTGGCTGGGTATATAATCATAAAGTGAATACCATGGATGATTTATTGAACGTATACCCACTCACTGCTGCTTTTTGTGTGTGCTTCAGCTCTAGCTATTGAGCCACCCCACAGCTATGCTGGTGTTGTTGTGGCCATGTTCATCGTGATACTGACAGTAGCAGGACTCGCAGCATTTTTCTACCACAAGAGGAGGCAGCAGCAGCATGTGCAGGGAGAGTGCACATTTGACAACAGCCTGTACTTCAACACTGAAACCCGCGTTACCACCGTCGACACCAAGGGCCTGGTGGACCACATCGAGCAGAACGAACAGCCTGCCATCTGATCATGTCAGGACAATCTCATCACCACAGCAACCAGAAAAAAACAACAACTTTCCATTGAAAAAAATGTCCAAATGAACTTTACATTGCTGTGAGATTCTTCAGTGAGATTTTGTCAGGGTGTGGTGAAAAACAACAATATCGCAATATTTTTTCAATTTTGTTCTCTACTACCCAATGCAAAGCTTCATGGTGAATATTTATACATTTAAAATACTTTTTAGTTGTTCATAATTACGCATAATTGACAAAATGTTGTGTGATCTGGAGGTCCCATTCCCATCATACTTGGAAAGTTGTTTTGGGAGTTGCAGAAAGGAAACAATGTAATTAAGACAACATGGTTATGCACCACAAATTGCAACTGCTATACTGTATGTGTTCAATGGGAATTTGCTTCTAGTTAATATACACAGGCACATACACATGCACACACATCTGTATCCACAAACACACGCACAAAAGGGAAATTAAATCTTGCTTTTTGCAGTGAGGCATAAAATCTGTAGACATACCTTTGATCTAAACCGATATTACAAAATAATTGTTGAAAATGAACTTCACACTGCTTATATAATCAAATGTAAGCACTGTTGAGAATGTATGTAGTCCTGCTGCTCACTGTATAACAAGTTTTGTTTTAGTAATACTCTGCTTTAATACCATCAAACCTATTTTTCAGTACGTTCAAGAAAATCTTAGGTTTCAACTGCAACTATAGAAAAAAATGGGTGAAAATTGCCTATTTTATTATTCTTTTTTATTTTGTATTTGTACAGATTGATATTTTCCTACACGTAAATGTTGATAACCTATTCACCTTTGTGCTTCACTAGCTTGAAACATTTTCTAAAGATTTTCTACTCTGTATGCCAACTGATCACTATACATTTGAGGAGACTTGTATTTCATTGATTGACAGCTGTTTGATTGTAAATAAATGTTTAAAAACAAGAACTGAAAATGTACAGTGCCAGTGTATGATTTCAGTCAGTTTTCAGTCTGGCCATGACCCAATGGCCCTGAAGAGTGAGTCACGACTGGCCAATGTTCTTTATGTCTGCTCTAAAATGCCAACACTGAGCATCTTGCGTCAAGACAATATAAAACCGCAGTCTTTGTGCTTATCATTGACACAAATTCTATCACAGGCGTCTCTAGACTGATGACTCAAGAGAAATGTGTGTTTTTCACACTTGGCTGGTGAGGACATTTAGTCCATAAATAAGATTTACTTATTTCAATCAGTGAATGGAAATGTAAAAAAAATAATAATATGCTGCAGAATCGACAATCCACAGCGACTGTACATTCAATTCAAAACTTCTTAATGAAGAAGAAAATATGTTTTTCATTAGCTAACATGAGTCACCTATGGGCAATTCATCTAATTAACTTGCACACCTTCAGTGGCCTTTCACAGCTTTATTAAGGTTGTAAACCATAATAACCCCAATTCACTGATGGAGCTCATTTTTATCAGCAGAAAATGAATGCAGTCGCTTCAATTATTTTACACCTATTTATTTCAGCCATTGCCCAAAATCAATGTTTGTTTGAATAAAAACATCTTTAAAAAATGCAATATAAAATAAACAAAATATTAATATCAGTCTCTTAAAAACTGAAATTCATAGACATCCTTCAAAAGGAATGCGTATTCCTACCTCCATATGGACTTTCTAGCTCACCTACGAGTTCCATACATTAAACCTATAGGCCAGCAGAGGATGGGCATGCCCCTATAGCCTGGCTCCCTCCAAGATTTCTTCCCATCAGGGAGTTTTTTCTCAACACTGTTAGAAGGTTTTTCTCCCCAAAGGGAGTCCTTTACCTCATATGCTATTGGGGGCTAAGGGCTGATATGTTTAATTCTCTCCTGTGTTACTCTGTAAAGTGTCTTTGTGGCTGTCTTCTGTGAGAAGTGCTATTCAAAAATAAATGGAATTAAATTTAGTTAAATTCTGCTCCTGAGAGATCTGGTGTGGAGATACTGGTCTTTTCTCACACTCACTGGTTTGGACATACTGGCCTTTTTCTCACACTCACTGGTTTGGACATACTGGTCTTTTCTCACACTCACTGGTTTGGAGATACTGGTCTTTTCTCACACTCACTGGTTTGGAGATACTGGCCTTTTTCTCACACTCACTGGTTTGGACATACTGGTCTTTTCTCACACTCACTGGTTTGGAGATACTGGTCTTTTCTCACACTCACTGGTTTGGAGATACTGGCCTTTTTCTCGCACTCACTGGTTTGGACATACTGGTCTTTTCTCACACTAGTAATGCAGTGTAACTGGGATTCTGCAGCCCACAGAGTTCCCGTCATTATTGTCGCTGGAGAAGCTGAAAACTGTTCAAATGTGAGCAACTTGTTATTTCTACTCTTCGGCAAGAGTTCAAAGTGAGCCTGCAGGTGAAGCCAACAGCAAGAAGCCTATTTCTCTGCAACCATCAGGAAACAGAGGAGAGAGGCCCCAGTGCACAATCAGACATGTTGTTGAAGTAGTAGTGCTGGACAAATGTGCTTTGCAAAAATAGTCCTTACAAATACCTGATAGAAGCTTCAATATCTGACATATTATGGAGTGGACTGGATTCAGAGTCTGGGTATGTTTCTGCAATCAGAGATGTGCCATGGTTTATTATGTAATTTTATTTAAATTTACATATTATGTAAATCATATTAGTCTGTCCCAAATGGTACAAAAATGGTTACCTGGCCAAAGTTTGCGGGTTTGTCAGACAAAGCAGAAGTGTAAACTCTCCATCTCTGGTTGTGTTGACTTGCTTGCCTTTTCTTGAACCAACAATGTACTTCATCTTTCATGGATTATGTGCCATGTCACGTCTCTTGCAGCAAACACTATGAAATTATGCTAAGGAACATCCAACCTACATGTGGTTGTGCCAGTTAGCATAGCGAGAGGTGCTAAAATTGTTACCATGGTAATAAAAAACAAGGGAGTAATGCATCTTACAGTATACAGCTTGCATAGAACGGTTGATGGGTTAATAGTAGGCACACAATATTTATATTTGGACCACTGTATTGGCTGTTTTCATGTTTTATTTATGTTTTGATATTGTACTTTACTCAATAACACAGTAACAAAAAAGTAGCAGTTGTCAATAAATTCAAAATAAATATCTAGAGGTGAGTTTCTATCTCTGCAGAAGGATATGCTGCTGTTACTGCAGCAACATTCTTGTGGACATGACAGGTTTAGAGCAGAGGTTTCTGCATTGCTAATTTAAAAGGTTTAAAAGGCGCCTGTAGATGAATATAAAACACATGCACATATGTATGTCCTGGTTATGTCTTAGTTTTTTTGCTCTCTAGCATTCTAAAATTTTAATTTTCAGAACAGCTCAATCTTAATTTAAATGCTCATGTTGCCATTCCAGAAGATCGCGGCTGTTCCTCTGAAAATGTTTTTTACTGTTTCGTGATTTGGACAATCCTCAAAGTGTATCTTTGGCAACCGTGGGACGGGCACCATGCCTAGAACATCAATAATATCAAAAAGGCCATTCACACCCAGCGTATTGCGCACAATTACATTTTTTTAAATATATATATATATATTTAAAACCTGAATTGTCTTCCATACATATCCTTTGTGCTAAACCACCTAAATGAATTTAGACTGACAAAGAAACGCAACGGTCTGCCTGGAATGCAGCCCCAATCCACAATAATGTGTGGGTGTTGAAGTGGATTTATCAAAGGTACCTTGGTAATGTGCTAGGTATTCACTTCTTGAAATACTAGTCTAATTACATGTTGATCTTATGCATATTTTAGATAATGAACAGACGCAAAGTATTACCATTAATATTCCTCCCAAGCTGGAATGCCCAATCATATTAATTGCTGCCGCCTCTGCTGTCGATTAGGGAGAGAGCAGACAAGTCTCTTCCAAGTCAAGATGTGTCATTTTTAACAGGTGTTGTGTAGAATTTTAACACATTTAGAGAATGAGGGTGCTCTGGGACAACACATGTTGTGTTGATTTTGACACAGTAAATGCCATTCCTTTGAATGCGCTTGTAAGAAAACCCCCCAAATACACCAAAAGGCAGACGTATCCGAGAGGTGAAGGAAACCTGTGTAGTCTGACCGATGCTACAGGAACAGGGTTAATTTAATTTTGTTCTGGTTTATCTGACTCCAAAAGATAAGTTCAAATGTTCCTCTGTTCTAACAGTTTAACAAAAGGAACTGCAAATGTCCGCCAATAGTGTGGCTCTATAAGATCGCTATTCATTTGTATAGACGCGGACGTACCTGTGGCATGTATAGCCTACAATGATACACTTAGTATGCATCTTGTGACGGTACTGGTGTATAGGCGAGTGACTACGGGGTGCAGGTATCCTAGGTTGTCTATGGGTGTTAGGACTCTAAACTGCTAAGTGTGCAGTGGTATAAGTCAAGAGGATGCAAGTTCAAATTAATATAATTTATTCAATGTGCATTGCAGAAATAGAATGACAATGTGTTACAAGAATTACAAGTTGTAATATGAATGGCTATACGCAAATGGTTGCCAGGAGATCGTATTAGCCAGTCTCTTCGAACCATTCCACGTTCCCCTCTATATACCCAGGGTTTACAGGAAAAGAACAAATCATCAAATAAAGAGTCACAAGATGGCGGTAACCATGGTCCTGCTGATGTTATCTCTGTATGTCCAACAAATCTGGTTAACCTTTGTATTACAGCTGGATGCTGACTCACAGGTAACTTGCATTACCTGTGGTTTATTCCTACAAGATCTTTATTCAGCAACCAGTGTACTACACCACCAATGACACCAAACCATTTCCCACATCATTAGCTATCTAAAGACACCAAACACTGTTTGTGGAAAACCCATGGTTTATACAGAGCTATTTCAACTCATCAGTTCTGGGAGCATTCCACTGAGGTGGCAGAATTGTGCAGAGGCAGCACAATGATGGGAGCAATAGTCCTGTATTGACAAGCACTGTCTTTTCATCAAACCTTGCAGACCCTGAGTCAACATGGTCAACACAGTCTATTTCCTTTTCCTTATGTAAAATGCCCTACACGCTCAATGACTGTGATTGGGCAACACAAAGGTGTGTCATTTGTTAAACTTTTAATTTAATTGGACAATATACATTCTGTCCACTGAAAGTACACATTAAATGCAAATGCACAAGAATTACTTGCATGTAAAAACCTTTTTACACATTACCAACACTGATTCTAGAGAATTCTTACGCATTGTGTGTCGAAAGTGCTCAGAATTAACAGAACCTGTGTCAAAGCACTCTTGACACAGCATATTTGTAGAGAAAATGACACGTCTCTTCTTAGAGTGTGATATCAGTCCTTGCTTCTTTTCACACTTTGCACACGCTTGCACAGACACATCGCGCAGGTTAACAGGCTGACAGCAGGTGCCTTATCTATCCTCTGGAATCACTAATGTGTGATGGGATGCTGCCTTCCCTAGACGCTCCTATAGCTGTCACACCACAAGATGTGCTCAAGCCGCCATTTTGTATTTAAACTGTCTGGAAAAATGAGTGAAATTGAATGGTGCAGCAGTGTCACATTCACTTCAATCAAAAAGACTTTGATCGCTGTATTAAAAAGATTGACAGCAGATACTTGGGTGTCATCTTTGGGTGGGCATTTGGATTATTTTGGTGCGCAATAACAAAAATGTTGCTTTTTTGAGAATGGGGGGGGGGGGTAGCAAAAGGAATGCAATTACAACATCTCATTTTTGTAGGGGGGTCAGAAAAAACTAAGCATGACTCTTATTTTGAGGCTAGACAAAACAACACTATGCCTCTAATTCAACTGACAAAACAGGATTATACATACAGTGGCAAAAAGTGCACACGAACAGCGACGGGAGTCTTCAGACACAGAACCCCAGCTATCAGGAGGAGGCTCTAAACCGAGAGGGGCGAACTCCAACACACACGTACGCTACTTTATAACATAACAAAAACTGGAAATAACAGATTCACAAGGACATTCCCTTCTCGGCTCCACCAACATTGCAGGAGACTTAGGAGGGAGACAGACACACCAGACGCCACGTGGGTATCAAACACAGAACCCCTGGAAATGTAACGCATTGTTCTCCGCCAAGAGAACAATGCGGAAGTAACCATACTACTCAACCCACCTCGAATACCTCCGACTTAGATCCTCAGGTACCGAAGCTGCGCAACGCTCTCTCATAGGGATAATACCTCCGACAATGCTGTATAGCCTTAGTGCAATACGTACAATAACCGACACTGAACTATGATGGGAACGAAAACACTGCATTTTGAATAAAGTGGCGAAAAAGAAACACCTCGCTATAAATAAACTAACGTAAAGCGGATGTCAGCCTTGGAAACAGCACGCCATGGCGAAATGACACGCCGCAGCGCCAAGAGAAAGTTCCACATACAAATAGGGTGAACATCGTCCTCTCCGTCATGCTTGCCCCAAGCCACAGGAAGTCTGAGCCAATCATCTGAATTACAAGCGGGCCTCAGTACTTCCACCATCCACCTTAAAGCGTCAGCCTACCGCTCCTTACTTGACAAAGCCGTTAACACGAGGCAAAAAATAAACTCGGTGGACGAACAGCTTATGAGAGAAGGGAGCAGCACAGGGTGCAATAAACTCCCACCCTAACATTTGGCCTAGACAGAAAAAAGATTCTGATGGGGGCTGAATCTGTGGATACACTTCTGCTTGTGAGCACACATTTGAGTCCCATGCAGCAATAGAAGAAATTGTTCTGGATTAAAATGTGCATTTTTCAGCTCTAATTGCAGCATTATATGTGGAAAGAGAGGAAGCTGTTGAGCGTTTTTTATGTGAATTTGCAGCTGATTCATTACTGTACCGGAAAGAAAAGTTCCATAGAGGTCCATTATATCACGGTGAACTGCGCCTAATAACTAAAAAATCATGTCATATTTCCGCAAAACTATTGGGATGGTTAGATACACTCAGTGAGCACTTTCCACTTAGAAGTTTGATGCATTGTGTGTTCAGAGATGCTCTTCTGCTGTAATGTGTGGTTATTCGTATTACTGTTACCTTCCTGTCAGCTTCGACCAGTCTGGCCCCTCTCCTCTGACCTCTCCCATTAACAGTGTTTCTGCATGCAGAACTGCTGCTCACTGGATGTTTTTTTTTTTTGGTTTTTTTGCACCATTCTTTTCAAACTCTAGAGAGTGTTGTCTGTGAAAATCCCAGGAGATCAGCAGCAAATACTCAAACCATCCTCTCTGGCACCAACAACCATGCCATGGTCAAAATCACTGAGATCACATTTTTTCCCCATTCTGAAGGATGATGTGAACATTAACTGAAGCTCCTGACCCATATCTGCATAATTTTATGCATTGCACTCCTGCCACATGATTGGCTGATTAGATAATCGCATGTATAAGTAGGTGTACAGGTGTTCCTAATAAAGTAGTACTCTTGCTATGTGGAAACATACTTTAATTTAATTTTTGGGTGGACTGCCCATTTAAATTGGCTCTTAGTTTTCCATGCCTTTAGATCGATGACTGATGCATTTATTTTCCAGATGCTATGCAATGTAACCTATTACTCTTTTAAACAGTCTTTTTCTTTGTGAACCCTGTGAATCAATTTTAAGACAGGATAGGGATTCATTGTATCAAGCTTTAGCGTTACAATTATATGCTGTACAGTTACAATAAATGAAGGCTGTAATTCAGAGCATTGAAACAAATCTTTACTAGAGAGATAGCTGAATAGTTTAATCGACCAATTCCACAATCTGCAACAGTCTAACAGCAAAGAGACAGCAGTGCATGAATTCTTAATTTTCCCCTTCATTAGGTCATACTGTATATACACACTATGTGCCATCTTATCGATTGAAGAATTTGGCAAGCATCAGTCCAATTGTGACTGCAGAAGTCACATGTTTTGCCTAGTAAGAAAATTCTGTACTGCTTTGTGCCTACACCAATTAAGTGTCAATTTAGCAGCTACATTAATGTTGCTTCCCTTTTCAGTTTTTCTCTGGTGCAGAAGGCAGCAGCATGCTGAGAGTGAATAGCGTTGCACTGCACAGCCCTCCAAGCTATCAATCATCTGGCAAGCTCCCCCCATGCTCGGAGAGCCCTCATTGTTAAAATGAAAGCAGATTTCTCCATGGCAACTGGAACCCTATAAGGTTGTTGTCGCTAATCCTCCCAAGCTTACACAATTCTTATTTCTGATAAGAGGTTTTACCAATGCAGTGGAATTCTCATCAAACCCTTCCTTTCCACCCACAAAAGGACTAAAACAGACCCTGCTACGTTCATACAACTAAGAGAGGTAAGAGAGACAACATTCAGCATTATTATTTTTCTTTATTTTCCCAATGTCAAACTTTAGGACAACCGACAGTTTGTTTTGGATGAAAGCAGACTATCAGTAGTTTTATTGTGTGAATAATAGGTGAAAAAATGAACAGCGAGGGGTACATCTGCCTTGACGTGTTGTAAATAGAGGATAACCGGCTGGCTGTTTGTAGAATGCTGAACTATGTTGTGCTTGCGATTAGAGAACGCATACACTATACTTTCTTTTCGCATTTAGATAAAATTCCTGTCACAGCTGTTAATGAGTGCATTTTTAATTATTTGCTGAGGATTTCTGTGAAAATCTGAATCACATAGCATGCAAATGGGTAGATGCTGCACCTGACAAACATATCTGTAGACTTGACATTGCATGTGGACCAAATTCCAGTCATTTAATGCTTATCTGAGAAAAAGAGCTAATGTTTGCTTGTATTTAATATTGCATTTGTTTAGCAATTATATGCTTCCCTAACAAACAATGCGCATTATACACAGAGTCATTAATATCTGCAGTTATTCTGGATTATTGCAACTGACACTATTAGCAGCCATGTCGTTAACAGTGAAAGTTAATGGCTGGCTGCAAAAAAAAATCATATGTGCATGTTCAAGTTATTGAGTCCAAAGCATACTGCAGATTCCATCCAGAAAGCTATGCAGAAAGGATGAGGTTTTCCTTTGTTGTTTTTATTTGCATATTCTCTATTAATATGCTGTGGAAATAATTTTCTATAAAGTGAAACCTTCCCTGCCCCCCGCACAACCCCCTTCCCTCCCTCCCCTACTTCCCCTGGCCCTTTCGTCCAGCTAATCCTTTTGTTGTGGATTTTGGGGCCAGAGTCCTACCCAGACCATCTCCTTCGTATGGGGGCTAATTCAGGTGATAAGTACCCAGTAAGACCGCCTGTCGTTCCCTCACAGCTTGTCAATGTAACTCAGCGTTGGTAGGCGCATTAATCACGCCCTGCCGAACTGCATGCATTCCACCTCCGCTGGTAAAAATCCCCCCCCCCTCAATGTCCCTCTGTGAAGCTCCAGTCCAGCAGGCGGAGGCCAGGGCACGTGAAACCCGGGCCCCCCGAATCACCAGTCATGCGTCTCTGGCCCCGCTCCTTCCCCCTGGTGCTCCTGTGCCTGACGGAGGGCATTCTGGGAGTGTGGGGGCACCAGGACAGCTACCTGCAGGACGTCCTGCAGGCCCTCCCCCTGGGGGACCCCACACGGATGGACAGGAACCAGACGAAAATCCTCATCTCCAGCCTCTTCCATGCCGTGCAGTGTCCGGACAGGATTGCTGGCACACGGGAGCAGTGTGAGCAGGTCAGACGGTCCTGCTCCTGCCCTTACTCTACCACCCCTGGACTTCCTCCCACTTTCAATAGGAATCACCTATAGAATGCCTGCTGAATGGATTTATTTATTTGTTTTTTTTATATAATTGGTGAAAATGGATGAATTGGCATTGCACGTGGATCTCCTTTCTTTTCCTCCTTTCACACTAGTATTCTGCACTGGTCTGAAAGTATGTTTGGGATACAGAAAGAAAACATATGAATCGAATGAGAAATATGTTTGAGAAGTGGACTAGAGTTTATTGATAAAACAGTATTGAAGTTCATCTTTCTGTGTGCATTTGCTTTAGAGAGGTTAGTCATTAACATCTTTGCAAGATTCCATTCTCTGTGTGCTTTATATCCAAATACTGGATTTCTCTGAACATTTAATAGAGTGTTTCAAAGGTTAAATTGATATATTCGTAAGTTTTAAATAAAGAAGAATGAGCGTCCTTGAGTAATTATAGTTTCGCAGTGTACGCTGACATTTGATTGAGGCTTACATCACTGGCAATGCCAGTGTTTCAATCCGCCTCCATAATAAGTGCCCTGCTCTTTTTGGCAGCGTAGATGGAGGCTGTCTGCATAGTCCGGAGTGGTTCAGTCCTGATATTGTACATTGTCAGAGAACAGTGAGGCAGATTTACTGCAGTGCTCTTCTGGTCCTATACCCTTCGCTCCTTTTCCCACAGTGAATTGTTTAAAAGGGAAATATTTGCAGGCTCAAGCGTTTCACCCACTTCAGTGAGACTGTGTGAATCTGCTGCTTTTGGCAGAGGCCAGGGCACAACTGCACATATTCAGCTCGCTAAAAAGCTGGCTCTTCACAATCCAAGGTGCCATGCAAGGCTAGGATGACTGCCAAGATAAAAAAAAAGGGCTTTTGTCGGGGGCATAATGAACTAGAAAAATGAATTCTCTTTACTGAAATATTTTTGTATATATAGATTTTTCCTGGATTCAAATAAATGACAACAGCATAGTTAGCAAATGTGTTCTGGTTGGAACCCCTGGTCATTTAATGTAATCCTGATTTGCTTCAGCTTAGTATACACCTGATTGCATATGAATTCCCTTTCATCAAATTAAAAGCAAATGGTTGCGTTGTGGTTTCAAAGATGTTCATTGGAGCTAAGATGCGCTTTATACACATTTGTCTTTGGCAATCCTATCATGGTCTACAACAAAGCATGGTCACACAGTGCAGTGTAAAGTGATAATACAGGAAGTGGTACAGGAAGTTCCTTGTGCAGGCTTGGTGGTTCTCACTTCCTTGTGGGATCCTGGTGAAGCCTTTGAACTGCACTTAGCAGGCAATGCTCTATCGTCATGTTCAGAATGACAGCAGGTATGTGCTGCAGGCTTAGCACTTATACCAAAGTACTCACTTCAGTAGTTAAAACGGCGAGCCGTTATACAATTTTACTGAACTTACCATTACCACTTACCATAAAACCTATTATTTTCAATTTTTCTAAAATTCAAAAAGACTTTCAAGAAGTTACTTTGGTTTTCCAAACAAATCATACATCCAACTTGAATATATTTGTTTTGCCAGCTACCATGTTACCATTATGATGTCAACACGAAGAAGTGGACTGCATATCTTAAAAAAGTATTATAGGGATAGTTCACATTTTTACAACCAGGTCTGCTGAGTTTCTCATCATGAATAATATAATAACTTGGGGACAAGTGAGGTTCAAAGTACTCCTACATTGAGTTTGTGCAGCTCATTCTCTGTTAGCTGATAGTCTTTTTAGCCAAATAATAGCCAGATAACATGGATTTAATGGGGGCTAAAATTCACTACTTGACAGCTGTTTAAAAAAAACAGTATCTATAAACCAAACTTAAATTAACACTAACAATAGAGATACAGTATGTTTATTTGATTTTTTATGAACATTTCAGCTAATCTCCAACATTCTTTATGCATGTTTTCTAGACAGATACTTGAAAATATCCCCCATTTAATCTTCTTGAAGTTTTTGTCTTAAACCTTTAGTCAGTGGCTGTTTTTGCCAGCTTGTGGCTTAACAGGGCTCTTTCTCGTTAAGTAGTTTAAATGTTCAGGTCCTTCCCCCTAAATAACAGTACATTATTAATTCAGCATCATAGCTGGTAAACAAGGTCTTTAGTTGATCAGATTCCACTTTCCTTCACATACATGAGAACAAGCCCTCCCAAAATGCTGTGCTGTTGCGGTTGCAGTGCCTGACAACGGACACGCTGCTCTCAGTCCTGGAGGAGGATGGCCGGGAGTATCTCTCCGAGGAAGATTTCCAGCGGCTTTCCACTGTCCTGCTGTACTACACCCTCAACATGAAGGATCTGTGTGCCTCCAACTACTCCTCCAGCTCCCAGGACTACCAGTACTACATCTCTGCAGTGATGAACCTACACCCTCAGGAGGATGACGAGTTCCTCTCCCCGAATGAGACGGAGAGCGCCCTACAGCTCATCAACCAGTACTACCTGCCCTCCACCTCCAATCAGGTGAGCACTGCTCCATCAACACACTGAGCGCTGCACCATCAACATAGGACTGGACCATAACTTATTTTGTTGTGTTTGTTGAAATATACATGTACAGTGTGTTTTTGAACTCCAGTGAGTTTTGGTAAATTAGGACTGAATCATTCTTCATTCACTCAGTGCACCGATGCCTCGTCCCTGATGGAGGAGGTGGACATCCTGGATAGCCAGGGAGCGGATTTCACCTCCATATCAAGGCTGGCTGGGGCCATTATCGCCCGCGTTCTCCAGGGGCACTGTTTCAGCAAGAGGAACCTCCCCTCCCCCGGATTCTTCACTGACTTCATATTTCAGTCCCTCAACCGAACCAGCGGCCTTGATGTTATAGGTGATTTTAATTGAAAATCAAATAGAGAAAAACATACGGTATTACACAGCAGGAAGAGTCTGTTACAATATCACATCCATCTGATTCAGAGCATTCATTTTCAATGGGAAGGTACTGTGCTGTTCTGAGGGAAGCTGTCGTGTTCCTGTTGACCCTCTAGATTTAGAAGGTCTGCTGCACCAACTTGGAGTAGGAGGGGCAGGGGCTATTCATGTGCACAGTCGACAGAGGAGGAGTATCATAGGCTCTTCCCAAAAGCAGAGACGATTGGACGGCTGCACTCAGGAGCCCAGCGCGGATTGGACACAGGTGAGGGTACTAAGTATCATATGTCCAGGCAAATAACAGTATTGAGACTTTTCTGACCTTGTATGTATATCATTCTCAAAATTAATTAACAAATGTAAATATTTGTAAAAAAAATTCCTGAAGTTATTTGTTGAAATGCCCACGTCCCCTCTTTATCCTTGTTATGTGTATACTAAATAATCAATCTGTAATTTGAGCTTCAAATGTTAATCCTGTTCATTTTAAACTTGAAAGGTAGGAATTTGTAGCACATAGGGGTGATGTAGCACTGTGACAGTTTTTCACAATATAGATACCAGGAAATTTTGTACTGACTAGTTTAGGTGATGACATGTATTACAAACAAATCTATGAGACAGCTTACCATGCCCAACAGTACACTGTGAGCTACTCTCATTTCTGGAAATGACGGGAACCAGAAGAACCGCACAGCTTGCTGCAGATTTGATATGAAACTGTGTAATGGCTTTGTGTTCCTCCTTGACTTTGTCTGTTCAATGCCCTTGTTCTGTGTGCACAGGTCTGCTTTTCAGCCAGTCAGCTGGTGGATATTTTCGTGCTGGACCCCCACTCGCCTATCTCCAAAGAACACTTCAGGCACATTTGCCCAGCCATCATCCAGCAGTTGCTAGGCGACGTGTGTGCTTCTGCAGAGAGGAAGCCTCTGATTTCTCCTCCGAGCGCCATCGAGAGTAAGACCTCCTGCTCCAATCACAAACCCCTATCTGTAAATCATCATTCTCTCTGTGAGACGTACACAGCACCTCCACAAACCCCTATCTGTAAATCATCATTCTCTCTGTGTGATGTACACAGCGCCTCCAAAAACCCCTATCTTCAAATCATCATACTCCGTGTGAGACGTACACAGCACCTCCACAAACCCCTATCTGTAAATCAGCATTCTCGCTGTGACATGTACACACCTCCACCTCCATCTACACCCTCCATGGGGCAACATTGGCGGTAAGAGCATTTGTCTGGAAGTCGGAGGGTTGATGGTTAAATCCCTCCCTGGGTGTGTCAAAGTGTCCCTGAGCAAGATACCCAATTGGTCCTGACGACACGGTTGGTGCCTTGCATGGCAGCCAATCACCTTTGGTGTGCGAGTGTGAGCATGAATGGGTGAATGAATCAATTGTACTGCGCTTTGGATAAAGGCACTATATAAATGCTAACTATTTACTATCCACACTCCCCTATCTGTAAATCATCATTCTCTCTGTGAGATTTTTGTTTCAGAAATGTAATGTGTGCAGCTGAACTGTGATCAGTAATATATTAAAGCAGTACTGTAGTAGTATCAAAATTGCAACAATGTCGATATAAAACAGTATGTTTGTGATAATGTAATGTTACTACAGTAAAATGTTAACTTTCAATTCCATTTTAATTCATAAATTGCTTTTTACATGCAGTATTATATTACAATGAAATTGCATGTAAATGTAGGTAATACTGTTATTAACATTTATAACATGAAGAAGCATCATCAAAAATGAGGAATTCATGTAGTATATTTCTGGAGTGCATTAGGCTAGCATCCCTATGCCATTACATTTTGAGGGGAAATGAGTCATCTTTTAAAAACAGGATTTCCAGACAAAGCGGATCTAATTCGCTCTTCTCGTTTCAGGTGGGAATGAGATAAAAATAGTATCAAAAAAGCTTTTCATTTGAACCATGCCACTATGACTCACAAACAGGCTATGGGCACAACTATCAGGCGGAAGAGAGCATAGCTTCTCATGCCTTCTGCACGGAACAGACAGCAGGTCTGTCGCGGTTTCCCATCGCTTGACCATGTAGACTCAGCTGTTCTGTACAGTATGTTCCTCTCACCGCCTCACCATCACTTCGTCATTTGAATGCCGTTGGGTCATGGCTGCCCAGACTATGAGTAAGCAGTCCAGGGTTTAATCAGCCTAATGCTTGAATTAATTACACATTCTCACTCAGCGATTGCGTCACATTTGTGTCCCTGAGAAAATAAAGTAACATCGACAGACAGTCATCGCACCATTTGGCTGGAAGTTTGCATCTGTTTTACCACGGAGGCCTGCTAGAGGTGCCGCAGGCACACTGTAAGACCCCTGTCCCCACCCCTCTATCTCTGCAGAGTATGGCTACAGCACGGTGGCCGTCTCTCTCATCACCCTGGGCTCCATGATGGGCATCGCCCTCATCTTCTTCAGCTCGTGCCAGGAGACCTACGCCCTGCTGCTGCAGCTCTTTGTGGGCCTGGCTGTGGGCACGCTGTCTGGAGACGCCCTCCTGCACCTCATCCCACAGGTGGACGCTTTAAAGACACGCTCACCTCACGCTCACAGATATGTATCGTGTACGAAACTCGGCTTCCACGCTGAGACATATTTAACAAGAAAGAAAAAATGAACAATTGCATTTAAGTGCTTAATATATTACAATGGCAGCAATAATGACAGTATGATGATAAGTTATTAAGTCATTATTAGTCATTATTATTATTATTATTATGTAATTATAAATGTAAAATATAAAATGGTTATAAGCATGTTGATACTATAATTAAATAGTATTGTTGCATGTAAAATACCGATTTTGAGTGGTGCGGTCTATGTTTCCCCTGCCTGTGAAACAGGGCGATTCAGGAAACAGGCGCTCTATGTGCTATACACTCCAGGTCATGTCTCTGTGATGATGAGGAACACACATTGAATTAGACCAAAAGAAACTCAGACCAGACATCTGCTTGTGAATATTCATTAGCTGCGAGGCCATTGCCTGCCCGTTTATCATTCTAGGTTCTATGCATATGCATAGATTTGTAGCATCTAATGATTCTGAGGAAAAATATATAGTCCTGACCTCTCATGAATATTTATTTAGAGCAGTACAGCCCTTTAGTCAAAACTGGAGGAACTGCTATAGGCTCTGGTGGTGATTGACTGTCTCTGACTGGTAGATTTACTGTCGTTCTAACTGTGAATTAGTGTTAATGGAAGTAATGGAAGTACTCTTAGTGTTAATGGAAGTACTGGTGATGATGGGGCATGACCCAACACTGACCCACAAAGAAAGCAAATACCATGAAAGCACACAATGCTAGTGACCTATGGAAACAGTGTGTCAGCAATTTCCCTTTACTTCTTTACTGAATAGTTATGTTTCTGAATTATTGATTGAATTTTGAAAGACTGCTGCTTGATTGCTTACACAATGATGCAGGTTTTTTTGTTAATCATACTGCTTCCTCTATTCATATAAACAAACATTTTCCCATTCTAATTATATGTATTTGTATTATTGTATTACTATTATTCCTGCTGTTACTGCTTTGTGTTGTGCTTCAAATGCCAGATTCTGATTCATTTTTAAGAGGTTCAGTAATGCTCCTGGTTCCCCTCTGCTCCAGATCCTGGGTCTTCATGAGCACAGTCACTATGACGACCAGCATGCCATGGAGAACAAAGACTACCTCTGGAAGATTCTGGGAATCATAGCGGGAATTTATGGATTTTTCCTTATTGAAAGAATATTCTCTCTGGTCATGCCAACATATGGCCAGGTGAATCCTTTTTAAAATCATAATAATAATTTAAGAACATTGTTAAATATTGCTGGTTGTATTTTAACATGTGCATGCTTAACCAAATGCTATTATGATTATTTCTGTATCTTGTTTCTTCTTAATTCATCCATGTTTTGAAATGTTAGACACAAGCCAAATTCAATATAAATTCACATGAGTGCACATTTTGGTTGGTAATATGTTTTGTTGTATGACTGGTAAAGTTATAGCTTTAGTTTTATCGATGGTTTTTCTTTAGACTGTATTGCCACAGGAGTGCACAGTTGAATGTGTGCTGAGCAGTGGAGTGATGTTTTTTGTAGTTTTCCTGTGTAAGAGTGCGTGGCTCTGGAGCGGCTGAGCCAGCCCGGCGGTGTTGTCCTCGGACACCGGGGGGGTGTGCGCAGACTCACGGTGTCCTCTTCTTCTGGCAGGGCCACGTATTCGCCAACCAGCACAGCCATTCCCACGACCTCTCTCTGGAGCTGAACGGCCAGGCGCAGAGGGGAAAGTCCATCTCCACCATGCAGCTGGTGAGTGACGACGGGTCTTGTGGCTGACCTCGCAGTGCGGGGGTGGCGTGCCCCCTTACCGCTCAGGAAGACATGGGGGTTTGACCTCACGACTTACCAGCAGCTTATTCAGCAGCCCTCGTTCTGGATCTGACACACATCCAGCGAGGATCCGCTCCCATTGGACGAGGCCGGGAGCCCACGGACCAACCCTGGTGGTCACGTTCTGTGTGGGATCAGGGGTCTTCCACATCTCCTGAATTATTTATGACCAATCCCTGGGAGCAGATCCTACTGCACGGCCCTTCTGGATAACTGGATGTTTGGACAGAAGGAGCTCCCTCATTACTGATGGCTCTCTGATCGTTGGGAAGGGAGCTGTGAAACACCCGGACTAAGACAGGGCAGACTGAAGCTGCCCAGGTCTGTACTTTCATGATGCTGTGATGTCATCGGCCCCCGGCCCCCATTCACCCAGTCGGTGCAGCTAAAATAAGACCTAATGACAGCAGCAATGCCTGTTCCCCTGCCACTGCCCACCACTGCCCCCTGACCTTCCTGTGTCTTCCCTCCGCCCTCTGCTCACAAAGCGTCCGTCAGTGCTAGCGCATGCCGGGAATGTTTAGCAAACCTGTCACATTCGGCAGATGACATGAAAGCGGAGGAGGGTGTGTGTGATGTGCCAAGATGCTGTCGTCAGTAGAAACCGTCTTGAACCATAAAACTGTACAAAATGAAACACAACTTCAAGGATTTTATCTTTTTTTTTTTTTTGCCTAGATTAAACAGTATCACTGGAGCGCGGATGAAGCGATTTGAACCATCATGTAAATTTATGCAAATTGCGCATCGCAGGAAATCATGGGAACGGAGCATAATTGTCAAGTGGGTGGCGGAGAAAGTGGAGCGGGCGATGGGTGAACAGGGCCCCCGGCGAGCAGGTTGAGTCATCCCATCCTCACGCAGCCTGCGTGGGGGAGCGATAAGTCCCGGGCGCCGGTTCAGGGACCCAGTGCGTATAAAAACGGCTCCAGCGCACGCTCCAGCTCAATGGCTGTTTAGGAGAGGGGGCGACTCTCGCACCGCCAGAACTTCACCAGCGTCATGCAACATGGCTGGTGTTCAGCAGATGAGAGAGAAAGACTGAAAATTTAGCGGTGGAAGTCTGGAAAAGTGGCTCTTGCTTCTTGCAGTGTGGGCGTGTGAATTCATGTCCCCAGCATTCAACGGTTTAGTGCTGAGTGACAGCAAAGCAGCCACACAACAGTGGGAAACAGTCTTTTTGTAGGCATTTGCTGCATCACTATTAGTGGTATGAATATTTTCAATGTTTCTACATGATGAGAGCTTTGTCGTGAATTTAAACACTCTTCTTTTCTCATGTAAATTATGTTTTTAGTGAAATATCTTTAAAATAAGAAGAAAAAAAAAGTATCCTCTGAGTCAGGCAGTGCTGGGGCAGCTGCCATCCGGCCTCTTCTTTGAAGATAGGAAGGGAAGCAAATGTACAGCGACAGTTGTCACGAATGCTTCCTGGGACAATGCGGCAGCTGTGTGTGTGTGTGGGTGTGTGTGTGTGTGTGTGTATGTGTTGGGGGTAATTGTCATTGTCAGTGTTTCACGTTGGTTGGTGATGAGAATGTCACTGACTGAAAATCTGTAAGTCTCCAGTGTTGAGTTTTCTAATGGGAACAAAGTCACTCATGGTTCTGGAGATCTCGTTTCTATTACCAAGACCAGAATACTGTACCCAGATAGCCAGATTGTTTTGTGTATTTAGTTTTCCATAAAGAGTGCTTCTTATTATGTAAGCCACTGGCTGGCCATAATGCTTGCGTTATCACATCATAGGGAAGCCTGGAGGACTCGGATTGTACTGAAATACCCTCTGATGAACCAGACATAAGGATTCCTACACGTCCCCAGAGTAAGAATGCCCGTTGCTTCACTTTATCCAAAACAAGCTCTTTTCCTTTTTCTATAGATCTGCAGAGGTCATTATGAAGCTGAATGTACTCTGCCAGGCTGAAATGAAGGCAGTGATAATGAGGGTTGTCTGTTGTGTGTGCCGCTAACAGACTCTTGCTTTGTTGCCCAGGACAAGGGGTGTCGTTGCTGGCCATGATGGTGATCGTGGGTGACAGCCTCCACAACTTTGCGGATGGCCTGGTTGTGGGGGCGGCCTTCTCCTCTTCGTCCGAGACCGGCATGGCGACCACAGTTGCCATACTCTGCCATGAAATCCCACATGAAATGGGTAGGGTTTTTGGTATACCTGTCTGGAGGGTGAAACTTAAAACCCTGAAGAATGGGGGCACTGCATGGCATTCGCATTGTCCCTGTGGGACACTTTACCTGACCAACAGGTCAAGTAAACTCAGGGAGCCAAGCAACATGCTTTTCCCCACAGGGCGACAGTTGCTGGACACTGCAAGTTCCTGGAAGGTGGCAGTTGGAAAAACTGAAAAAAACACAAAAAATAATAAATCAAAATATGTTAAAAGTGTTACAGTTTTATAATTTTTCTTAGAATATATATGAGAATATATACACTTTAAGACGTGTTCGTATGGTTACGAAGAATTGACTAAATTGAGATTTTTTTTTTTGATTTCAGCTTGTCTTTAAACCAATGCAACGTGTGGTCAGATGCACGGAACTTAAAAATACGAATTTATAAATCTGATGCTATGACTCACACTAGGGATGCTTCTTTTGTTTGCTGTATTTAATTTCCCAGAAACTAGAAGATGAATTTCAAGCTCCATTAAGAGACATACTGCATGTTAAATGGTTGGCATTTATATAGTGCCATTTATCCAAAGCGCTGTACAATTGATGCTTCTCATTCACCCATTCATACACACACTCACACACTCACACACTCACACACTGACGCCGATTGGCTGCCATGCAAGGTGCCGACCAGCTCGTCAGGAGCATTTGGGGGTTAGGTGTCTTGCCCTTAGGTGTCAGGGCCACTTCGACACAGCCTGGGCGGGGGATCGAACCGGCAACCCTCCAACTGCCAGACGACTGCTCTTACAGCCTGAGCCATGTCGCCCCCCTATGTTGCATGTTAAATGACAACAGCCAGGCATACTGCTGCTTTTGGTATACTAAGCCTGAGGTCCTCTGCCTGACTGGAACCAGGCCTGATACAGTGTGCTGCAGTAGTAATCTCTGTGAGGAAAGCGTAATTCTCTGATGAATGGCCTCTTTCTTTTCTTAATCTCTCTTCTCCCTTACTCATCTCACTGCTCATTTTCATTATCTCTCCCCTCCTCTCTCCCCTCCACTCTCCCCATCCTCTGCTCATATTTTCTCACCGTCTCTCCTCTCTTCTTCTCCATATCACTTCTCTACCCATCTTCTCCTTGTCTCTTTGTCTGTTCTCTCCTTTCTCTCTCCTCTGCTGCGCCTCTCCTGCTATCTTCCTCACCTCTCCTCTCTTGCTTTTCTCCTCACCTCTCCTCTCCTCTCCTTTCCTCTCCTCTCCTCCCTCCCCAGGTGACTTTGCGGTTCTCCTGAGCTCAGGGCTGTCGGTGAAAATGGCGGTGCTCATGAACTTCTTCAGCGCCCTCACGGCCTTCCTGGGCCTGTACATCGGGCTGTTCGTGTCCGGCGACGTCCAGGTGCAGCAATGGATCTTCACCGTCACCGCTGGGATTTTCCTCTATCTGTCACTGGTAGAAATGGTGAGTCAGCGGGGAACCGTTAACCCACTCCCGTCAGCTCTCAGATTAGATCTGAGGTCCTCAGCAGTGAGTCACGGCTCCACGCTAAAGACACGACCGTTATCTCAGCAGAGCTAGGAGAAAGTGGTCCACACCTGACGGCTGGAGTTTTAGGATTCTTCACTCTCTCATTTTGTGACGTGGTGGCTAGATTCTTTAACCTCTCACGTGATTCAAATCAGTTTCCAGCTCCCACACAAACTCCCTCCATTTTTAAAATGCAGTAGTATTTTTGGTGTCTGCAAAAACCATAATTCTCTGGGGTGAAGTGCATAGCTTATGCTATAAAAAATCTATCTATACAAAACTCAATTTAGTCCTAAACGGCACTTAATCAGTGTCTGTGAAACCGGCCCTATACTGTATGTTTAAAGAGTTGCACAGGGAAATGTTCAGTGCTAATTCAACTCTAACCGAGTTCATATGAAACCAACAGAGTAAAATGTGCTTGCGAGTTCCTTCTGGGTTGCAACTTCAGCTTCTTGTGCACTTCCAGCCCAACTTCTCTCCTTTTGGAGAGGGAACTGGTTTTGATGGCACACACACTGCTGCCACACTAGGGTTGCCAAGTTTAGAATTTGTCAAAACCGTACAACACTCACAGCTGAAAGTGTAATCATTAGTCACTGATTAAATTTCACCAGTCTTCCATCAATTTCTCAGACTGGACAGTCAGGAAAACGAACATCTGGTAACCCTATTTCACACGCGAGACAGGTGTGCTGGAGACAGATAAATGACAGGCCCTCTGCCCTCTCTCTCTCGCTCTCTCTCTCCCCCTCCCCCCTCTCTCCCTCCCTCTCTCTCTCCCTCCCTCTCTCTCTCTCTCTCAGCTCCCGGAGATGAGCCATGTGAAGACACAACGGCCATGGCTGATGTTCCTCCTGCAGAACCTGGGGCTCCTCCTGGGATGGGGGTGCCTCCTGATCCTGGCTCGGTTTGAGCACAAACTCAAGTTCTGAGGGAAAGACCTCACACATGCCATAGAGCAGTGGTTCCCAAACCTCTTCTCGTGGACCCCTGGGGGTCATTCCAGGGGCACTGAGTAAAACCCGGATGCCCCCAAACCTGAAACACGGACTAAAGTAAAAAGCGCTGTTCTGTGTTTTACTCTGTGCAGTTATCTGGCTAACTCAAATAATCCTGCTTCATGGAAAGACCCCCTGATGCAACTAATCGACGGCTTGGTTAGTTGTATCAAGGGCATGGCAAGGTGTACCAGGTGTGCTTGTGGTGGATTCATATCTAATGCTTGGATCTGGCTGGGGATAACCAAGAAGATGTTTGGGAACCACTGCCATAGAGAACATAAATGATGAGCCGGTGTTTATCTTTGCTTTTTTAAAAGGAACCTTGTTTCTAGTATGTCGCAGAAATGTACCGAATTACATGTACTGTACATACAATAGGTGAGAAAATATAATTGTAAAAAAGGTCTTTTTTCAAAAAAAGTGTAGAAGTCTCACATGTTTTATGGGACTCTGAGTATTATGGTGGGTGACTATACTATTGTTAGCAGTTCAAGATTAATTCAAACTGACTTGCTATAGATAGCTGACAAAACATGACAAGAAAACATCAAGATAAACATTGTCTATGCTTTTGCAGGGAAAAAAAATCACCATTATAACTATCGGTACTGGGAAACAGATGTATACCGCAGATGTTTGCCTCATTGTGTGTAGTGAGTTGTTGTATTTTGTGACAGGTACAATGTAGGATAAATGGCCTACTTTTATACTGCTCAATGCCTAGTGATGACCAGTTAGGTGTTTACAAGGCCAGTTAAGGTGGTTCTGATGCCAGCACCTGTCGAGGGTTCT
The DNA here is from genome assembly GCF_963514075.1 of Conger conger. Lineage (NCBI taxonomy): Eukaryota > Metazoa > Chordata > Actinopteri > Anguilliformes > Congridae > Conger > Conger conger. The sequence goes on from NC_083763.1 coordinate 65,989,709, forward strand.
CGAGATCTTTGAACTGCAGGCAATAGAGGAGGAGAACCAATCAAAATGTACTGTAAGACTGCCTTCGTTTCCTCCGTGCAGTGCTTGTAGATTCAGTGTTAGACACATGTCTGTTTATGCTGCTGGTTTTTTCCACCTTATATCTCTTTTTTATAAATAAAAATTGCGAATGTACAAGAAAGACGCTTCAGGGGACCACCTTAGACACCTCTAGCACACACAAAAGACAATCAATAAAAAGTTTTTGTAATGCTTTCTCGGACTTGTTTTGTGAATCGCAGCCCAGTGTTCGAATGCCCGCGGGGTTTGATGAAGGCGTCTTGTCGGGGAGAGAATAAGAAGTGTTGGAGGACTCGCTGTTCTGCTCTTTTTGCCGTCAGTTGTGCAGAGAACAGAGAACCAGTCTTCTCCTTTTCCGGTGAAGAGCTCCTATTGTCCTCCGCAACCTAGCGTGTGGGTGAGCTCGCCCACCTGAACTGTGTGTTCCTTCGCCCACAAGCGAGCTCTCTTTCACGCTGACTAATCCAGTCGCAAGGCCTGCTGTAAACACTCTCTCTCTCCAGAAAAACAGAGTATGGGGGTGGTAAAGCTACAGAGAGGCAGCAAAGAGAACTCAATAAGCTGTGAGTGAAAGCAAGCATGTAGGCTAATGCAGCTGTAAAAAAACATTAGCAAATATATGACCTGTATTATAAAGCTGTGCAGTAAAAGTGGAGTGTGGTATGGGCTTTGTGTACCATTAACCAGGATAGCAAAGAGCTGGACCACAAAAGTTATTCAACACATTTTATGTCATGTAAAGATTAACTGAGACTGTGCTGCACAATAATTCATAGTCAGTTCTTACTTGCAGAAGATCAGTCTGCAATGGTAACTTGTTTTACGATTTATTGTCCAGAGTCAAGTGTTAGTGAGAAGAAATTCTACAGCACAGCATTTCCATGTCACTGTCTAACAATAGAAGGAAGTCCATAGCATTTTTTTTCTCACTTGCAATTTTCGCACTCAAATTTGGATTGACAGTCACTCTGGAATTTCCAGGAAGCCCCAAGGTTTTTCAGTTGGGGGGGGGGACACGGGAATAGGGATGGGGGCGGGCGGGCAGGGTTTGGGGGGTGGTTGTTTTGAAAGGCCCTATGCTAACGGGGAGAGGAAGGAAGCCTTTTTATCTCGGCTGTGGATGTGTGTGCACACGCTGCATCCGCCAGTGTCTGCGCTCACTCAGCAAAGAGCAGCGGAGCGAGCCGGGGGGGTCAGCGCGGCGGAGGAAGGCAAGGCCGCGCACATCTGAGAGGAAGACCGCCGCCACACACAATGAGAAGTGCCAGCGGAGCATTTACGAAACCCCGCTGGAGGCTGCTGACTGAGGCCCTGACATGCTTTACTACGTGGCCTGTGTTCAGTTCTGAAGTGAGGTCTTCCACGCCTGCACAAACAAGTTCAGACTTCTCTGTGTCTTCACGGGTCAGTGCTGAGTCACAGGCCAATACGACTCTTGGTGAATTACAGCTATTTTTCAGTGGTGGGGAGTATTTTTTCAGTGCGGGGGAATTATCCTGCTTGCTCTTCATATAAATAAGGGTTATGTTAAAGAATACCAGCCATATGCAGGATGATACAGGAAATATTTTCACGTTAACTATCTTACAGTTTAGGGTGACTAGATTCCCCAGATGACTGTGTCCATAATTCAAGGAGAACCTACAGTAATTACAATTAGTCAGCCCATTGATATATTGCATACTGTAAGCCCATTGATATATGGTACGACTGAAATATGGAAACAATCATGATTTTAGTCAGGACATGCAAAATACAGTGAGTCTGAAATACAGTGTTGTCCCAGGCAAAACAGAACAACTAGTGACCCTATATACCATAGCCTACTAATAATGACTATAGTAATAGTCTGTCCAATGGGTTTGAACAAAAACAGAGGGTAAGTACATTATAGACTTTAAATGAAGCACATGTTAGATGAATTTCCGGTTGAGAGTTCTGCTGTATCACAGAATAAGGTGAGGCTTTCACCTTTAAGACCATGCAGTTGAGCCACTTTTGACCATTACCATGGACATGACTTTGAACATCCTTCTTCACAGAAATAGCATTTTAGACCACTTAAAATAATTTTAAGGTACAATTTTCTTATTGAATGCTCCCAAACAGACTGACACTATTTTGGGCCATAAAGATCATTCATGACGACCGTAGCAGGAACCTTCCTCCAGTAGGCTGCTGAGGCCACCAGCAGGTGGCGGTGGAGATCCCATTATAAAAAAGCTACCGTAGCCTACGTGCTAGTACACTCATGTTTCTAAACATAAATCATTGTAATAGCTCACATGGGTAATTCACAGGAATATATTTAAAATTAGGATGACATCATCAGTATGTTTGTCTCCTTATGCTTCCGCTGGAGGGTATGGAAGCGGTGTGTGTATGGCTACGGAAGAGGGCAGACTTCTCCAGCTTTTTGAGCACACCGGAAGCGAACAACATAACTTTGGACAGGACGTTTAGAGTTTGGTAGTTGTAGTACCTAAAATAAGCCGCTAGATGGAATGCTGTGACTACATTTATTGATTAAGTCGCCGAGTCTCAAAGATGAGGGAATACAAATAAAAAGGGCATAACAGCTATTTATAAAATAAATAAAAAACAATATTTTATTATATTTATATTTCCATTCTTTGTTGAGTTTAATTGATTTATTTACATTATGGTTGATTACATTTATGTCATTGTGCATGTAATTTAAGTAAAAGTTTTGCTCTGTTGCAATCACTATATTTGAAGTACACTAAATAACTCTGGCTCAGTTTTTGGCATTAACTTCAAATCCCTGGAAAACTTTCAAGATAGCACACACTAAGTTGTGAAATCTGAAATCAGTGAACCATGGTTACTGTACATGGTAGAGAATAGAGAACCACCAAAACCAAGGCCAATGAAGAACCACCAAACCTCCCAACTAACTTCTGCTGCTATTTTGACAGCATCACAACCAATGAATGTCTGATTGATTTACTTGCATGGCTAAAGTTGCCATTTGAGGTAAATACGAACTGCCATCATCCAATGATCCAGCATGTTTTACTGTTATATTTTTCCATGCTTGAGAAAAACTGGCATCTGTGATTATGTGGCTGTGAGCTTTCCTATGACGTTCACCTGCACTGAGCAGCTTTTCAGTCTTCAGCCCACGGCAGACACACATACTGTAGTGTCCTTCAAATCAATGCTCGCGTCAGCCAGGCTGTGGAAGAATCTGATTGGTTTTCTTGTGTGGGATCTGTTCTGTTCCAGTGCTCACCCGATGATCTGCTCTGTTTGAACGGCTGTTTATGCAATTTCCTGCACCCAGGAGCCAAACACAGTCTCTCCTGCCACTGGGAAGAATAAAAACAGATAATTATAATTTTTTATTTAGCTGACACTTTTATCCAAAATTACTTAAAGTTGATTAGACTAGGGGACAATCCCCCCTGGAACAATGCGGGGTTAAGGGCCTTGCCCCAGGGCCAAACAGCTGTGCGGATCTTATCATGGCTACGCCGGGGCTTGAAACACCAACCTTCCGATCACAATCATGGACCTTAGCCACTAGGCTACAGGCTACCCCTACTATGGATTACTCTGATGCATCAGAAATTCTGAGTATTTCAAGGTCAGCATCTGGAGCGTGTCAGAATACCGCTCACCAATCACAGAATAATAATAACTATGCATATTTTAAGACATCTACTTTGTATAAACATATGTACAATGCATCTTATTCATACATTGTTTTAGAAATAGTATGTCAAAAACATCTGGTCCATAACATAAGCATTATTTGAAAAAAGGAATCTGGCACTCAGCAAGAAGCAGTGGAAGAGAACTCCCTTACAGGACGAAAGCATCTGGGCTCTCTAACTTTTACATACCTTTGTCCAGAAAAGCTAGAGAGCTTAGGACCAGGAATAACTTAAAGGGATGCTGGATACAATCATTCTCTCTTAGACTAGGTAGCACCAAGCCATATTCCTGCATCTAATTGGTTTAAGTGGTGGGATTACTTGTCAGACAGGGACCCCTGAAGAAATCAGAACATAATTTGGCCTACTACTGTATACAAGGTCACTTATTCCTCAGGCTCAGGTTGTAGCAAAAAATGTATTAAAATCCTGTATAAACCATAACCATAACCATAACCTACAGGGCAGCCTGTAGTGTAGTGGTTAAGGCGACTGGGACAGGCAAGGTTGGTGGTTTGAATCCCAGTGTAGCCGCAATAAGATCCGCACAGCCGTTGGGCCCGTGAGCAAGGCCCTTAACCTTCCATTGCTCCCGGGGAGGATTGTCTCCTGCTTAGTCTAATCATCTGCCAAATGCCAGTAATGTAATAATGTATAACCTGTTCACAATAAGAATCCTGTGATATTTTATTGTCAGGTTATGATCAGGTGATAAACCATGGTACTGTAGGCTATAATAGGCGATAATTACATAATAATAATGCATAGATAAGTTACTGGATGTGTTTTTTCATTTCTGTTCATTGTTCATTGTTCAATGCTCAAATAGGCTGTGGCATTCAAAAGATGATTGATTGGTATTAACGGGCCTGAAGTGTGCCAAGATAACATTCCCCACACCATTACACCATAATTCTCAGTAAACTCCAGAGACTGTTGTGTGTGAAAATCCCAGGAGATCAGCAGTTACAGAAATACTCAAACCAACTCCTCTGGCACCAACAATCATGCCATTGCGAACAAAACTGCAGCCACACGATTGGCTGATTAGAAAATTGGATGAATAAGTAGGTGTAAAGTGCTCAGTGAGTGTATATACTTAGGTTATTGAGCTATAGATACAAAGTTTACATGTACTGGCATTTTGGACGTTTTGGAACATATGTTTACAGCAAGCTATTTTGTATAGGCTTCGTTCTCACAACCATTTGTCTTTTTTAAAGATGTTTCTTTTATCAACCATCAATTCATTCCAATGCACTGAATTATTTTAAACAGCTATTTGGATAATTGTTGTGAACAGAAATAATACACACTAATAATGAACTTTACAAAGCATTTTACTCGCTGCAAAAAAGTCTGCTGCTCTCGACATGACGCTCATTGCTTTATCGGTGGTCCCAGATTACATTTTACGGGGGCACAATCCTGCCTCCGGCGGCGTTCGAGCCTTGGTTAAACACACGTAACAAGGTATCTTCGACTAGGTAGGTGGTGGGAGTCGGCGCCACAGAGACGCATTCGTTGGTGCAGCTCCACTGTGAACTCAGTGAAATACGACTTTCCAATAAAGATGGGATGGAAGCAAGTGCTTCTCAGAAATTCACTTGTCCTTTACGAAAACTGCTCCTCCTTCTGTCCTCTTCCCGACTGTGCTCAGACTGACTCAAACTTAAATTAGACTACGGCAGCGGGGGCTGTGGTGAACTAGGAAACTACAAAGTGATTCAGCGTTACATGTGAAAGACTTAGCGTACTGTATGTGTTTATTTAAGATAAACTGGAGAGTATTGTTTTGAGCACCGATCTGCCTCTGCGAGATTAGTAACGTTTGATCAACGACAATCTGAAGCTGTGATACTCTTCAAATGGTTCAGAACAGTATGTTAAAGACCCCCTCAACTTCTCAAGAAATCCACATGGACACACTTGAAAACCCCAGTATACAGGTAGGCTTGGCTGCTTGGTGTTTGTTTATAGATGTGTTGTTTGTTTAGCCTATTAATTTGTGAACTCGAGGTAAAAAAAAAAATTCTAGAGCATCGCCGATTTAACAGTGTTTTTGCTTTCCTCATAATGCATCCTAACAACGGACTGAATTGCGCAGGGATTGGTCAAACGTAAGTAGCCTCATTTACGTAAAACGACATTTCATAGGACGTTAATTCCCGGTGTGAAAAATGACACATTAATTTCTCCTCTTGTCAGTTTAGCAAGTTATCGCTTGCACATGTGACACGTCGCTGTCGCACTGTGCATTAAAAAACGTAAATAGGCTATTTTAGTACATTAAGATTAACTGCTTGTATTTCAATCTCGCCCACACGGTGCCAAATTAACGCGATGTAGCCTATGCAGAAAAGGACAACAGAATGCAGATGGCGCTATCTCTGTCTCTGTGTCATTGCTGAGGTACATACAAACATCACGATGATTGAAGCATGTATCCCAATGAAATCGAAGATACATTTCATGATTAAGTAGCCCTTGGCATGCTTTGGTAACATTTCCGTTAAGGAAAGGAACGTTGGATGTGAGACACCACCTGTTATAGACAGTTCTGTTTTTAGTTTGCTTGAGAAGCCTAATCATATTGGAAACAGCTGGCAAAACTGCAAGTTTTACTTCATATCATCTACTCTTCTTTCTCAACTGACTACGTGCTCTTAAGAGCTGGGCGCACATTGCTGTCCATTAAGACAGGCCTACGTGTGTCTCACAAAAGTATGTGCAATGATGTCTAATAACGTTTATCTAAGAATTTGCCTACTAATAGTCTATTTCTAAAACTGTAAGTGTCATTGATTTATGCTTTTAGATGTTGGAAATTTGCCGATACATTTTGTCTTGAGTGCTTGCACGACGAAATATTAGCCTAAATCAGGCCTATTTGGTACCCTTAAATTTTTTGAAATAGCCATTGGTGTAATGGGCAGAATAATATTCGATTTTTATTCATAATGTATAGTTCCCGATGAATGATCGGTGAAGAAAGGGCGATTTAGGCTATAGGGGAGAAATGTTTTTGCTGTTGCCATGGGAGACCAATTTTAGCACAACCAGTTTCCTTGTTAGCATAGTTTTACTCTGATGTTCACACACTGTAGGTTCCAAAACACAAATAAACAGAATTGTAAAACTCAATTACTCCTTAAAAAACTAATTGCATATTCAAAAAACAGAATAAAAAAAAAAAACAGAAACCAAACAGTTTAGTTCAAATGTAAAATAGAAAGTTCAAATCATGTCCATTTTATAGCCATGATATCACATGACCACATGGGCGTCTGATCCAGAAGGCCTGGACAGCGCATCAGTCCAAAACACATGCACAGCTCACAGTCACAACTAACAGCAGGCTTTGAGTTATGGGTGAAAACCAGAGTGTCTCATCAGGAAACTCATGTTGACAGACAACAGACAACTGACAGAGGCAGATTTCAGCACCATTCACCAGATCTGTGAGACAGTAACATCGCCCACAGCACCTCCGCATATCAGCATTTCACTTTGAACTCAACAGAGCTCATTCTGCTGCAACTTGGATTGTGTTCAAGCTCCGACTAGCCTGCTTTTTGCTTATTACTAATCACCATCCTGTCATCAGTATCAACTGATATTTTATTGGGCAAAACATTGTCTTTACTGGATTGCAGTGTTGGTCAATCAGCAGGGAAATGTCCCCAAACAACAACTGTACAAGTGAATAAATGAGGACCATTTCATAATAAAATATATTAGAGGACAGTGTTTGTTTGTTAATTTGATAATTAGCATGAGTGAGCTAATGTTTGAACCCAGTGGAGAATGTAGCTGTTATGAATATATTCAAACTATGTCTGAGCATTGCTGGTTATGTGCTTTGATTGGCACGTGATTAGTTATGTTTTTGCTGCCTCTACAGTCTCGTGGAAAAGGAGCGCGCAGAAAAGGCAGGTTTAAAGGCTCCGATGGCAGCACCTCATCAGACACCACCTCCAACAGCTTCGTCCGACAGGTGAGAGTGCGTGGGCCTGACGCCTCTGCAGCAGCACAGCATGCTGTAGGTCTTCTTTCCCTGAACGCTGAGAATAATAAATGAACCATTACCTACTTTATGACCGTGACTTAGACCTGATGTATGTTTGGAGAACATTGCTTCTTTGCTGTGGCCCTCAGAGTAAATTAATGGGCACGATCCCTCAGTGTGCGCTCTGTTCCGGGGGTGAGTTTTCAGACGTGACACCTTCTCTATCAACGGACCATAGCACTGGTGACTCAGGTTGGATTTGCACAGCTGTAGAAATGTGAGAAGATATCATCCCTCTGGGCTTGTAATGACAGCATATTATTTTAGATTTGTGCAGCTCTGGAATGGTAACCGCGTTTGATCAGAGACTGTCTTTACAGATTGTTTCATTATTTATGCATTAATTCTCTCCCTGTAAGGGAGACTAAAGGGCAGTGTGTTTCTGGGAGATGTCCCATAATGGAAAGCAAGCCTATTTAGGTAGTTCTCAAACTCATTCCTTTGTCCATGAAGTGTTCCCTCTGAAGAAATGCACTGTTTGGACAACATCCCCAGTCTCATCTCAGACTCAGGAGGTGCCAACTGAGTGGCCATTTTGTTCCTTTCACTAAACCACTTCAGGTTGGGTTATGTAATTTCAGGTGGTAGTATAAACATGCTCTCAGAGTTAAAACTGCAGTGCTGTTAAATTAAGGCCTTTTCCAAACAAACGTCTGGAAGGAAAGAGGAAAGAGAACTGTGTATAGACAACACGGATGAAACAGAGCAGATGACATGACAGATCGGTAGTGCTGTAGCACAGGTATTTTCAAACCCCTGTGCATGCTGGGTACTGTTCCAACCACAACTGCAGCTCCTGTTTGGTAACAAGCTCATAACTGTTCCTATTGAGGCATGCTTTACCATACATTATGTTAGAAATGTCAGGTATATTGACAGGTATACTTAATGTTGTCCTAATTCGTAAAAGTCACTGAAACTAAATCATTGAGCCAAGTCGCAATCAGGTACTGTAAGTTTAAGGAAGAAATTCTGAAATAACTTGTTTTTGGCTTATTGCTAATCTTATCTCAAGAGTTGCAGCCATTTCAAGAGAATGGCTGCAATGGAAACCAGCAGGCACAGGCTTCCCACAGGGCCAAGTTTGATGACCAAGTAGGAGGTTAAACTAGAAAGAGGAAAGGTGCGATACTACAATGTGGATCCAGTTTGTGCTCTCCAGACTGTTTACAGTCTTTTAAGGCAGTTTTAGTCACAGCTGGGCAAGTAGCACTGTTTTTATGCAAGAGCTCGGAGGACTAATGTTTGGACCTGTTACAAAGTGGGCCTCAAGGGAATGGCTTGTGTTCATTGAAGATATCTGGTCTTTGTTGAGCTGAACTATTGAGACAAGCTAGAGGGCGGCCGTAGTGCATCCTGGGAGCCGCGGCGGTGCCTTCCAGAATATTTCTGCCTTTTTTGGAGGAGACAATGAGGACCCTTCTGGGGCTGGGGACCAGAGCCAGGGGGCAGCAGGAAGAGGCAGAGGGTGCTGCTTAAATAGGAAGTGGAAACAGAGAGGATACGAGGGGTGACAACAACAATATGGCACGTGTGATCGCTATCTGCATATTTAATAATGCGGTCCTGGGTCTGGTCTGGGTGGGTGGGCGGATGCAAAAATGCTCTTACAGTGCTACACTCAGTTTCCTCATGTGTAAGACTGTTAGCTTTTCACCGGCTAGCGCTCTGGCTTTCCTTTTCTTTAAGAGCAGACAGCAGCCTTAAAGTTTTATTGTAATTTGCTGTAACTTCCACAATCGGTTATTTTTAGTACTGGGACTTTCCCAAACTGCCTAGTTTTGTAACACCTTCAAAAGGTTTGTACATTGTATGCCATTTCCATTTTATTTTTAATCAGCAACTAGACAGAAGTATTTATGGGTTTTACACAATCCCAGGGGACCTGCTTTATTTATCTCAAGGATAGACTTGATGTAACTCTTAATTGGCATTCCCAGATATAGTCTTGAGATTATATCGGGGAATGTTTGTTTGTTTGGTGTTCATGTTTTTCCTTGTTCAGAATAAAATGTGGGGTGTATTGGTGGTTGTGCGGTGCTGAGTTACGGTATATGAAAAGCACGAGTGGGAAGTGTTGGCCTGTGGCGGATAAATGGCACTCGGATTGGGGGATTAGCGTGGAGGCGCAGTGGTCTACCGGGGCAGGTCTCTCGGGAAGAAGACGTGCCAGACGATCCAGGGCCTTTCCCTGCGAAGCTGTCACATTCCTGTTCCCACACTCCCTCTGTGTATGCCAGCCACCTTATTAGAGCGGTCGCAATGGCCGTCATGCTCCCAGAGTCTCTGTGCTGACATTGAATAAAGCTCAATGCATGAGCCATAGATGTGCTCTAGCTAGGAGCGGTGGTCAGGGAGATTGCTGGACATCAGGAACTGAGCAGGCCCTGAGCAGACAAGTCTTCATTTTAGAGATACAGTATTTCTGAAAGAGGCCTTTGGGAATATGCTAAGCAGATTATGCTCATCATCTACTGCAGACATTAACTTTGAAACAAAATTCACTGTCTTTTGAACCATTCACACCGAATAAACCTCCTTATTTTTCTGTGTAATTTTTTTTCACCTTTCCAGTATCTATGCAATTGCAACTTTAGGTTTATAAGGTTTACATTTTGCATTCTTGCAAAACCTATCACAAAAATCATTGTCAAAAAGAAAAATGAAAGGGGGGGGGGGGGGGTTGTGAAACTGTTAGCCTGGGTCAGATATACCCAAGACATGATTGGAATTTTATAGTAATATAAAAATTACTTTTATGCAAAAATATTTGATATATATATCCTTTTTCTCAACTTCTCATCTTTATCTTTTGTATTCAAAGAAACTGTATTGGCAATAGACAAAATGACGCAAAGGGAATACAAATTTACACTGGTTTAGTCACTGTTTATTAAATACATTTCTCAAAAGTGTCATTCTTCTTTCACAAAAAGGCTTAAACAACACGTTGATTAAGGAATGCCTTAAAACATTTTTATAAGTATGGTAATTGGGTCCTGTGTGTGGCTCAAAATTGTTCTTGCATGTGTTCACTCCCGCTGTCTCTCCAAACACTTCAGAACCTGACTCATCTGTGTGGATTCGTCCACTGGCAGACCTGCCCGTTCAGCCCTGTAGTTCAGGAGCCAGACACACTGTTCAGGTCAGGAGCATTCCTGCAGGTCCAGCCTGTCAGGATGGGAGTTTGATCAGGAGCAGCTGCGGGCAGAGAAAGAGCCGGGTCGCTGTGAGGAAGAGGAGTGGGCGACTGGCTGTGGGGCCCAGCAGCTCCGGAGAGTGGGGGAGGAGATTAGGCTGTTTACCACCACGGCATTGGTGGGGTCGCTCTGTGTGCGCGTTTCTATTCTTACTGGCCCCATAAAACACAATAAATCTCTTTTACACAGTTGAGTCACAGATGGGAAACTTTTACATTTTTTAAGATGAGTCAATGTACTTTTGTGTTATTTTGATTGATTGGAGCTGTGTTCTTCTGTTCTAGCAGAATATTTGCACCTCGATGGTTGCCATGTTTGATCGGAATTTATGATTATAATTACATGTTTTGATTGCACCATAATGGTTGTGTAATGACATTTATGAATAACTTAACCGGTAACCATCATGTTCATATTTTTACAATGATTGAGAGAACCCATGCTGTTGCAAATCTATTCGAATGAGTCATTTTCTATTACAGTAGAACATCAGTTATACAAATCTCAGGCTAGGTCCTTTACTTTGCATTTTGCTATACCTTTACTTACAGTAGGCCTGTATCCCTAGAGGTAGTTATTATTATATTTTTTTGTGTGTGTACACTTTCTGATTTTGTTTTTGTTGTGGTGCTTTGACCCGTTTACCTCATAGTGTATGTTACATCTTTAAATTACAGAGAGAACGGATCCAGGAACCTTTCACGCAGTTCACGTAACTGCCAGCCTGTAGATGCTCTCTTCTCAGTTATGATCTGCCAGATGTCGCCATGGGAACAAGACCTTTGACTTCCTTTACCGTAACCATAGCAGTGAGAAATTGAGTGTACAAACTGATGACACAAAGTGCTGTTCATGTCTGGCATGACAGACCACATTGCAATAAACATGTTGTTGCACCAGGTGTACCTGATGTCCTTTGGTTAGAGCCAACAATTCTTTTTTTTATTCAGCCTGAGAGGAACTGGAATTTAGGGGCAGTGATACTAACCTAGAAACATTTTAAACAGTTTTTATTTAATGTCTGAAGGTGCTGGAGATATTGTGTTTGTGTTCTGCAGTGTAGTGTAGTATCTGGACTTGTCCTTTGACCTAACAGGATGTAGTGGTAATGCAAAAATGAAATAGATAAATAATTTTCTCAGGCAGTTTTTTTCCATTGGCCATTTCTTAGAAAAAAACCAAAAAAAAACAATTGTGTTCAGCTTCCCAGAGAGTATGTAAATTATCTGATGCCCCCTCTGCATGAGAGCCTGAGGCGAAAGACTTACTGTTCTCTGAGATCTCTGAAATGTATTAATGTATCCAATCTAAATGTCAAATAATAATGCCAAATAACAAAAAAGGTCAGATTCAAAACAAACAAATAAACAAACAAAATCCCTGACAGGACAGCTACATGGGGCCAACGTAGGCGCAATGTCATGCTCCACCTGCGGGAAGTGGTCACAATTTTTAACATGGAGGTTTGGAGGTGGTAAGTGATCTAGCTGCTGCATCTCAATAATGGCCAAACTACCTCCACGCTACATTGAGACTACCTCCCATAGATGGAAAACGACAGCCTACATCAGCCCTATGTTGCTTTTCTCAGTGTGCTGTCTAGGAAGTAACTCACATCCTTTCAGGGCTACATATGGCTGTATGCAGTCATCACATAGCCCATAATTCATTAACTATAACATGCATGATGACAGCTCTCTGCACTCCCCAGTCCCTCAGGCCCTTTCTTTATTTGCTCACTTAGTTCTGTGGAGCAAAACATCGCTTCAATCTGACTATTCTAACCATAAGGGCCTTACAAAACAGCGCTTCGGTCTGACTATTCTAACCATTAGGGCCTTGCTCTGCCATAAAATCCTCCCTCTAGCTAGACAATACTGGACAGGTTGTGCCCATATCTGCTTTCTTGTGCGCTGTGGCTAATCAGCCCGGTAAACTCTGCCTGTCTGCAAGGCAAACCCATGTCTCTCTGGACTAGCTGTGGCTAATCAGCCCGGTAAACTCTGCCTGTCTGCAAGGCAAACCCATGTCTCTCTGGACTAGCTGTAGCTAATCAGCCCGCTAAACTTTGCCTGTCTGCAAGGCAAACCCATGGATCTCTGGACTAGCTGTGGCTAATCAGCCCGCTAAACTCTGCCTGTCTGCAAGGCAAACCCATGGATCTCTGGACTAGCTGTGGCTAATCAGCCCGCTAAACTCTGCCTGTCTGCAAGGCAAACCCATGTCTCTCTCTGCAGACAGGCAAAGTTTAGCGGGCTGATTAGCCACAGCTAAACCCATGTCTCTCTGGACTAGCTGTGGTTAATCAGCCCGGTAAACTCTGCCTGTCTGCAAGGCAGACCCATGGACTTCTGGAGCAGCCCTATCAGCTGTGGGCAGGGCCAGTCTATCATCTATCCCGATGCCCCCATTCATGTGTCACATCCAGACTGCCTCTTAAAAACTGCGCTGGCTTACAGTTATGCCCCCGCCCGCCCTGCCTGTCACTCCATCCCCATCCCCCAATAGCAAATCAGCAGCATATTCTGTCTGCCTTTTTCCCAGAATCCTCTGGTGACCCTCACGTCAGCTGGCATACATTCTCAGCCCAGCCATTCTGGACTATTCTTTTGTAATGCCCCAAAAATGTGTTCCTCTGGGTGTTATAATCAAAATGTTGTTGCCGGGTATATTATGTTCACTGTACTGATTTATAAGTAGAAAGTTGTTTTGTTCATATAAACAGCAACAAATGATTCATTTTGATTGCTGTCAACTTGAAATAGAAACCTGATTTCAGCCTTGTGTACACATACTACGATTACAGTCAAGCACACTTTTCAGGCAAACATTGTTCAGTTAGGTTTTATCTGAAAGACTATTTTGGTTTTAGTTAAAGATATGTTCCAAGATTCTATATTTTCTACAGCATCCTGGAGGAGTGTTCATTGTATTTTTTTACTGAATCGCTGTGTCTTTACCAGAAGTTGGGGCTTTATATTTTGTCCTTTTATGTTCAAAATGTACTCCACTTACAGAACCTTGGTTATGTGCTTTGACTTCAGAAAGAGATCTGTAGGAGATTAAGAACCACAAGTCTTTTAATTTAAGATCACTGCATTCTTTGTCCACGTGCTAATTAGTTATGATGACAGAGGGGGTGGCCAATCAGTGGAGAGCAGGAAGTTGTGTTCAGGGGGAACTGGCTGGGTACTGGGGTCTCTGTCACACAGGGAGGTCAGGGGGGGAGTTGTGTTCTGTTCCCCTGGGTATTTCCTCAAACGTCAGCTGGCCTTTCTTTTTTGGGGGGAGTGGAGGCTGAGTATGGGGGAGGGACAGGAAAGCTTTTTTTGATAATTAAGATTAAGGTTTCCTTCTGATGCAGAGCGGAATTGCATAAGGAGCTGTACTGGTAATCTGGGCTGACTCACTGGAGTGTTTCATAACTGATGGCAGAGAGACAAGGTGATGGAAGCACCTCTTTTGGCCAGAGACTGAAGAATTTACCCCTGCAAAAGAAAAAGAGATTTCTACAGTAAACGCAACATTGACGGAGAGGCTTTGCTTTGTGTCTGTTATTTTATTATTGCCATTATTGTTGTGAATTATTTTTGTGGTTTGTTACTTGTTACTTTGTGGATTGCATTACAAGTTTAATAGAAAATAACACAAGAAAGAATGCAGAACAGAAATGCTGAAACTGTGATAGTTTCTCTTTGATGGGTCAATGCTTTCTGACTCTATAAGGAATGACTTCAGATCAAATATTCACACATAACTTAGACATACAAAGACACTTTTTTTTCCTCACCCTTTACACACTGTCAATAAGTGAGGTGTGATTACAGCTCTTTCACATTACAAGTCCATGGTGCATTGGCAGGTAAATGTGTTGCTGTCTTGCTTGTAGAACTGAAGGGGTGTGATCGTTGTGAGACTGCTTCAGGTGCGAGGAACATCACAGTGAGAAGCCCTTCTGATGAGTGAACCACACTGCCATCTGGTGGTGCAACACTGCTCAAGGATATTTCATTTAATCTTTTTTTCCTTGCAGTGAAGCCATGCATAAACAAAGTGTGAATATGATAGCAGCTTGAGATTTGGAGACACAAATTGATTTTGCTGCATTGTGCCATCCGTATCCATAAAACTCTTCCCTTTCAAAATTCATCTCTCATTTTCCTCTCAATAAAGTAAAGTGATCCTGATATGAAATGCATTCTGAAGTCAGCAGCGTTGGTGTTTATTGTATGACACCCTGGGTGTGTGATTCATCCGAGTGTCACCTTATAGCTTCTTAACCACAATGTCAAATGCAAGATAGATAGGCTTGCATAATCCCCCCCCCCCCCCCCCCCCCCCCCCCGTTGAGATAGCAGCTCTTAGAAAAATGACTCTGTGCGGAGCGTTTGTTCTTTGCCTGCGGGTTCAGGATGTCCAAGTGATCGATTGTGCTGTTTAACGGGACAGGCAGCGGCAGAAACGCTGCCAAGCCTTTACAGTTAGTGTAAGAACAAAAGCAAATGTAAATAAAAACAGCAGAAAAACAGTGCTCCGGTTATCGCAGCATTCCTGAGGGATCCGTACTATCCCTACACGTTTCCTGGTCCCTGTATGCAGCTGTGTCAGGGAGACAGTGGCAGTTGAAGCAGACATGGGGTGTGGACTAGTGACTGAGCGCTGGCAGTCTGCTGCATTAGCCTTGAGAATGAAAGATGTTGTGTCAGAGGAAAGGAATCACATCTTCATTTCAGCAAACTTGTGAAAATGAGAGCCACTAGCCTGCGTGCGTGTCATTTACGCACACACACACAAGTACACATACAGTACACAAACATACACACACACAAACACACATACACACACATTCACAGCACCAGGAAACTAGCAGAGAGGGAGATTAGACTTGAAAGGCATCTGGGCTTGGGGTGAGAGTGAATGATGGTTCCCTGTCTGTAGAACTCAGCCCCTGTCAGAATATCCTCCGGACGTGGAGTTCAGGACCATTTGTTCTTTTCAAAAGATGTGCTGAGGTCTGCTTGCATCGTCAAAGCAGGGTTTTAAAGTGGCATCATTTTCAGCGGTGCTCTTAAATCACGAGACTGAGGGCCGACTTTAAGGCACTCAACTGAAGTCCTCCAATCAAGCAAAGAGTTTAATGATCATCTCACTAGAAGGAATATGTTGTACATTTTTCATTTTAGCTGTCGTCTTCAACAGGAGACCAACCTGTGACGTTTTCGAGAAATTTAATTGGTAGCAAGAATTCAAGTGTAACTGATTCAGTAATAAGTTCCTGATTCTTGTGTCGGTGGGTTTTCAGAGAGATAGCTAAGCGTTTTGTTGAATACAGAGTACTTGCTGAAGGCCCTGCGTTTTAATGAATCTAGGCTGCAATGAATTACAGTAGCTTTGTGTGATATCTCATTTGCCACCCGGACATGCCACCAGTGCCCCTCAGAGGGACAGTGCTTCTCATCTCGGCTCTCATTGGAGGGACAGTGGTGCAGTGGAGAGCACTGTCACCTCACAGCAAGAAGGTCCTGGGTTCAAATCCGGGCTCCAAAGGCATGCAAAAGAGAATGCATGGCCATTCAACCTAACCCTGCATAAATAAAGGTTATTAAGTAAATAAATGAATAAAATCTGCAGTGCTTTGACATCTCTGTTCCCAAGAGGGGCCAGAGATGATCCCAACGTGTGATCTGTGATCTGTGGAGGAGAGAAGCACAAATACAACACACTTCAGCTGCCACTCACAGTGCTCACACTGTCAACACAAGCTCAGTGTCACCTGTGCATATTACTATTCTTATTTTTGTATAATTATTATGATTATTATTGTTGGTGTGGTAGTAACAAAGGACAGAATCCAAAGTGATCCAGAAGTGAACTCCTGGGAGAAACTACATGTGGATGCTTTCTCCTTCAGAACCTGCAGAGTCAGAGTTGTAGTTAGCCCCTCGACATACTCCAATTATAGGCATGAGAATGCAGACAAGCACTTTTGGGGGAATGCTCTTGTGTGAGCCTGAGTTTTAACACTATCCAAACCTTCTCATTTGAACAGCAGTGAGCATATTCATGCCTTTTCATACACACATTCCTGCATTTTTACAGATTTTGTGCTTACTATATGCCACAAGCTCAACCATAACATGCGGACCATTATGCAGTGTTGTTTGTGTTTTGTTGTTTCTGTCATCAGGCTTACTCAGGGCTTTGCCTTTGCTGTGTGCTGATAGGTCGATCCCCGCTGTGCCAGCGCACAGAGTGCAGAACATGACAGCAGCATCTGCTGCCCCCCCTCACGCGCAGACCGCGGGACCGTTAGCGTTAGCGCTCACATTAGCGTTAGCGCTGAGCCGCCGGAGCCAGAGGCAAATTTAAATTCAGCCGGAGTATTTCCTGTTCCCGCTAGCGGCTACCTGTTCTGCTATGCAGCACAGTGGCAACAATGAAGCAGCACAAATGCACAGCAACAGCCTCCCTCATTCCCTCCCTCTCTCTCTCCCTCCTCCCCTCTCTCCTCTTCCTCTCCCCCTCTCTCACCGTGAGATAAAGTGACTCAGGTAATGAGAAGCTTGGGCAGGGGGGTGACTTGAGACACGTATCGTCAAAACAGAGCAGAGGGGGGGGGGAGGGGAGGGCATGGAGGGAGGGAGGGGCGAGGAGGGGTGGGGTGTAGGGGGGTGGGGGGGGGAGATTGAGGGAGAGAGGAGACGCCGCAGTCTGAGGAATCCAGAGTGAATGAAAGAGTCGGGGCTCCATCATCTCCGGGGGCCGGACGGGGAAGGGGAGATGAGAGAGAGGGTCAGCGTTCGCCGCCGGTCGCTCTGAGGCTGCGTCGCCCTCCGGGCTCCTGGAAGAGTCCCGTCCCCGGCCCTGGTGCCATCGCCCTGCGCCCAGGGGAGGGGTGTCTGCGGGGCGGAGCGGGGACACGCCACAGCCGTCAGAAAACGACATTTACGCCACGTATCAATCCCACAGCTCGCCCACGTGCGCAGGAGAGGACGGCTTCCATATTAATAAGCAGGAGGAGGAGGAGGGAGGGAGGGAGGAAGGGGGGGAGGTGCTGACCGAACAGCAGAAGCAACAGCAGGAGGAGTACGGCCGGAGCGTGAACTTTGTTCTGCCGGTCCTGGCCGCACTGGCAGCGTTTGGGGGGGGATAGCGGTTGGCGGGATAGCGGAGGAGGTCGTTCACGCAGACATGCTTCGCCGTGCCGGCGCTTTCCGTGGTACCGGCCCGTCGCCGCGGGACGCCGGGGCGCACCTGCTTCTCCATGGAAACGGGCAGCCCAGGAGGCCAGCCCGAAACGCGGTGTGAAGGGGTGGGGGGGGAGCTGGGGCATGGGCAGAGGCTGAGCGTGCCCCTCGGCGGATCCCTGACACACCGCCCGCCCTCTTCATGCAGTGCTGTGGGCTGGGACATCGGCGGAGAGTACAGGTTTCCTATGTGAGTCTCTCATCTTTTATTCACACAGATACATGCCGGGCAGAGGGAGAGAGAGCGAGAGAGAGAGAGAGAGAGAGAGAGGGAGTGAGAGAGAGAGTGCATGAGAGAGAGGGAGTGAGGGAGAGAGAGTGAGAGAGAGGGGGGAGTGAGAGAGAGAGAGTGAGCGAGTGAGAGAGAGGGAGAGAGAGAGTGAGAGAGTGAGAGAGTGTATGTTTCTGTGATGCATTTCAGTGCTGCTTCCCAGGACCTTCCGTTTTCTCTCTTATCTTTTTCACCCGATATCAAATGTGAAGAGGATGTATCTGTGTGCATGTGTGTGAGAGAGATAGAGAGAGAGACAGAGAGGTGGCATTGCTTTGCCCAGCAGGTCAGAGACACACTGCATGTGTCTTACTTTGCTGTGTCTGGGAGAAGGATTCTTTTAGCGTGTTTGAGAGAGCCTGCCCGGAACGCCTGGCTTATCTGAATGCAGTGTTTGCCTCGCCGGATACCTGTAGATCTTTGCAGAATACCTGTAGCCAGATCTGAGCGTTTGCGTGTTTGTGCCGGGTGTTAGCTTGCTCGCTGGGCTGGTTTTCTGCAGGCGTTGTTGACATGCAGTACCGGCAGGAGAGGCTTAATGTTCTCTTCGTCTGCAGCGATGCTGAGCCCGGGACAAACACAGCGCTTCGTCAGTACTGGACGCCTCCGTTTTACTTTCCATTTTTGGGCTCCCGGCAAAAAGCATTTTACATGTTTAGACATTTTCCACACGCTGAGGTGACAGCTGAGTTTGTTTGTTGAATTTGTCCTGCGGGTGGTTTATGTGACTGTCTAGCCTTTTTGTTTTGCTTTTAACAGTCCCTTTAGACAGATAGCACTAGAGTAAGCACACATGCTTGTCTCTTAATGGAGTGCTGCATGAAGCCTATTAAAGATTTCCCTCTGAGTGTTTAAGCCTGCTCAGTGTAAAATGACAGGGCAGTGCTTCACCATGTGACATCATTGCCTCCTGTGAAAAATATGGTATTGGGCAAGTCTGGGTCGTTTTGCTGGGGGATTTTATTACAAGTTAAACAGCAGGCTGTGTTTGAAGTGAAAGGAATACAAATTGGTGGTTTGTGTCGACCTTGAGCCATTGAAGGTCCTCTCAGGGCTGTCGGAAAGAGCGGCAGCGTGTTTATTCCCTGAGAAAAGCATAATAAATCACCGCTACATTCCGCGTGATTCAGAAATGGATGGAAAAGTGAAAGGTTATATCTGCCGTACGAACGGTGAGCGTAATTTTTCCAGGCGTTTGCAATGAAAGGGCAGCCTTTGGCTTGCCAGTAAACACAGTTGAAAGTGAACTGATACCCCTTTATTTGACAACCCCCCCTGTCTGGTTAATTGTGCCAAAGCCCTTCTCCTTACAGGGGACAGGGGAAATATACAGGCACACGCACATATACATGTGTTTTCTATAAATGAATGACCACCCAGTGGACAGGATCCTTCAGCAGTGTATCTATGCCTCTGCACTGGAGGGATGTGCTGGAGCTGCACATCTCCACTGAGACTTTCATCCAGCTGCTATCGATCCTAAACTCTCCCAAATAAAGGTACGAAAAGTGCCTTAAAAGGTACAAATGCTTGTTGCTATAGGTGCAATTTTACCCCTAGCCAGTATTTTTGGCCTGGTAAACCTACTCATTTGTACCCAAAGAGAACATATGTACTGTACTTTCCTGGTACATTTGGGAAATTTGATCCTTGAAGACCAAAAACGTACCTCCACTTTGTTTCTGAGAGTGCACTATCTTCATTCTTTTCGCACTCTCTCCACACCGCATTAACAAGTTCTCTCTGTTTTCTCTTTGGAGAAATGTCATGCTCTAAAACAATACTTTAAAAGGGCAGAACATCACTATCAGTACTGTCATCAGGAAGTGAGAGACATCTCCGAAAATAACATCACAACAGGCTCTGTGAAACTTTGTTGTCAAAGTCATGCTTTCTAATGACTACTGTGTGTAGTTTTATGAAATGATCCTTGTGATATTTGTGCTTCAGTTGTAAATTTGGGATGTTGGTTTTACGGTGCTCATTATTCCTAGTAGGGCTGTTGTCTGTGTGTAATTGCAGTTATCTGTTGACTAAATGCCTGCGTCCTCATTTCTGTGTAAAACCCAGTTAAGTCTTCTCTAGAACACTGGCCCTTCATGACATAAATTCCCAATGACAGTATTTCTAAACAGGGATAGAACTGATGTGTGTGTTTACTTCCTGTTATCTGGTGACTTCTGTTTCCTAATTTCTGTAAATCCTTAAGTCTTCTCTTGGAGACTGGCCCTTCATGGGACCATCTCCCCCTGCCAGTATTTCTAAATAGGGAATATTGGATTCCAGAACAAATACATATTTCATATAATTTCATCTAAACACATTCTCCCAGCTGTACTATGCATAGACCAGTGACTTGTGTGATGTGTTCAGAGCAACCAGCAAAGGGGACGGAACATGTCCACTCAAGCACGCTGTCTCACACAGACACACTGTCTCACACAGAGTGTCTTACATAGAGACACACTGTCTCACAGAATGTCTCACACAGAGTGTCTCACACAGGGGCACACTGTCTCACATAGAGTGTCTCACATAGAGACACACTGTCTCACATAGAGTGTCTCACATAGAGACACACTGTCTCACATAGAGTGTCTCACACAGAGACACAATGTCTCACACAGAGACACACTGTCTCACACAGACACACACTGTCTCACACACAGGTACCGTCTCACACAGAGGCTGTATATGGCTCACATGGCTCGCAGGGCGACAGTAAGAACAGTCGTCTGGCAGTCGGAGGGTTGCCGGTTCGATCCCCCGCCCGGGCTGTGTCGAAGTGTCCTTGAGCAACACACCTAACCCCCAGGCGCTATATAAATGCGCTATATAAATGCCAACAATTTACCATTTACCATCTGTAGATGCGGGCATTGCTCTGCCTACCAATGTTACCACTAGATGTCTCCGTCATGCTGTCAGATCAGCTGGCTGTCTCAGGCTGAGGTCCCAGTGCTGTAACTGGTACAGGGAGAACTGCATGTGTGCATGTGGATAGATGGGTTTTCACATTGGGAGGGTCTGCCGTAAGTATAACTTGGGCGGTTCTTCACAAAATAAGCTCAGACTTATCCATGTAATTCTTATTATATGACAAGAAAGAGATTTTAAAAAATATCTTTTTTTTCTTTTATTGTGAACAAATGGGTATTGTGTTTTTATTCTATAATTCAGTATTTAAAATACACTTAAAGATGGTGTGATGGAGTCATGTATAATGTGTGTAATTTACTCCTTATGAATATAATTTGAACATGTGACATAGTTTACTGCCTTCATCCTGCTGCCATATTTTAGAATGATGTTCCCAAGTTCCCAGGAGGGGGGGTGTATAAAGGGTCCCAGGAGAGTTGAGAAGCTCTGAAATCTGCCCTTACATACAGTAAGTGTGTCTGTAGGACTTGTGTCTAGACAGGCCAGCCTGCCAGCCCCTGTACTGACTGACTTGTTCTCATCTTTCTAACAGTGCGGTGACACCGTGCGTTTAATGTGGCGGTGCTGCAGCTGCTGGGATTAGCACTTAGAAAAGAGGCTGCTTTAGTTCGACCGATGGATGGATTAGCACGTTTGACCCTGTGCAGCTGTTTACAGCAGTATTGTGGAGCTGTTGGGGTGCATTGTGCGTGCATTTGTGTGTGTGTGTGTGTGTGTGTGCTGTTTGTTTTAAATGTCAAACTATGAAAAAGGCTTCTGACTGACAGCCTCTGGGTTAGTATTCATACTGCAGTTGCAGTCAGTGCCAGTAACTGTCATCGCCATAAGAAATGCTCTTGTTTTAGTGGTCTCTAGCAGCAGAATTGCTTAGGTACAGATTGTCAGTTGAAGTGTGTGAATAATACCCTTTCAAGCTTCAGCCGTTGAGCTGCGTACAGTACGCCGTGCACAATCGATACAAGACATGTAGCAGAGAGTCACCGAAGCTGACAAAGGCCACGGACCAAGAGACCCCGCCGTTCTTTTTCTTTTGGCACAGAACAGAGTTCATAGTGTTTTGTCCCGTTCTGTTAAGTGGTTGACCGACTCCAAGCCGCAGGGCCGCTGTGTGAGATGACCTCAGTGAGTGACTGGCAGGCCCCCCAGCAGGTGACTGGGTGTGTGCTCAGGTCAGGTTATCAGCAGCTGGCACAGACGAGGCATTGGAATCGATAACTGAGGAGGACGATTATATAAATGAAAATCTCGATCTTTAAAACGCCACGCGACTTGGCAGATGCGCAGAGGGGATGTGCCTTGGAAACAAAACGCAAATACGAAGAAGAAACTTGAAATAAAACCAAGCTTTTCCTCAGAATTCAATTCAGACATTGTTGAGCTACAGATCCCGTTACTAGGTCAGATTTTGAATAGCTCCTATCTTTCCTCCATGAAATATTTTACAGACATTTTGTCCGTAACTTTATCCGACTGTTTTACATTCAGGAATGTTTGATTTTAAATATTGTGCACGTGTGTTTAAACTGTAAGTATCTGAGTAACAAAATGACCTCTTTATCGCCTCAGTCATTGTGATGCCGTTGTGCATCTCCAGTTAAAACGTTGTGCCATTCTCTTCATAAGAATGATGTGTGCAGTGGAATACCAGCATTACGTGTGTGAGAGAGGCAGAAAGTATTTATTACATACCAGACCAGTTATTTTTCTACAAAACACATTTTCAGCAGATTCAGTAAATACCTCTAACAGTACAATTCTGTCAGTTGAAGATTTTGACAATGGAATGTAGCCAAAACAATTAGTTTTGTAATTAACTGCTGCAAAATGCAAGATTTCGTTTTGATGTTACATCTGATGTGCATTTGTGCTTGGATAAGAATTCTGTTTTTGTTCACAGATGTTTGGATATAATCGAGGGATGTCTGATTACTTCAATTCAGCTGATCTCTTCATATTTCTGTCATTAATCACGGCTTTACTCTGTTTATGTGCTCCCCATGTGAAAACCAAGCTGCTTTTCGCATACAAAATCAGCTCTATTGGAACCAAGTGCTGTGTTTTATTATTATTATTATTATTATTATTATTATTATTGTTGTTGTTATTATTATTAATAATGATGTATTTTGGCTCTGTGACTGGGACTGTTGTTCAGTCAGTGTTCTGGCTTTAACAGCCACTGTTGATCTGTTCTTCAGGAGAGCTCCACTAATTGAAGACAGGCCGTGTTTCTTTGTTTTGCCTGACTTCCCGTTTCCCATGATGCCTTGGTGGAGCGGGGGGGAGTGCTGCCTTGGCACGTGCTGAGGGAATCTGTATAATCTGCCTGCCTCTGTGTGGACATGTGCCCAACAGCCCCCAGCTGCTGCTGGATGAAGATGACTTCATATACAGGGGAGAGGAGGCAGGATGAGCACAGCGTGTGTGTGTGTGTGTGTTTGTGTCTGTGGCTGTGCATGTGTGTTTCTGTGTTTGTGTCTGCGTCTGTTTCTGTGTGCATGTCTGTATGTGTGTGTGTGTGTTTGTGTGCTTGTTTGTGTCTGTGTCTGTGTCCATGAGTGTCTGTGTGTGTATGCATCTGTGTTTGTGTGTGCGTGTATCTGCGAGCGTCTGTGTGTGTATGCGTCTCTGTGTGTTTGTGTCTGAGCGTGTGTTTTTCTGTGTTTGTGTCTGCGTCTGTTTGTGCCTGTGTGTGTGTGTGTGTCTGTGTCCGTGTGTGTGTGTGTGCCTGTGTGTGTGTGTGTTTGTGTGTGTGTCTGTGTCTGTGTGTGTGTGTGTGTGTGTGTGTGCGCATCTGTGTGTGTGTCTGTGTGTGTGTGTCTGTGTCCTTGTGGGTGTGTGTGTGTGTGTCTGTGTGTGTGTTTGTGTGTGTGTGTCTGTGCCTGTGTGTGTGTGTGTTTGTGTGTGTGTGCGCGTCTGTGTGTGTGTCTCTGTCCGTGTGGGTGTGTATGTGTGTCTCTGTGTGTGTTTGTGTGTGTGTGTGTGTTTGTGTGTGTATCTGTGTCTGTGTGTGTGTGTATGTGTGTGTTTGTGTGTGTGTGAGTGCGTCTGTGTGTGTGTGTGTGTAAATGCGTCTGTGTGTGTGTGTGTGCGTCTGTGTGTGTGTGTGTGTCCGTGTGTGTGTGTGTGTGTGAATGCGTCTGTGTGTCCCTGTGTGTTTGTGTGTGTGAATGCGTCTGTGTGTGTGTGTGTGTGTGAGTGCGTCTGTGTGTGTGTGTGTGTGTGTGAGTGCGTCTGTGTGTGTGTGTGTGTGTGTGTGTGTGTGTGTGTGTGTGTGTGTGTGAATGCGTCTGTGTGTGTCCCCGTGTGTGTGTGTGTGTGTGTGAATGCGTCTGTGTGTGTCCCCGTGTGTGTGTGTGTGTGTGTGAATGCGTCTGTGTGTCCCTGTGTGTGTGTGTGTGAATGCGTCTGTGTGTCCCCGTGTGTGTGTGTGTGTGAATGCGTCTGTGTGTCCCCGTGTGTGTGTGAATGCGTCTGTGTGTCCCTGTGTGTGTGTGTGTGAATGCGTCTGTGTGTCCCCGTGTGTGTGTGTGTGTGAATGCGTCTGTGTGTCCCCGTGTGTGTGTGTGTGTGAATGCGTCTGTGTGTGTGTGTGTGTGTGTGTGAATGCGTCTGTGTGTGTGTGTGTGTGTGTGTGTGAATGCGTCTGTGTGTGTGTGTGTGTGTGTGAATGCGTCTGTGTGTGTGTGTGTGTGTGTGTGTGTGTCCGTGTGTTTGTGGTTGGAGGAGGGCTGATGCGTGAATGCTGCAGGGCTCACCAGCTGCTGTTTGTGCTCAGGAGGCGTTAGTTACCCGCTCACAGATTTAGACACAATTCAGCAGAAAAGGCCTTATTCACAGAGCATCTCTCAGCCAGAGGACTGACCTGTCTGTGTGTGTGTGTGTGTGTGTACGTGTGTGTGTGTGTATATGTGTTTGTGTGTGCTCACAGATTTAGACACAATTCAGCAGTAATGGCCTTGTTCACAGAGCATCTTTCAGCCAGAGGACTGACCTCGTAGTTTTATGACTACAGCAGGGTGTTTGTGTCACTTCCCCCGAGCCTGCTGCATATGTGCAAGCTTCTGCGTCCTCCTGGGCCTTGGGGGGTATTACAGGGGGGTATTACAGGGGGGAAAACAGTGCTATTTGTTAGAGAAGGATGGGAGCAAATTGCCTATCAGTCTCAGAAGGTCTCATGTGAAACATTTCTCATTGGCATTGGATATACTTCTACCACTGCAACGATGTGTTTAATAGCTCAGTGATGTTCAATGCCAGGCCAAACTCATCCATTCTGTGACATACTCACTGTGTTTCTTACATTGTCAGTCGTGAAGCCGAGCATCTTGAAACTGTTTCTCTTCAGTAGCCTCACAAAGGAAAATCATTCTGATGAGACAAGCTGTGAGGGCCAGCTTGATGAATATGAAATGCCAGATTTAATCCATCTATGTATTCGCCCTCAGGGATTACACTACCTGAAGTGCAGTGCTATACAGCTTCTGCTATGCTGTTATGCTGTGCTGTTGGTGCCAATGAAACAGCAGAAACAATTATACCCAAGGTCCAGCATGTAGGCTATAACCTACATTTTATGAATGTATCCCTAAAACCAGTGACGATAGCATGCAGTATTTATGATTATAATAAATTATAATAATTGTGTTCACTGGAGAAACCCCATGCAGCGAACTGCCGCAAAGGAAGAGAATCAGGCCATTAGTCCAGAACATATTGTTTTTTTTCTCCACAAAATGGTGCAGCTAATGAGTTTGGCAGTGAGCTCAAACCTCCAGAGATGACCTGGAAATCACAATTTTCTGTGCAGTGTATGTCTCAGAATCAGGTCAGTCTGTCTGGAGGTGGGTTTCCTTGGCGGGCGACGCTGCATTCCTCTTATTTCCAACGAAATTGGAAACTGAAGGAAACTGCGGATAATTGGCCACAGAAGCGGTCTGGCAAATTTTAGGCAGTTTTTTTTTTTCATCATTTTGTTATTTTTGCGTAATCTAACCCTGGAATTGAAACCCTGCTCTTCTGAGGAGACTCCAGTGGAAGAGCGCCATTCAGAATGTTCCGGAAACGCGGATAATGACAGTTTGGCCTTGCAGTTGGAGGAGGTTTTCCAGCCCCGGCTGCCCACGGCTTCCCCTGGCCCCTCCGTATTCCGCCCGTGCGTGCGTGACACTCCATATGCACGCGTTGGGGCCCTCCGTGGGCGAGAGTGGAGAAATTGAGCTAGAGGTACCGGCAGTGGTACTGCAGTCAGGTCCCTGAGGGGAGTTTGAGCTGGAACTCCCTCGCACCTGAACTGACTTTCCAAAAATACGTGAGCGTTGACGTGAGCCGACCGTGCCCCCTGACGCTCGCTGTGGTCTCCCTGGCACTGCCCCCGTTGTTTGGCAGTGAGTGCTGTACATTTCATGGGGCCGCTGGCTGCTCCATTGTGTAGACTATGAGTCTCAGGAGTGAAGTGAAAATGACTTCCCTTTTGGCACAACTGGTGACCTTGGGATGTCATTAAACCGGGGAGCCGTTCCTTCACTTTGAACTTTCTCTGGGTATGACGGCATCGATTTTCCAGGAATATTTTCCCCTCTTAAAAAAGCAAATACATATGGATGGTATTTGTTCCCTTCATAAAGAGTTTCACATTACTTGCACTGGTGTATGCCAGTAGTTGTATTTGTATTCTAATATTATAAATAGTGTTAGCAAAGGATGGCAGGTGTAGTATTTCAATACGTTTTAACACGGCAGTCCAAGCGCGTGGGTTGTGTTTTGATCGGAACAGGTGCTCTCCGTTTTTCAGCTGTAACTGTAAACCACGGTTTGTGATCACATAGCTGCTTGACTGTCTTGATTCATTGTCTGCCTGAAGAGTGCACAAAGACAGGCTTTTGTTCTATTTTTAAACTGTCACATTTCTCTTCTTGCTTCATATCTGAATGTGAGACAGATGTGATTTCCCCCGACGGCACCTCAGAAAGGCAGAAAGCTGTCTCGACTGTAACATGCATGATCTGAGTAGCATGCTGTAACATATATTATCTGTTTTCTGTAACTTGTATGATTTTGTCATTGTGCTGTTACACATATAATCCAGGGTTCTGTAACATATGCCATCTAACCAGGTTTCTGTAACGGGTGGTCTAGTCACCATGCTCTTAGTGTTGTGATCGACATAGTTAGTGTGCTGTAACCAAGGTAGTTATTGTGCTGTTACATGTATGATCTAGTCGCCGTGCTGTAATGACTACGGCCCATTTTGTTTGACTGAATCAGTGTGATACAGTATGTACGGCATGCAGTAGCACACTTAATCCAGTGATTGTGGTGTAGCATCTGTCATAGCGACAACATGACCTAGCACAGGTCTCTCTTCAATGTCCCATCATTTGTATTAGTTTGGAATGTGTTCTACATCATCTTGTTATTGTGCTGTAAAATGTATGATCTCATCTGTATATTCAGCTGGTCATATAATGTCTAGTCTAGTTAGTGACATGTAACATGCATTTTAGTTGCAAGTGTGGTGAAAGATGCCTATGATGGAATCAGTGTGCCAGAAGATGTATAATCTAGTAAGCATTCTGCGGCACATGATGTGCACGGTCACATTGATGTAACATGCATGGCTCATTCAGTCTCCAGTAGCTCATATGACCTTGGTGGAGTACTTAACTAGCTTGATCAGTCAGTATAGTGTATGCCAGCACTCTACCTGTAGGACTGGACAGCCAATGAAATAAAGAAACACAACTCTCTGGAGAAGATCTTCCCAACCCTGTTCCAGGAGGTCTACAGTCCTGGAGGTTTTCTCTACTTTGGAGGTTTTCTCTAATTTGGCAGAGACATGTAGCTGTTGAATGAGGTGTGCTTTGTTAGGGTTGGAATAAAAGCCTGCAGGATGGTAGGGCAGTTTGGTCATATGCTTGACGACAGATCAAATATGACATACATTGTGCTGTCTGCAGTTTTCCATTCGGTTCAGTTCTCCTACGAAAGATGTAGGCATCAGTGTGATAATGATCCGCTGTTACTCTCCTTTCGTCTCGCCTTTGACCTCTTGTCAATCAGGGAGGGTGTGTTCTCCAGGACATATTCTCCCAGCGGTCACAGCGGTTACAGTCAGTGTGCCGGAGGGTGACCGCCGGCGCTCCTGTTGACCGGGGGAATTTGCTCCTGAGAGCGAGGTCGGGGTGCCCTGCTGACTGTTACCCTCGTTCCTTAGGTGACCCCGTGGCCAGTTATGCATCGTCATGCAGTTTGTCTGGCCAAGTACAGCGCCGGCACGATTTATTTATTCATTTATTTATTTATTTATTTATTTATTTATTTAATGTATGGATTTATTGCTTAGAGTGATGCCCCACCGAAAAAGTGAAGTGATTGTTTACATATTCATGAATATAGTTCATATTGGAGGGTTTTTTAAATGATAGCTGTACCTGCAAAGTCATCCAGATCTGAGATTTATGTGTAGTTCTGATGCAAGTTATGATTATGATTGTGATTCATATGAGCAGTGAATTCAGGAATGATTCCCTATGCATCAAGAGGTGTGGATTGTTTGTTAACATGTTTTATACAAAAACAGACAGTTCAACAAAACTCCTCCATGTAGGATTCCTCAAAGGTAACAAGTCAAAGGCAGCAAATTGGTAGCAAAGAGAAACTACACGTCTATTGTTCTTACCTGGAAAACTACAACTTACTAAATGAGAACTACTGTATGAAAGGTACATTCAGGGAACATATGTTACACTGCTATCCAGATGGCATTTGAGCTAAAAATATGTAGGTGCAGTAGTGAAACTGTCTTGATGATTAGGCTTGTACTTTCCTTGAAATGTCAGGACAGAAGCTCAAGGGTTAGACGTTAAAACATTATTTATTGAGAAGATCTGATATAATTTCTTGGTAAAACAATTATTTGTAATTTGAATTAATGTTTTAAAATAAATACAAATAATATTGTATCCTTCTGAAATTTGCAGATTATTGTCTTACATCCACAGACAAGACGGTGATGTGTTATGTGTATTTTGTAGTTGCCGGTGTTTGTTGTTTAACAGTAATGCAGTGTATGAGCTGTGTTTAGGGAGATGGCCCTGGGGCTGACACATGTTTACAAACACAACTCCGCGTACCCAGGACCAGTGTGGAGACTGCGGTCAGCCCACATAATCCCATTTCAATCAAGTCACACTAATCACTGCTGATAGTAGCAGAATTTAGCCTGGATGTGGATAGGTAATCCAGATTGACATGAAGAATAAAAAAATGGACAGAAGGCAGGAGAGAGGGAGTGTGTGTGTGTGTGTGTGTGTGTGTGTGTGTGTGTGTGTCTGAGAGAGAGAGAGATGCATTTAAGAGCAAGAACTGAGCAGAAATAGAGTGCAAAAACATATTTGCCGTTGTCTCTCTTTTTCCATTCCGTTGTGGCCGCGTTGTCATTGGCTATCATTCCGTTGTGGCCACGTTCTCATTGGCTATCAGGTTACCTGTCCCTCAGTGCGCTGGATGCTGTGACAACAGGTGCCAGCTCTGAGCACAAGCTTCAGACAAGAACCCCCAAAGGAACAGAGGGAGGAACAGAGAGAGCGAATGAGAGAGAGAGTGAGAGAGAGAGAGTGAGTGTGTGACAGAGGTGTGGTACAACCACACTCCTTTCAACAGCCGCGAGAGGAGGAAGAGTCTTCTTATATGTACAATAGGAAGGAAAGAACAACAAAGTGTGAAAGTGAGAGAGGGAGTGAGTGAGCGAGAGGAAGGGAGGGAGAGAGGGAAGCAGATGTACCTGCTCGGATTCCACTCCGTTGCCACAGACCTGGGACGTGCACCACTGCAGCGTTCACCAGCCCGTCCTACCGCGACTGACGCCCCCCCCCCAGCCCCGCGTGGCAGGGACCCACCGCGGCCCCCCTCCCCTACGCGCCCTCCAGCGCCCCCTAACGCCGCTCTCCCTGGTATTTATGTCTTAATGCTCTCATAAGCCCGGCCTCGAACGCTTTCATCAAAGCCGCGCTGAGTGATTGGGCGTTCGCTGTGACATGCCGGGGAGGGGTTCAGACCTGAAGTGACACGGCACACACAGAGCTGGAGTACACAAGCGGACAGAGAGGAAGAGGAGGGCGCGGGAGAACAGGAAGAGGAGGAAGAAGACGAAGAGGAAGATGTTTTCCGTTGTGTGTGACGCCCGGGAGGGCGGGTGGTTGCGCAGTGTCGGTGCGTCCCTAGCCGCACCTCGTTGAGGCAGGCTCTTTTAATTGGATATCTGCTGCACCCCGGACAGATGTTGGTGTCGTCTCAGGCTGTGGTTCGGAACGTCGGGAACGCTGACGAGTCATGGGTCCCAATTCCCGCTCTTCCCGGCCTGAGCGCCCCAGCCCGACTCTCGCCCGCCCGCTGAACTGACGCTGCTTCGCGTTCCTACTTTAACTGTTATTATTTTTATCGTATTTAATTATATTTTTTTGCGGTGGGGGCCGGAGGACAGCTGAGGCTGGCTGTTGGAAACCCATGCTGCTAGGGGCTGCTGGTTACACTGTCGCTGCATGTTGCCATGCTCAAACCACCAAAGAGCAAAAATGTCTCCTGGGTGAGTACAGCTCTGTGGAGGGGTGGGGGTGGGGTGTGGGGGTGGGGTGTGAATGAGGGGAGTGTGGAGGGGAGGGGGGGGATTGTGACAGGTTTCCCATTGTCTTTGACTTCAGCTGTGTCTCCGAACACCTGCACATGTAATTGTCACCTGACAAAGTTTGGTCCGGTTTTCTTATGCCCACTTCTGCTCCAAGCATTGTTTGTGTATTCAGATTTAAAGTTAAAAATATCCTGGATTCACTATCCTTGTTTTTTGTTTACAACGTTGATGTGTCGAGTTAATTTTCACATGGATATGAATGTATGTTTCCATTCATATATGTTTCATTTCCATGAGTTGTAAATATGAAATTATATACAAAATGCATGTTTTGAGCCTTTTTTCATATGAAGGCAAAACTCTCAATTTAATTCTTTTTAATGCATCTTTTTGTTAGAATTTTGTTATATTTGAGAGTAAATATTTAGAGCCGCCTGGATGAATCCTATGCACAAACATGCGATGATGTTCATAACTTTACTTTATTTCTGAGGTTCTGTGAGTATAGGATGCATTCTAACTCCACACATAAGAGGAATTATTGTTGCAATTATTGTGGCCATGCCATACACAGGCCAGTTATCACCAGAAAAAGGGCTTAGAGTAACCCTGTGAGCATTAGAAATTATATAACTATAACATGCCCACTTTTGGAAATCTGTCTGAATCCTGCTCTTTGTAATATCATCCTGTCTGCTCTGTGTGTTTAGGAGAAAGCACTCTTTAAACATGTACAAAGAGTTTCAGACAGTATTGTATGCGCATACTGTGTAAACCTTTCTGTTTTTAGGTCTGTAAATGAATTGGGTGTGCACAGGAAAAAAGTTGGAAAGATAAAGTGGTTCCATAAAGCTTTAGTGTGTGCATTAAATTGAAATGACATGGCCTAGTTATTCAGTTTTAATGTGTGGATATGCTGGCACTTACAGCCCACTGTGAAAGCTGTGGTCTGAGCCTTAGCCCAGAGAGTAATTTTCAAAATATGGGTAGCTAGAGAACAGCCAATCAGAAGTGTCGCCCTGTTTTCAACGAATGACATCGGTTCAGCATTGCAGGCATAGCCTCGATCCTCTCCACCCTGCGTCCCTGACCTCTCTCTATCCGGCTGTGTGGTGTAGTAGAGTGTCGTACCACAATGCCCTCTCACTAAGAAGCTTAAGGGTGTGTGTGTGTGTGCGTGTGTGTGTGTAGAGGATGGACATGGAGCATGGGGCAGAAGCATGAGTGGTGTGTGTGTGTGTGTTTGTGTGTGCGAGTGTACATCTGTATGTGTTTGTGTTTGTGCGTGTGTAAGTGTGCTTTTTCATGTGTGCATGCTGTGTTTGAGTGTGTGTGTGTGTGTGTGTACAGGTTTGTGTATGTCTGTGTCTTTTTGAGTGTGTGCATGCGTGCTGCGCATGTATGTGTCCTTATGTGTGTATGAACATATGTGTATGTTTTGGTGGTGTTGTGTGTGTTGGTGTGTATGTGTACTTATGTTATGAACATATGTGTATGTTTTGGTGGTTTTGTGTGTGTTGGTGTGTATGTGTACACTGTAGTGAGTCAGTGTGTGGATGTTTGTGGTGAGAGCAGGTGGGGAGGGGCAGTCAGTGTCAGTTGGATCCATACACTGTATGCTGTGGTTGTAGTAATGCCTGGCGTTCTGTGCCAGATTCATCAGCGAATCTTAGCTAAACGCAGATGGAGCCTGAGAGATTAGAAAGCACTCAGATGTAATCAGCAGGCTGGTATAGGCAGCGCAGACGTTGGGGCATTAGGGAAATGAAGCGGCGATATCTGTGACCCGTGACCCGCGCGCTCTCCCCCTCAGCCTCACGCTGCTCGCGGGCGCGGTGCGTGTAATTGTCTCGCGGCTGATGATGTCATGCCGGAGGGCCCGGCGCAGCGTGAAGCAGCGGCTCGGGTGCCAGTTCGCTTGGGAAGGGGAAGCGCTTTGTTTCGCAGTTTATTTCTGTAAGGCGGACCTTTCTCCCTGCCCCCTTTTGGCTCTGTGTCTCCCCTACTACTGCAACAACATGCAAACACCCTATAAAAGCAGCTAAAAACTGTTTCACATTCTGTCTGGCCTAATTTGACTAATGGCGTGACATTTTCCCTGGCTACTGTTGTTTACTGGTTTCTGTTAACCCGTTGTTGTTATTGTTATGTTTACAAAAGGGTCTTTCACGGGCCTCTGTTGATGTAACAGTATTGTAAGTGTTTCTCTTGTTGCAGTACACCTAATCCCTGTGCTGTTACCCACATCTGCGGATGACTTAACGGTGTTGAGTCGCATTCGCTTGTGCTGTTAACACCGGAGCCCTTTCAGAGGTGCTGTGTGACAGGATACTAAACACACTGAACACACTGACGGGAATAATACAGAGCGCACTGTTATTCTGTGTCCATTAACTTTTACATTGTCTGCCTGAAGCAGTAGGAAAACACACCTTATTCTTTTGGACGTGGTGTATGAATTGTGTGAGTATTCTTGCATTTCTAATACCTGGATTTTCCTCAAGCAGTCCCTCTTAATAGTAGGATTTTCCATCTGTAACCTGAATTCTCTTCTCACTGATGAAATGTGAACCTTACGTTGAATTGTTTTACCGGGTTTCTGTAGTGGAAAAGGTTTTCACTGGATTTTTACAGCTGTGATCCCAGTGAATCCATCAGTTTCTCGTGCCTGGAGGTATATTAGGGAGTGATGTAATCCTCTTGGCAACCAAACCATCACCAACAGATTTAAAAGGCCTTTAGTCCTTTTAAGATCTTTGGGTTGAGTTGTTATCTGTTGTAAGGATTAAATAATTTGACAGACATTTGAGTCTGTTGGCTTGTGTAATGTTGCAATATGCTGTATATAATTATATATAATCTATATATATGCGTAAAAGTTTCCACTGTAGAGAGGCTTCAGGAGGCTCTGTCCTGCTGTTGTCCCGAGGGAAAGCAGTGCTTCCTTTTCCAGTGAGATCCCATATGGTGTGCATTCTTGCTCTCATCTTCATCTCCTCTCCGACACCTTGCATCTGCAACTGAGAGTACAGAAGTGTGAGATCCATCTTCCTTCAGCTGCTTTGCTTATATTATTTATTTTTTAACCTTCTAGTCGATGTACCCCCCTGGTGACTGACGCCGAACGGCGTGTGGAGATATGCTTATTTTTGGGAACAGCGGTTGTACTGCTGAAATTGACAGGATTAACGCCTCCGGCTCCCTGGTTTTTGTTTAGGGCAGGTGTCCTCTCGGATTAAGTGTGTGAAATGAGACGAGAGACAGGCAAGATGCTTTTAACCCTTTACTAGCTCTATCTCTGAGCGTATGCCCCGCATGCCTGCACAAATCTACATTATCAAGGGAAAAAACCATTATCAATAATAATACTCTGCTCCTCTTTTAAAGTCAGGATGCCAAGATGCAGTGGTGTAACTGTGATGGTTTACCTCATGTTTTTGAGCATGCAGTGACATAACGGTAGCAACAGAGCCGCGGTGGCCACATCAATAATCATAATGGTGTGTGGGGATTATGGGTCCAGATGGCCCAGTCTGGCACAGGTCACGTGCTGCTGTTCTAAATGGCTCACAGATCCACACTCTGCCTACTACGCTTCACGCATGTTTATATGATGCACACACCATAGTTTCTGTCATTATGAGTACAGTAGGTAGAGGTGCTCATATCCTGCCATTCTTTCTCCAACTGTAGTCCCCACTGTACACTTAAGATCTTGCAGAGGGCAGTTGAGCCGTTTACGCCTGTAGTCACTTCTGGTGTGTATGTGTATGTGTGTGTGTGTGTGTGTGTGTGTGTATGAGAGAGAGAGAGAGAGAGAGAGAGAGAGAGAGAGAGTGTTTGTGTCTGAGAGAGAGAGAGAGAGAGAGAGAGAGAGAGAGAGAGAAAGAAAGAAAGAGTAGTGGAAGATAGCTAGTGCGTGTTTTCATTGATTTAAGAAAAAAAGACAGATGGTTATCTTTAACCCACCTGGCAATAACAAGCACTGTGAGATGGGATTGTTCCGGAAGGAGGGTGGGCCAGAGGAACACTGCTAATTACCGTGCCCATCATTAGGCCTTTGGAGCAGCAGTCTCCTTCCTCCTCAAACTGAGGTTTAATCATTCACCTGAATGGCCTTGCCACCTAATTACTTTGATATCTGCTGTAACTAGGTATGTGCTTCATAGCTGTTGTCACACAGTGAGCACAGTGCGTTCATTAATAGCAGGCTGTATCTTCTTTGATCTTACTGAAGGAAATGATCAGACCGGAAAAAGACAAGAGCAGTAGAGGCAGGGATTTCCCAACATTTTCACTCAATTTTCATTCAGGAGTCAGTACACTTTCAGTGACCCCCCCATTCCTAAATTGAAGCCTATGTTCAGGATAGAAAATTAAAATGTTTAACAGTTATTAAGAATACCTGCACATGTACTGTACTGCAGCTCAGATAACAGGTGCAGCATCTAACTTGACTGATGCGACTGGAAAGTGTTTTAATCAGGTGAATGCACTTGGATAAAAGCATGTGCTCAGTGACTGTAATGTAATGAAAGGGTGCAGTACGATATGCGGTGTAACTATTTCTAAATTGTTAGAAGATATATTGGTGAAGGCCTCCCAATATATTTTGTGCCAGGCCTGAGAATGCTGATGCCCTGCCAGTGGGGGGACTCTTCATGGTAGCCTCTTAGCGATGAATACAGTCTTGTCAGTTTATGTATTTCTTTTTAGATAAGCTACAGACTGATTCATTGTTCGTATTTGTTTGCATGATACATTAAGTGTTTGTTTTAGTATCAGTCTCAGCAATCCAAATTAAATAAATGCTGAGG
This sequence comes from Conger conger, assembly GCF_963514075.1. NCBI lineage: Eukaryota > Metazoa > Chordata > Actinopteri > Anguilliformes > Congridae > Conger > Conger conger. Next base: position 66,025,621 of record NC_083763.1, read on the forward strand.
ATGTGAAATATTCTCAAACCATTCGGGTAAATCCAGGTCATTATAGTTTGCAAAATCTTACTGCCTTTGAGAAAATTAGGCAAAATTACCATGAGCGAAAATGTTTTTAGTTTGCTGAGTTGCAGTTCTGCACTAGGCTTTTGGCCCTCTCCTGTATGTAGTTCTTCATCTGAAGTACTTGCATTAAATCAGTGGCTTTCTGTGGACTGGAAATCCAGCATCTTGTTGCACATTGCAACCAGACTCCACTGCAGAGGCTGTTTGAAGGCGGAAACTAGCGCTGGCATGTGCTAATTTAATTCAAATGTCCTTTTCTTGTGCCGCACATGGAACCCATAGAGAATCTCCCTGCAGTGAGTGGGTCAGCTCTGACTGACTGATTGCTTTCACCTCACACATGAGAGTGTAAAACAGGCTACAGATGAAGAATTGCGTTTCCTGTTGAAGTTCACCGCTGTCTGTTAACAGAGGTTGTGAGATGGAGGCACTGAGACGTGGCTGTTATGGTACTTGTTCATTTTGGAACAGGCTGACTGAAACAGCACCTCAGTGTTAAAGTAAAGGTAAATGCATCTCTAATACGTGGATTGGTTTCATTCTGTGCTAACTGGTGTGGAAATTAAAATGTTTCACATTATGTAGCAGCTGTAGCGTGGTATGTGGCTTGTTAGGCAGCTGATCTCCAGAAGTATCGGGGACTGTATTCCAATCAAAAGTGTTTTTTTAATGGCTTGTGAGTAATATCTGCCAAGCTCCAATTTCTATTTAAGTACTATACTTAAACATGAATGATGTAAGAAACTATTCCCAAGTACATCGTCAGGTTTTCTAATATAGTCTTTCATAACTTGTTAATGTTATTAGGCCTTGGTCAATCTGTTTAGTGTGATAGGCCCTGTCTTATTGCGACAGCTGCCTTGTGGTTTTCCATAATGCTGCTTGGAGAGGCTACACTCACGTCACACTGTATGTCTGGAGGGACACAGTGGCCAAGGGGGGAAGTTGTGGCATGAGACTCTTCCCCGTGACAACACAAGTCCCGCCATCCCTCCTGGAGCCGGCGAGCTCAGGGCCAGTGGCAGACGTCAGGCGTGTGAAATGAAGACGAAATGCTGCATGAGCTCTGGTCAGCCCCCCCCCCAGAGACGGTGGGCTGAGTCCTCCTCACCCTCTCGCTCCGCAGAGCTGGGCTAGCATGCCGCTCTGCACCCTGGGATAGAGCTGTGGGAGTGGGCCTGCCGGTGTGGCGGCGCCTAGCGGTGCCGTCGTGGCTCTGGCGCGGTGGCCGGGCCGGCGGTGCCGTGTGGACCTGTCGGTCTCGGCACGCCGTGCAGACTCCTGCGGTATTTACTTTCACCTGGCTCAGAACGGACACCGCCGGCCTGCATTATTCAACAGCAGCAGAGCCTTAAGAACACCGGGTCGGGCCTGTCCTCGCAGTCACTGCACAGCATGTCTAAGAAAGCCAAGGTAAAGCTCACTCTCCTCTACTGCCTGTGTTCTCTGGCTCTGTGTTCCTTCCTGTGTCTCTAGCCTTGTGTTACTGTCTGCGTCCCTAGCCCTGTGCTTCTCTGTCTGCTTCTCTGTCTGCCTGTGTTGTTGTGTCTATGCATGTATTTCTGCCTGTGTTTCTAGCCCTGCATTATTGCCTGTGTCTCTGGCCCTGTGTTGCTGCCTGTGTTTCTGCCTGATGTGTCACTGTGCTGAGCTGAGGTAGAGAGAAGAAAGAGCACAGTATCTGTCGGACTGGGTGATGGGCTCTGTGGTGTTGGGGAGAGGGCTTTGCTGATGTTCACTTTCAGTGTTAAAGGAACCACAGCATGCTCTTTACTATCTGATAAGACTGATTGAGAGGGGGCGCACAGGGGGCAGGTCGCACAGGGGGCAGGTTGGCTTGGAATTGCTGAAAGACGCACCTTAACCTTTCTGTGAAGTTATCTGTCTGGTATTGGCGCTGTGTGGGGAACAAAAAAGGGAATATAGCCTGTTAAAAAGCTCTTTGTTTATTATTAGTCTTAGTCATACATCATCTAATTTCATTCATTTTTTTATTTCAAAGCTTATTTTTGAAAAGGTCAAAGGATTGAAGATTGAATCTTATTTGTTGATTGCTCCATGGAAACAGAGATTATAGGTCTAATCTTGTATAGGACCACTGCAGTATCTGCCTGTGTGTTCACACTGGGTTTGCCTTTCTGGAGGGCTTCGGGCTGGCCTCCTGCTCCTCTTCATGACAGCATGTTTAAACTCATATTCCAGTGAGACACAGGCGAATGCATCACATTATTTTCCTAAAGATATTTTGGGCTTTACTCCACTTGCTTCTTAATGAAACTTAATGTGCTTTCTGTTGTATTGTCTGTTGCTGCCATCTTCTTGGTGTTTTGCGTTTTAATCTGTTTTTGTACTATTTTTAAATGTACGGCTTTAATAGCAGTAACATTTTAGTTTTGAATAGCACAATAGAAATGCAGTTTATTATTATGCCGTTATAATGCATGAGGAGGTACTGAGCAATCTGAGTGTACCGAAATGAGATCTGGGTGCTGAAGGACAAGTGTCATATTCCCCCGTGACACAGGCCCACATAGGCTTCCAGTGTGCCCAGGCCCTGCTAGCAAATCTGGTGAATGCTCTATGGGAACTACAGAGGGATACGTCGTATGGGAAGAATATTACTGGCTGAGTCCCCTGTGCCATTTAAGACCTTAAGGCTAAACACCCACAGGGACAAAGTGAGTGAATGTCTCATCTCTCTGTCAAAGTATCGCTCTGCCCCTCCGTTCGGCAATCATGCCCGGTGTTGCTTTACGTAGCCGTGGGAGGCGTGATGTTTCAGGTGTCTTGATAATGATGCCTTTATGGAGTGCCAAAATGCATTCCAGAACAGGTGCAGGTTCTCATGAGACTGCCTCTAAATACGAATGAGCCATTTTGTTTTTTTATAGTGCGCATATTACGGTGACTTTAGTCGCGGGGTTAAGAGTCTGGGTCCCCCTGGCTCACTGCGTTTATCTGCAATTTGATGACATTGAACGTCAGATCACAAGCTGCGCTGTGTAAAGTGAAATTAACTTATCTGAGAATTGACATGCATATGGCTCCCGGCTCTGGTCATCATGCATACATTTTCAGTGGTACAGTTAGCTAAAATGGGGGACTATGTATAAAAAGTGCTGTAATTCTTTTGTGGATCTGATATGGATGTAAATACCCTTGAATTGCAGCTGATAGTCTGCACTTTAACATCATATTCTTTGTTTCGTTTCAAATCCAATATGCTGGAATAACTGGAATTGATTTTCATTCATTTAAAAGAAAATGGATCTTTTTAATATGTCGATAGCCTACCTTTTACAACCTTTGGTAAGCTCTTGGCAGAGTTAATGAAAAGCTTCAGCTTCTTGTTGTAAATTATTCGGAATTAAATTGTGATTGCTGTTAAAATGTAGAAGTAGCACTACTCTAAGCCAAAGCTGCCATGCACCGACGTTTTTGAATGATTATGTTTGTGTCTAATTGATGGACTTTGTATTGACGATAAACATATTGTTCACTTTTTATGGAAGCTGCAGAAGTAAGTACGTGGATCTCTGGGGGCAGTGTTCATTTCCAGGAAACCTAGGCAGTTGTCTGTGTAAATGTATGGATTAATGCAAGCCCTTTAAATCTCCTTACTAAGAAGCAATCATTAGTACTCAAGAGAGCGACCAAACAAGCAAGGAATGACGTACAGCACACGCACGTACGCAAGACACACACACTCACACACACACACACACACACTCACCCTCAAATTAGACATACATTACATGCATAAATACACACACACACACAAATACATACTAGCACATATAGAAACTAGCAATGTACAACCACTGCATCCCTTCAAAGGCTAAATCAAAGCTTAATACACTGTATAAACATCCATTATGTTTTATAAAGTTTAATTTGCGTTGTTGCAATTACATCCATTTCGACATTTCATATTTGTGAAGGAACCACCAAATCTGTAGAAATTAGGTGACTGTAAGGTGTGATTCACAGTGATCTTTTTTTGGGGAGTGTCAGATTGCTTTGGTCGATTATAAAAATAAATCAAGTTACATAGCATGCGCTTTCTGTGGAACAAGAAACAGAGGACAATTGGTGCCCGGTGGTTGTAGCGGGCAGTAAAACCCCAGGGTGCTTATGAATATACAGTCCCCTACAAAACAGCAAGGCCAATTGGGGTTGAGTACATTTGGGGTTGAGATAAAAAGATCACGAGGCAAGAGTTCAGAATTTCAGCTTTTATTTCCTGATATTTACACCTAAATGTGTTAAACTACCTTGGACATAGCACCTTTGGTATAAGACCACCCAATTTTTAGGTGAGCAAAATTATTGGAACAGAGAGTATTAAAATAAATTAAACTAAATAACACTTAATATTTGGTAGCATTGCAATAACTGCATCAAGCCTGTGACCCGTTGACATCACCAAACTGTTGCATTCTTCTTTTGTGATGCTTTTCCAGGCTTTTACTGCAGCATTTTCTGACATAAATGCAGTCTTCACAGGCAAAACCCAAGGCTAAAACCGAGAGTAGACATTCAGAACAATTTATTGTTTTACCAATCAATCTAACGGGACACATCTGGGCAACAAGAAACACCTGTCAGTAACATGTTCCAATACTTTTGCTCACCTAAGAATTGGGTGGTCTGATACCAGAGGTGACATGTTCTAAGTTGATAAAAATACCAGGAAATGAAAGCTGAAATTCGGATGTACATCGTTGGACCTGAAATTGTTACCTTACTGTTCAAACGCTTTTGGAGGGGACTGTGATTGGAGTCCTGTGCCACTCAGGGCCAGAGACGTAGAGGTCACCCGCTGGCTAGGACCAGCGACACACGCTAATGAAGTGGAAAATGTCGAAGCAGACACTGCACTGGGAGCGATGACGTCACCCTGGCTGGAAAAACAGCAGAGATTCTCCCGCCCTGGAAACTAATTAATGATGACAGCCGCAGTGTGAACTCTCAGGGGCCAGGGGAGTAGGGGGGAGACTGTTATCAGCTCCACAGAACCGCACCCCTCCCCGGCCTGACTCTTTTGGGACACTCTGACTTTGGCACCCTCACAGAGCCCTGGGACAGTCCTGTCCTGGATCTGCAGGACGAGTGGCCTTGTGCGTGCGCTCACACACACACACACACACACACACACACACACACACACTTATCCACACAAGTCCGCACACGCTTTCCACACTGTTACTATCACAGTTTGCTGGACAGGCATGTGATGTCACCAAGAACAAAGCAGGTTTTGAGCAGGGTAAGAATGTTTTGTTTTTATTTGGTTGTTCATTTATCCACTTCTGTCATACTGCAGAGCACGGAATGTGTTTTGTCACAAGCCTCTCTGAGAAAGGAACTGTATTATGATGCGTCTCTGGATAGCTGTGGCTGATGGTGTTTTTGTGAATCGACAGAGCTGGGTGCAGTCAAAAGATACCTTACAACGGTGGAGCTGTATTGTACAGAGCAGTTATCTGTGACACAGTCCTTTTGAACCCCTTCATAAGGTGCTGGTGTTTTGTTTGGTGAAGGCTGAGATTCGCTTTTGTGCTTTGGATGTTTTATCCTGCTTAACATGCTTTCCAACCCGTTCAGGTTTTGGTTCAGACTTCTCTCACTACTCAGTGGTTCTGATAAAATATGAACCGGGCCGATAGCACGGTTGCGATAGCCTGAGCCAGCATCACAGGGTGTTCAAACCGGGGATGGTGGGCTATTCTTTCAGTCACCCCTTATTAGGGACTTTAAAAAAAGAGCGGGTTTTATTCTCATAAGAGATGAGTCTGTGTGTGATGCATACTGCATTTTTTTTTACATAGAATGTACACAAAAGCATATGCTCTGCGTCTAGAATTGATTTAATTGTATTTTGTGTTTAAAGTATGGCTTTGCTCCTAAGGTGGTTCAGCACATCCCATCTGAGGATATTGATACATGCCACCCTCAAGGCAAGGCCAGCCTCACAGACAGGCTCAGTTTCAGAGCACTGTGAGCTGACTCTTTCTCTCTCTGCGCTTGAAATCAGCCAGCAGTTGAATAATATCTGTGAGCCATGGTGGAGCCTTTTGGCAGTTTTATTTAGCCCAAAGCATTTCATAAAAATGATTTAAGAATGCTGCAACAGAAGCAAATTTTTGAATACATTTACCTTTGAAGTGTTAATAGCCTTAATTTCAGGCATACAAGCAGGTTTTCAAAGGCTGAACTCATTTATATTGCTGATTTGCAACAGCAGAAACGGACATTGTGCTTGAAAGGTTTCATTTGTTAAATAACTGCTGCAACCATTCAGAGCCTTTTTTCATCCATAAAATTTGCTTCCAGAAGGTGCAATATTGATATTGCAAATCCAAATCTGACAAAGAAGGAATTCTGTCATTGGGTTTGGATATTATTGCAGTTATGCATTCGAGCAGTGTTTTAATTGGAAAAGGTCCCCAGTGGATCACTTCAACGTTATTTGGTGTGTGACCAAAGTGTTTTAAGAAAGTCTGTAAGCCAAATTCCATATGCGATTTGGTTTCTTAAATTAAATCAGGAGAATTAACTAATCTTTCATAGCGAATATTTGTCAGCATTATTGAACACAATGACATTGTGACCTATTTTGTTTATCTATCCTAAATAATTTAGATCCATTGTGTACTCCATAATCTTATTGGATTTCTGTCCCTGATTGGATTGCTGGCAAGAAAGCAAAAAATCCCAGAGGAAATGCTATGAATTTGAGAGCTTTCCAGTAATCCAATAGTAGCATTTCTGTCTTATAGGATATAACACCAGATCTTCCCTGCCAGCATCCAATTGTCTGAATTCATTTTCAGGGACTTACGGCATTATTAAAAGGCAGCAGAACAAGGGCATACATTTGCTTCCTTTTATTTTATTTATTTATTTTATTTTATTCTAGGCCGATGATTTCATCAGTTGTATTGCTGTCTTTAGTTGTTCAAAAACAGTTATTTCACATGAAAAAATGAAATGTTCTGCAGTGATTGCCCGGTATCACTTGTTATTTATTAATGTCAGTAAAATTGCTCATTAATGTTGTGCTGGTGTTAGCTGTACTGATATGGTATCATATTGTGCTATGGTAATGCTACAGAACCTGTTTTAGCTGTACCGATATGGTATCATATTGTGCTATATTAATGTTACAGAACCTGTGTTAGCTGTACTAATGTATCATATTGAGCTATAGTAATGTTGTCCTGTGTTGGGGAAAAGAATGGCTGTGATGTGTTGGAGGGATTTGTGCTCAGGGCGGGGAGATGAGCAGGCTGTCACGTCTCCCTTTCTCGAGTGCTTGTTTTTAGAACACTGTGGCAGCCACTCTGAGGAATGCAGTGAACTGGGCCACCTGTTTGAATTCTTATTTTAGCCAACAGAACCGTCTGAAACTCCAGTCTGCCCACCTCCCCTGAGCATTTCCCCTGGTCCTTCTCTGTGGTTTCTCCAGGTCTTTTAAGTTTGAAACGCATATGGATAACTCAGCACAGAGTCAGATTTATGTGAAGTGTTAGAGAGACCACCGCTTTTAAGGGTAGTGCTTTTCCCAGAGCCATCACTCACAGGAAAACCTAAGAACGGAGACGTGTTATAATTTGTCTTATGGGCTTTCTTAATACACTATGTCACAAATGTGTGCATCAATCCTTGCTTTTGCCCATGCAGTACACGTATTGTGTTTGGATGAGGACATCATTCCTGCTAGAGTTAGCCTCCAGTAACCGTCTCAGGTAGAAAAACGTCAATATCATTGGTATAACTGTGCTATGAATGCAAATTGCAGTAAACCTAGTCTATAAATATATTTATAGCATCTTCTCGTGCTAGCCTACATTGTTATGCCTTTAAGCAGTCACTGGATTGCCTGGATCAATTGTCAATAAACAAGTAGTTCACGGTGTGCTGTGTTTTTTAAGCCAACTGGTAATTGATGGGAATTTGTGTTTGGAATGATGGGGATTGGTGAGTCTTAAATACATTTATTATCAGTGAACCAGTCCAATAATTGTCTTTTTATTGTCCCTGGTTTGTACTATTAGTGCATCAGCAATAATGTTTTTAAAGGACCAGTGTGACATATATATCTTTCAGATGGGTTTATGCTTTATTTGTGTCTTAACCTTTCTGACCTATGATCAGCACCTGTGTTTGTGTGTGTGTCTGTGTGTGTGTGTGTGTTTGTGTGTGTGTGTGTGTGGTTGTGCGAGCGTGTGTGTGTGTGTGTGTTTGTGTGCATGAGTACTCTTGCGCAAGTGTGAGGTTGTGTGTGCGAGCGTGCATGCGTGTGTCTGCGTGCGTATGTGTGGGTGTGTGTGTGTGAATGCTTGCGCGTGTGTATAGGATGTGTAGGAGGTGGTATGGTGGAATCTGCTACACATGGTAAAGGAATCTGTCGTGTGGTCAGAGGGTCAGCCCTGGTTTGAGGGGATAACCCTCACAAAAGAGGTTACAGCAGATAAAACATATCTGTCTCTGTCACCCACGCATGGGATGGCAGGGCAGAGGTTAAAACTCAGCACATTCTCTTTTCACGCTTCACTAAATGAAGTAAACCAAGTGGCAGTTTGGTTTGCCACCTTTAAGCAGTCATTGGTCTTGCAGTCTTGTGGAATGCCTGTGGCTTGCAGCTAGATTACGGGTTTGACATTGCTTTGGCTTCGAATGCATTATTAGAATGCGTGACACACTCACGCGATAATCATTCTGTGCTGGTTTTGAATGTGCAACATTTCAGCCCTTTTCAATTTATTCTTAAAAATGAGCGCACAAGCCACACCATGCTGGTAGAAGAGCTACAGGCCCTCTTGTTTTTCTTGTACTCTGCACTAATTATTCAATGAAAGCCGTTCATTAAACAGTTAACTCAGTTTACATGGTTACTTGGGTCTGGATCGGGTGCTGATTTATTGGTGAAAACAAAAACCAGTCGAGCATGTGGCTCTCCATGATCAGGGCTGAAGCAGATACAACAGTAGATACTCAGTGTAGTAGCTACATTAGTGAGTTACAGAAACCTGCTGATCACTCAGCAGGATTGGCTCGGGCTGAATCTGAACCAACCCCCAAAAGCAGTCATCAGTCACTGAGTGAGCGTGGTTCACTGCACAGACACTGACACTGCCACCACTGTCAGGTCAGCAGCCATGACACAATAACCAACTGACTACAGTCAGACCTACTATGGAGAGTCGCAGGAAAAGCAATCGATAAGCTTGGAGTGGATGTGGCGGAGCAGCTGATTGGCTTTGTCATATGTCAGGTTACACATGCTGCTGATGAATGATGACTGTGAATCTGTGTGCTGCAGCTTTTCAGAGAGCAAGAGGTGGGCAAATCTTAGGCCACACTGTTTGATATTGCTGTGGAGACCTGGACCATGGAAATGCCATTGGGATTATCTATTTATGCCAACTGGGACATATTTGATCCAAATACTTTCCATTAGAACAATGAATGGAACCAAGTGAGCGCTCAATTATTATTAGCATAGCATCAAAGGAGCTTAAACTGTTTTAGTGGTATCAAAATATCTTTTGTACAGTGAGCTTTCGGTTAATTACAAAAATATGGCATTCTAAAATTAGCCGACTTTTGAGTCAGTAGTTTCCACTGACAATATTGTTATTGATACCAGTAGCTACATATACTTTACTTGAGGAATGGCATGCTCTACAACAAAAGACAACTGCTGTTTGTCAGTTACTGGCTTACATTGGAACAGGGTCCTTGACAGATTTTGAATAAACAGGGTGTGTATTGGCACAGTGTTTGGAATATGCTCGTAAAATGTCAGTCAGTGCAAACCTGCCGTTGATATTAGGCCAATAGGTTTTTTTCTGTAAACTGGATTACAAAAAAATCATTCCTGTTTTAGAGACAAATGTGAAATGCTCCATAATTTTCTGTTTTGCTGCTGTCAAAATTACATCAAATTTGCTGTTGATTTAAAATTATTTCCATACCTTTTGATACTTTTATAGTTTTCATTCATTTACTCATAATAATGGTGGGAATGAGATATTTTATCACAATCAAAGTACAGTCTATTAAAGAAGAGGCCCACACATCCAGTCGAGCGGCGACTGGCAAGGCACCGTGAACAAATATTTACAGTGTATACGCCGTACATTTCAACCAAAAATATGTACCATGTCTATCTCACAGTATGCGGTGTGTTTTAATGGAATGGTTCTTTAGTGTATCAAGCCTTTCTTCTGAATGGGAAGTTCCTTTAATGTTGTCGTTCTTTCATTTCCTGTAATTTGCTTTTTGAACCCTGCCAGAGGAACATGTGGTGTGACCGTCTTTAACAACCGAGAATGCGGTCGTCACCCCTCCTCTCTTCGGGAGTGCTACCTCTTCAAGGCATCAACTTGAGAAACAGGCGCGCGCGCACACACACACACACACAGACACACGCACTCACGTTATAAACTGCAGCTGCTTTTGCTGCATTCTGGAATTTTCAGGCCTGCCCTGTTGGCCAGAGCTCATACTTCCTAACTGGCGTTGTGTGGGGGTAGCAGGGGGGCTTGTTTTCAGGGCTAGCGAGCGGTCGCACTGCTTTCTAAGCGTGGGAAAGAGGCTCCACTCGAGCTCTCCACGCTGGAGCGGAGCTGGGCGATACACAGTCTCTTCTCAACTTTTCTTCTGTTTGAAAGCACCGGCTTTTTGCTCTTTTTTGAGTCTTGTCGTTTTTTTGTTTACAAGAAAGGAAGGGAGGGAAGTTTCCCTGCCTGCTGTGTGGCAATGGGCAGTATCTGAGGAGAACTTCTCCAGGCTGCAGACATGTACCCATCCGGGAGCGAGGAGTCTGATGTGGTAAGTCTCGCGGCAGGAATGCACCGTGGAGCACGCCGACACGGCAGCCAGCCTGCAGGACACAAGCGCTCGGTCCAGACAAAAGAGTTTTCCAGAAAGGGTGGGATCGCACGCTTCCTACTTTTTCTGATAACTTTCCGAAAGCATGCCGACTCTCCCCCCCGAGTAGCTCTCCTCGCCAGACGGATGGCTGCATTGCACGGGAGGAATTGTAACGACATCTTGCCGTAATCCTTGTGAGCAGAATGCACCAAGCCATGCGGCACTAGCCACTCAGAGCCATCGTTCCCTGCGTGTCTCGGAGAGAGGAAATAAACAGCCACTTTCACAGCGTGGTGAATACAGGGCCGGGTTTGAGTCAGTGCGGTGTTCGACTTTATCTGTGTGTTAAAGTTTTATCAGCTTGTGTCTTTTTCACTTCCCTGTGTCTCTGCCACATGAGGCCTTTTGTGTAGGGTTATTGTCTCAAAGGATGAAAATCTACAGCAGTATAGTGTCATGACTTAGTTACTGTTACTGCACTGTCAGTGGCTGGAATTCTTAAAGTTTTCATGAGATTAAAAATCATTGGATTAAAAAATACATATACATTTCTGAAACACTTCTTATCTAGCTCTGGGAAAAGTGCATGGCTAATCACTGCTAAAACGTTGGTGGTGTTTGTGCTGAGGGCTTAAATGTTATATTTTCAGTTTACAGTAATTGGGCATTACATTTGCATTTGCATATGTATGTTTTCACTGTATACTGTATATATTTAAAAGTTTCTCCTGCCCTTTTGTGGGAAAACAATATTGAGTCTATTTAGCAACAGGAGCTTTGCAGATATAGTATACACATAGTACAGCCTGGCATTTTGGTGGAGAGACAATTCACAGACATTCTGTTGAAAGCATATGCCACTGAAAGCCTGTCGGACGATGACAGACGGTCAGAGACGTCTGCCGTGAGACCGTTTGATTCACCCTGCGTCCTTCCTCCTGCATGATTTAAGCCCTGGATGTGCGAGAAGCCGCAATGGCAGAGTGCAAGCTCAGGGGCTAATGTCCAGGAGCCGCAGTGCCGCGCAGCTGTTAGCGCTCTTAACACCTGAAACCTCCACTTTCTGTTTGGATAGTGATTTCAGGTTCTGTAAGCATTTTGGGACATGGGTTGTTGTGATGAAAATGTGTTGACACTTGAGGAATTTAAATTGCCCTTGCCTGCCTTAACGCAATTAGATTCAACCAGTTCTGCAGTTGCGTCACAGAATGGTTTTAACTACAGCTTGATGGGAGAGGTGACATGACAGACTATTATAAACACTGTTTAATATTTTTGAACCCCTTTCCAAAAACAGCCAGAATCTTTGAATAAACAGCTATCTTGGGTGTGTGACAGATGGTGCTGTCTGTCTTCTCTCTCTAGCTGACTCCTGTGTGTATGTGTGTGAGTGTGTATGTGCATGCGCGTGTGTCAGTCTGTGTGTAAATGTGCATGCATGTGTATGTGTCAGTATGTCTGCGTGTGTGCGTACACGTGTGTGCGTGTTGGTGTGTGTGTGTGTGTGTGTGTGTGTGTGTGGAGCCGGCTCTGCATTAATGCGTGCTCATCCATTAGTGACTGGAGAATTGCTGGCCAGCTGTCATTTTGCACAGTGGGGCTGGCTTCTTACCCACAGTGTAGCACAGCTCCATTGCTGTGACATTCAAAGCGCAGACAGAGGGACAAACAAAGGCAAATAAAATGAATTTCATTTAGAACTGATGAACGGTTGATGTGTACATGCTGAGCAGCGTGTAGCAGCTAATAGAGGAGTGCCTGACAGGGCTTTGAATTGGATCCAGAGGAAGAGGAGAGCATGCTACTGCAGTTTACGCTTGCATCCTCTTTGGACTGAGACACAAGATTCATTGCTGAATGGAGCCGGACCGTGAAGCCCTATCTCTGTTTTATTAGTATGCATATTGCTGGTGCCACAGCAAGTTCCACATGGCTGTATATCTTGTGAGGGCGTTTGTTGTTTCGGCCTGGCTCAGGCGCACTTGTCTCTGGTACGGTAGGTCACATTGAGGCAGGCTGGTCAGTGCTACCTGTTGGCCCTGTGGTGTTAGAATAGCAGACTGTGTGAATGTTAGGTCTGTATATTCCACCAAGGCTAAACGGGAGCTCTTGCTCATGAAACAGGCCTAGAAGAAGAAGGGCCCTGACTCAGTGGTGCTGAATCGTAATCACTTCTCATGTCACTCAGGACAGAATCCCGCTCGTCTCTTACTTGTCTGGTCAAACCGAGGAACGACGCTTAAAGGGGCCACATTGATGAGCTTAGGCTTTACCCTCCTTTCTCATGGGTCAGAGGTCGCCGTGGAGCTGAAGGAGTTGATTCTGCTGAGACACCTGAGGTGCTGGAGATGTAATTGGATCAATCAGGAGGCTTGTGCTTGCAGCCCTCAGTAATGACACCGCGGATATCTGCAGAACCGCAATCGCCCGAGCCGGATTCAGCAAGGCCTCTTCCCGCCCCAAGAGGCTGATGTAATTGGATGTTTATATGATTTCATGCTTCGTTAATAACAGCTAAAGCATAGACAAATCCTCCGTCTTTTGACCCGTCTCTCATTAGTCAACATCAAGCAGACCAGACCGAAGCAGAGTGCTGACAAATATTAATGCAAAAATACAAATCTCTATCTCTTCCTTTCAGCTAGTCTGGGCCAAATGACCAGTTTTCTGTGTGCACATTCTTGTAGGTAATAAAAGTCTACTATCCAGTATAGTATCCGTATCTATGTATAAAATGACACTCAGTCAAAAGTGTTGATTTCATCCTTAACACTTTTCACTGTTCAAGCTTTTGAAATCTTTGGACTTTGAATGTTTGACAGCTCATCATTGATACCTACCCAGATTAGAGTGCATGTTTGCTAGGTGTAGTGCAACAGATGTTGTAGACAAGTTGTTGATATTGTATCGAGCTTCCATATCTGACAGGTATCAATACAGCTGGTGCATGTAGCAAACATAAATTACTGATTTAAATGCATGTAATTACATAATTATTTTAGCATTCAGATTGAATGTAGCCAGCATGTGAGTAACTGGCCAAAATCAAAATTTTGGACTTCTAACGGTCAAGAGAGGAATAGCAGCAACAAACAACCACAACACTGTTTATCCCTCCCCCTTCTCTGTAGTTGCCGTTGAAACACCATTGGCTGTGGCAATTAGAACCAATTTTCAACCAATGAGCTTGAATTATTGTACAGTTATACAATGTTTTGGTACAGAGTGTCGGGCCGTCAACTATATATTTTGAAACCCGAATTTAAGGACTATAAACACAGGCAGAGGGTCAGTCAACATGTCAGTGAGCCTTTTTCAATGATAGGAAGGCATTTACAATGGTCTTGTAACAATATTTAAACACAAAAATCTTACCTGTTGTACCTTTGAGATTGGACATAAAATCCATACTAGGGTAATAACAGCAAAAGAAAAGGTTAATCTGAAATACCAAATAGCATGCTTGATACACGTAAAATAATGATAGAAATGTGAAAATCATGATGTGAAAATCAATCAATAAAAAACGTAGCAATTTATTTTCTTTCTTAAATGAGAAACATGGACCTAAATCTTACATTGGGAGATAAATAATTCTTGCTTCTGACCTTGAGCCTTCAGGCCGGTGGATATGTCTCACAGTGACACAATCTCTCCAGCATCGGTGGGACTGACAGCAGGCCGGTCCATCTCCTCAATGGGATGCACTTATCTAATATGCTGAGGGGCGTGTGCTGGCATGGAGAATGCAAGGCAAACACTTTCCTGTGGTGGAGTGTCACCTTCACATGTATGCAGTCAATCACAGTGGTGCCTGGGAGATCGTCACTTTTACTGGAATTCTGAACAGCAGGCTTTGATCAAATGATCAAATCCATAATGCAACACCTCACTCCTTGCTAAAGAGGCCGCTGGGAAGAATATTTCAGTAGGAGGCATGCAGTATTTTCACCGAGATGAATGGTTTGCATTCGCCTCTCATTCTCACAACGAGCGAAATGAAGCCTGCTCTACGAGAGGCACGTCATAGCACGTTGACATCCGTATCGCGTCTGGATCTCGAAGGTCCTTTTCCGCCGGCACGTCCTCTGTCTTCCTCTCCTGCATTCACCTCGCGAGTGTTGCTTTTTCTTGGGTCGGGTGCAGACAGCAGCTCAACGCACGTTTGGTAGGGCTGACATTGTGCGATAATTGAATTTCACCGCTGTGCGATTAACGGTGTGACATTGAATCGATGGCAGCCGACTCCGTGACGGCAGAGGGGGGACAAAAGCCCCGGATGGCACGCGCGGCTCGGTCCCGTTTCTGAACGTCCGCGCGTGAGTCACGTTTTCACCATCGCTCCTTTAGAGAACGGACGTGGCAGCGCGTGCGCTGGTCGGAGTGCTAAGGCTATTGGCCAAAATGCTTCTTGGCACGCTGGGGGAACTTTCACTGATAAGCTGCACTGACTTTCCCTAATCTCCCTTGGTGCCCCATACATACAGTATCGAGACTTCATCACTTTTGTACACAGTATGTGCTTCGCTGTACAGATTTTATTCTTTGAGTAAAATGTATCAAAACCTTCAGCAGTAGCGCACGGTGCAGTTGTAGCAAATTTTCTCACAATAATTGGCACATTTCTCATGCACGTTAGACTGCTGAGATTCCTGGACCACAGATTTGTCCATGTAATACAGCCCAAATTTAGATTTAGATGCGAAACATCTTCATGAGCAATGATGACTCATGAACATTTTTTATTTTTATTTTTTTAAGTGCAACAAAGCATGCATCGCAGAAGAATATATTCTACATCCTGTGCTGGATGGGAGATGAACACTGCCCTTGAACACTGACGTGCAGAGCAGGGAATTGTTCAATGTCTATAATTAGACCCAATGATTTGTGCCGTTCTAATGCGTACGCGGTCATGTGACTGCACGTCGCCAACTGCTTGGGTTTTTTCAGATTGAGAATACGGCGCTATGGTGGAATCGATAAACCTATTACGCGCCATTCCAGCCCTGACTCACCCGCAGCCCCTAAAGGCAAGACTGACTGATCTACAGATGCGGCCCCTGACTCAGAACTGTGCCTCATAAATACACCACCAGCCATGAGAGAGGATCAGGAGGCCTCCTGTGGAGAATGGACCCAAGCAGCTGAATTATTTCTCAGATACAGGTGCTAACGAGACCCATTCTGTCACTGTGCCCAATCCTGCGGTGATGTAACGCCCCTCGTCCAGGGTGAAGTGAGAATTGATCGCCTTTTGGGATTGGTCGATTGGGATTTTCTCACGTGCTGGAGGATCCCGTGTTGGTAGATTCACCAACGGAATTGGACAAAATCCCTTATGGAGAAGTTTTCCGTTATACCAAGCAGGGTGATTTTAACAGCTCTGTTTTTCCTACTTCAGCATTGTCAGATTCAATTTTGTGTGTGTGTACATGCGTGGGTGAGTGTACGTTTGCACGCGTGTGTCAGAAAGGCCTCAGAATTTGACTGGGAGATGGGCTCAGTCTCCAGTCTGGTGTCTGACTGTCATGTCTGGTTATGTGTACGTGTGAAGTCGGCCTCAGGCCTAAGTGTTCTAGCCAGGAGCTCAGACCACGCATCTTCACCACACTACCACTGTCGCTAGCCTGTTCTCTCACTCCCCACCCACTGAGTCGGGTTAGGAGTACCCCGTGCCAGCTCTCTCACAATGTGCCATGGATATCAGTAGCTCTAGGACCCCTGTCTGTGATCAGCACTCTGGTCTCTGCTTGTCACACTTGTAGCTACAGCTAGCCTGCTGACAGCAGTTGTGTTTTATCAATTCTCCCGAGAGGCAGACCCTCATCCTGGGTGACCTGGACGTCAGATTCTGCCACTTTTTCAGTTTTTTAAATTCATTTATACTATACAAAAACGTTTTAAATAAAAAAATCTGTACACTAATTCCCTGACATACAAACAAAGCAAGCTTGATACGTTTGAACATTATGCTATCGTGTCTAATCGGGTTGCTGAACACCTCGATGTGATGTTTGAATAAAGTTAAGCAACGATCACCATGAATAACCCAAGCTGTTTGAGGAACACCCGTCACCCTCACCAAAATCATTTGCTGTGGCCAGAGATTGATTTTTCAGTCAGTAATAACTTGAGCCTGCACCCACCAGTGACCCACCCTCCTGACCCCTTCACACAGCGCGCAGTGGCTGTGCATAGCTGAGGGTGTAACACTGATCGGGGAGATCAGCCGAGCAGAGGAGGGCTGGGAGTCTGTCCCCATGGTGGAGCAGTGACATTGCACAGACCCGCTCCATGCTGAGGAAGCCACATATGAGCCCCCCAGCTGTTTATACGGTGGTGATAAATAGGGTCTGCTCAAACGCCATGCCCCCATCCCTGGTGTGAGAGAACAGGGGGGTAAACGGGGCAGTAGCCTTGTTCCCCCTGGGGCTTTTAGTGAAAACGACTTCCTACCCTTGTTCCGGTCCCTGCGGGCAGCTCTCAGCAGGATGGAGCGGGTCGGCTTTACGGAGAGCACGGTCATACGTGGTGTGAGGAAATTAAACGCTGTCCTTATTGATCTTGAACAGAGAGTCTCAGGCGGGGCGGAGCATACATCCGCCCTCCTCTGCAGTACGTAGCAGCGATCTCCTCGGGCGTGTACTGTATCGTTTCAGGTGTGTTTTTAGAGTTCTCTTGAAGTATTGGTGTGTGCAGCGTCCTGGGCTGATGTACCCTTTGCTCGGTGTCGGAGGTGCAGGAATCTGAGGTCTTTGAAGCCCTGCTCCAGGATGGCTGAGGGTGTGGACACGGTTCCACAGGTAGAAAGTAGGTGGAGTCGGACAAGGCTGTTCATTATCACAGTGGTTCCCAAACCTGTTTCTGGTGCTCTACCATCCTGACCAACCAGGTTTTCATTTGAACCATAATTTGGCACACCCAATTCTACTTATTAGCAGCTTCAACGGCATCTCTAGCTGTTGAATGAGGTGTGCTTTGTTGGAGTTGGAGTGAAAAGTTTCAGGACAGTAGATCTCCAGTAACAGGGTTTGGGCCACTGCATTATCTGGAGCTAGCTCTATGGGCCAGCAGGTACAGCTTCTCTCCCCAAACTGGGGCGATCTCCGTCGTAATGAAACTGTGGCATTGATATCTAATAATATACAGTGCTAATTACACTGCCCTCTTTTAATGCTCAGTTAGTGGATCACGGTGTGACAGTTAAAATCGGTCACAGTACTGACCTAAGAGGAGAAAGTAGAGCAGGCTTGATCCTCCTTATTAAGGAGAGAACCCCCTCCAGCCTAGCCCAGCCTGGTCACAACGTGGGGAGAGAGGGGGTCTGAGGAGGTGAGGGAGAGGATCCACCAGATGCTCTGCTCACACAAGCTTGAGCATGTATTTGGCTCTCAAGCACCTTACGCTCATTTAAAAGCTGAATTCAATTCTGTTCATTATTTAAATGTTAGTGTAGGTGGTAATCTGAGTGTCAATTTAACATAACATAACATAATGGCCATTCAGACCAGCAATGCTCACCCACCACTAAAGTAGCAGTCCTCACTCCTGGTCCTGGAGAGCCGCAGGGTGTGCTGGCTTTTGTTGTTACTCAGCACTTAATTGATCAATTAAAGCAGTTAATTGCACAGTTAACTCACCTCACGTGGTTTCTTGGGTCTGAATTGGTTGCTGGTAATTTGGTGAAAACAAAAGCCAGCACACCTTGCGGCTCTCCAGGACCAGGAAATGAAGACCACTGCACTAATGTGTACTACTGATTATTTTGCCTAAATGCTAAATAGTACCTTGCACCGAAAATGTGTACATTTTCCAAGCACAGGCGTTTGTCAGTTGTGGTAGGACTGACAGGGTATGGGTGGAGAAATGGCTGCAGTAGAAGCCCATGTAAACCTTTTCAGAGCCTCTCTAGGGCAGATTCTATCAGACAGCACAGCATTGCTCTGCTTCTCCCCAATCTCACATTTGCAGCGTCTTTATTGCCGGAAATGTCTGATTCAGCATTATTCCCCCAGCTTGTGAGCTGAAGTGAGATCAGTGACACATCAGTAAGCCTGAATTACTTTCACATTCATCCACAAGCTTTATTGATTTGTGTAGTGTAGCAGTTCTACACACATTTTACGCGAGTTACAGGTTCTCATATCAGAAGCATAGAATGTATAATCGAGCAATCATGCAAATGCAAAGTAGTTTTTGAATATGCATTGGTTGCGGCGTGTAGCTGGACTGTAAATAGACCAAAGGCAGCGGGAGTTGTTCTGAACGGAGATGTGCAGACTGAGATCAGATCCATCACGTCAGACGAAAGAAGGAAAGAGACAATTAGGTGTGAGAAACAGGGGCTATTTTCAGCCCCTCAGTCTCCCATGTTTTTCCTCTCTCTCCCCCTGGTGACGTGGGAAGAGGGGGATTTTCACAGAGATACGGCGGACCCTCTGATCTGAGCATGTGCGGAGAGTGGAGATGCACTGAGCATGCCCGCTGTATCCCTGGAGAGAGGAGAAATGCTCTCAACTTTGAACAGGCTGTCAGGACAGGACAGAACCAGACCCTCATTCAGGAAATAACGTGTGTGTGTGTGTGTGTGTGTGCGTGCATGCCAGCTATTGCATGTGTGTGCATTTGTTTGTGTGTGTCTGTGTGTAAGATTGTGCGTGTGTGCCTGTGTGTGTTAGATGGTGTGTGTGTGTGTCTGATGTAACTGGTGTCTCAGGTCCTGGAAGGTCTGTAAAGCGTGCACTGCAGCAAATACAGGACATCGGAAGGCAGGTGGAGGGATCGTTAAGAGCACACGAGAGAGAACGAGGAAGTGAATAAGAGCGAGAGCAGAAAGTGAGAGAGAGAGAGAGAATGTGTGTGAGACAGGGAGGGAGGGAGAAGAAGAGTCCAGGAGAGAGAGAGAGAGAGAGAGGCTGAATGAGAGAGTCTGAGATAGATAGACAGAGTGAGTGAGTGAGAGTCTCAGATAGTGATACAGAGAGAGAGAGAGAAAGACTGAGTGAGAGTCTCAGATTGAGGGAGAGTGAAAGAGAGAGAGTTTGAGATAGAGAGAGACAGAGTGAGTGAGAGTCTGAGATAGAGATAGAATGAAATATAGAGTCTGAGCTAGAGATACAGAGAGAGAGAGAGAGAGAGAGAGAGAGAGAGAGATACAGAGAGCGAGAGAGGGTTGGGGGAGAGGAGGAGGTGGGATGGGTGGTTAGGGGGGCTGGCGGTCACGGTACCTGAGTAGCAGGAGGAGCGGTGCAGGAGTCTAGCAGGGAGCAGCTTGTTTCTCCCGCTCTTCCCTTCCTGAGACAGAGACAGAGAGAGAGAGAGAGAGAGAGAGAGAGAGAGAGCCTGGCAGCCCGGCCGTGGAGAGCGGGATGAGGAGGGAGGGAGAGGCCGCCCAGCGCGGGCTGGAGAGGCGGCGGAACCGGGAGCCCAGATTATGCGCCGTGCGGCGTGCACATGTCCAGAGCAGAGCAGCAGCAGGAGCAGCAGCACAGGACACGAGCAGCAGCTCCGGACACTGAGTGAGCGGCCTGGCTAATGAAGGCCACCTGGATCAGGCTACTGAAGAGAGCTAAGGGGGGGCACACCAAGAGCTCTGACTTCTGTGTAAGCAGCTATGTGTGTGTGTGTGTGTGTGTGTGTGTGTGTGTGTGTGTGTGTGTGTGTTTGTCTATCTATGCTTGTGTGTATATGTGTCTGTGTGTGTTTATGTGTGTGTGTATGTGTGTCTATGCTTGTGTGTATATGTGCGTATGTGTATGTGTCTGTGCATGCGTGTGCGTGTTTGTGTGTTTGAGTGTGTGCGCGTGTTTGTATGTGCACGTGTGTGTGGGCATATATGTGTGTGCACATGTGTGTGTCCGTATGTATATGCATGTGGGTCTCTGTAGGTGTGTGTGTCTGTCTCACCAGAGTATGTCTCTAGCGGAGAAGAGATCAGTCTTGCGTTTTTCCGCTTGATAAATGAGGATGAAAGGCAGTAATTTCTCTCTGCTTATTGTCACTTCCTCCGATCCCAGAGCCGGGCTTCTCCAGGCTTAATTGCGGCGATTAGTGTGTAATGATGTAATTTGATGAGGCCAGGAATCAGGAAACTGAGAGTTTTAGTGCAGCTTTGCACTGGCGAGGTGAAGCAGGGGCAGTGTTTGTCAGCTACGTAGCGCACAGGTACATGGAAAGGTTGGAGGTGAAGAGGAACTGTAGGAAGGGAATGGCCCGGTAGCTTTTTACTGAGCTGCCTGGGCAAGGTTATTCTTCAACACAAGGGCAAAGGAATGAGGATATAGGGCTAGGTAACTGATGAGAAGTGTCTGTGTTACAGGACACGGTTATCTCATACATTGTATGAGATAACATTGCTTTCATAACCTGTTCACCTCTCTTAGAAATTGTGTACTGTGTCTTGGGTATGACAGAGCCGAAACATAGCAGCCTGTGTGTAACTGTGTGTGTGAGATTGTGTGTGTGTGTGTAATGAAGATGATGCTGTTTTGATAATGTTACAGGGGCCGTGTACAAGACAGGGCCTGTGGTGCTTTCTTGGTGCTTTCTCTGTGCTCTCTCAGTGCTTTTTTAGTGCTCTCTCAGTGCTCCTGCTTGTTGCCAGGCGCAGCGTTTCCCTCGCACGCCTGTGCATACCGCGAGTGAGCGAGCGCGTGTCAGAGGAAGGGCCGTCTGTCACTGGACTGAAGGGCCGCCAATACCGCGTGCCAGGAGTGCTGATTTCTCTCCAGTCCTCCATTTCGGCCATTTCTGATGGCAGAAAGTGTATGCCATGCGCAATTCTTTCAATCCCCAGGCCATGTTGTTGCATTAAAACAATAATTCTGTTTTATTGCGGTAACTGTATCTAGATGGACGTTAAGGGATACTGTTTTGCTTGGAAATACTTTTTTGAATATCGGGACCAAAATTAGAAATTTAGTACATTTCAGGGACCCGAGAAATACGAATACCAGCATAGCCCAGAGGACTACAGACTCAGCAGATTCAGAGATGCTGTTCAATTAGCGGTATACTATTTCAAAATGAAAAAACACAGGAAAAACTATTTAAGGATGGAAATATAAAATGGTGTTTCTCATAATTTAAATATTGTCCTTGCAGTAAGTCTAAAATCATTCTGACGGAGTTGACGTGTTTGTGTGTGAAGGCGCTGATGTGCCAGTGACAATGCTGACATCTTGCTGATGGAGTTGACACCTAAGGAGAATTGAGGGGCATCTCATATGGGCTTTATTTATTCATGTTTATGTGTGTGTGTGCGCGTGTGCGTGTGTGTGTGTCTATCCGGCAGGGTTCGGCGGACTCCTACACCAGCCGTCCATCAGACTCGGATGTTTCTCTGGAGGAAGACAAGGAGGCGGTTCGTAGAGAGGCAGAGAGGCAGGCCCAGGCACAGCTCCAGAAAGCCAAGGTACCCCTCCCCAATCTCTCCAATCGCACCTCCCCTCTCCCGCCGTTCCCACTGGGTTCCGACTGGGTTCCCACACCTCTCACTGGGTCTTAATTGAAAGGTGTTTTTGGGTTATGCTGGGACATAAATCATAGGGTTAATGTCTCTATTTGTGCAAACACATTAATGCATGCTGCAACCTAGTGGACTGTGTATAATTCCACATGAACAAACAGCAGTGTTACTTGCTGGATATTAAGCTGTTGCCATATCCAATAGGCTCCAGCGATGTACCTGTTACAGCATACATTCAGATATTGAAACATTTTTATAATAGGCTTGGAATAGAGTTGCAGATTTGACTCTATGAAAAAGAAATCTGCCTTATTATTTTATACAGATGGATAATGATGAGAAATGTTCTTTCGCATAGTGAGGAGCTGTGATTCTTCCTTCTCCTGCAGTCTGCTCTCCCCAAGGCCCGGCACCATTAAGCTCAACTTACTTTTTCTCTCTTTTAATGACTAATCATGGTAGTCCAGAATTGTATTTACTCCTACTTTGTGCTAATTCTGGGTTTTATGGAAATACTCATTTTGTATGCAAAAATGCAATAGGCAAGCCTAATACATTTCCCCCCTCAAGTAAATTCAGGCACTTTCTTTTTGCTTTCTTTTCAGTGCTGACTTTGACTTCAAGCTTAGTTAGATGTGTTGGTGTTGGTGAACCGCTGAGCTTTAAAATAAAACACTGTTGAAGTGTAGGAGAATTACGTAAAAGGCCTAACGATCTGAAATTTGACAGTTGGCCTGCTTCCCGGTAAGAATCTTTTCTTGTCAGTTCATGGGAGTTGAGCGCAGCGTGAGGAGTGTCTGTAGTGGTTTATTCTAGTAGATTCTGCTTCCAGGCCACCAGTGCCCAAAATACAGTGATAACCCGGATAACTGTGAATGCTGCTGATCCTGGATCAGTACTTGTGCTTGGCGGCTGTCTCTGCTCTGCCAGAATTTACTTACTTACTACCAGTGAGAACGATGATACCTCAGTGTTGTGGATCCTGATACCCCCCCCCACACACGCACACACACACACACACACACACACACACCCTAACACCACCTGGTGGCACAGCTGCGCCTGGCCATGCTTCTCAAAATGCCACCTCTCTCAGAGTTCTCACAGTGTGTTCACTGTGTACAGAGAACAAGTGCTGAAGGAATAGAAGAACAGTGCTTTATGAACACCATAGAAAGTCACACTTTGCTTGTTTGTGGGTTGTGTGTGGGTTTACTGTTAGACGGACAGACAGACACATTAAACATATTTGGAGTGCAGTCACCTACACATTCCAGCCCAAGCCTCACCTGTGACCTCTGTTGATGTGTGGGAGATCCACCAGAGATGGAGAGATTGCCACCCACCCCCTGCAGTTCTCACAGACAGGGCCCTGTAGTCAGATATTTGGGTGGTGGCGAGGTTCACAGCATGGCAGGCGGGTGGGGGAGGAGACTGCGAGGGGCTGCTGAAGTGTAAATCCAGGGGTGTAAGGAGCCTCGCTTCGTTTGGAGAACTTTATGTAAGCTGTCAGAGTTTAGTCTTGTCCAAACACAAACTCACAGATTGAGCTTTCCTAATGGAAGTCATGTTAGTGGAATTAATTTGCTGTATTGGCTACATTGTAGGTGAATACAGTTAATCAATTATCCATTCATGACTGGCCACTAAAACGTAAAAGCTTGAGAAGTAATGCATATTTTAATATTTAATAAAAAATCCTATTTTTAAATTCTTCTTCTAGAGTCTTGCAAGCTAAAATCTGAATCAATTCCAAAAGTGCTTTGAGAATGTTTCCATTTATACCTCTGTGTTTCTGATTTGGACACAAAAAGACCCAGAGGAGGAAGAGAAAAGTAAGAGGGTTTAAAACATAAAGAACTATTTATGGAACCATCCATCTTTGTCAGTTATTGGACCAATTTCATGCAACCATGTTTCGTTCATTTCTGTCAGATTACCTTTTTCTGGTCAGATCTGTGAAAATGTCTTTGAAAGACATGTCTAGAGGAGTCAGGGAATTATTTTGTACTGGTGCAACTACACTTGTTGGACAGTGATTGGGAGAGACAAGTTAGAGAAAGCAAACGTTACCATTGAGCTAAGAGACCTTTATCCAAAATTCATTAGGAAATCTTATATGAAAGGTATAATAGGGAGGATTGGTAATTCGGGATAATCTGGCATAGGTTACCTCTACCCTTGTACATAATAAATGAGCTGTAGAAATAGAAATAGCTTCTCTCCGGGGTAGATTGATTGGGTGAAGCTAAGTGGTATAATTGCTTGCAAGGAATAATTTGAAATAACCTTTTAAGATGTCTCTGATTTATGTCATTTGTTCCCACAATATTTAATGGAAATAGACTGCAGAACTGTGTGATTCTCCTCTCCTGGGTCATGTGCTTGTAATTCTTTTAGTGCTAATTGCTGACACAAGCCAAGCAGTAATTGCGCTACAGGGCTTGTTTGTGTGATAAGCTGTGATGACATCACCCCTTCGGTCGCACCTGGAAGATTTCAGAAGCCGTACCTTAGAGATTGGCCAGGCTGTGCAGCGTGTTTGACGCTGGTCTTGAGCGTTGGAGGATAGTCACTGTGGTATGCTCTCAGTTGCCCGAGATTTTTAGCATTTGGATCCATGTTTTAAGCCACTGCAGCTGGAGATGAAGTGTTCATTCAAATCACTTATTTTATCCGCCCTTGTCTTCTCGGTACTCGAGTGACCCAGAAAACAACTGAGGTCCGCCATCTTTATGGACTTCAGTGAGGACACACAAGTGCAGCCTTTGCGGAAGGCTTTCTTTCAGAATGTGTTACATATAAATAATCCACCTGTGGATCCACCTCTCCACATCTGCCATGTCTGTAATTGACGTAACTTCAGAGTGACGCTCCACTGAGCAACGGTGTTCCGTTTGCCTAATACATGCCACATCCTCCCTGTTCAACTCAAAGAGGATTGGCTGTTGTGAAACAGCTTTTAATTTCTGAGCCAATCAGGGACTAGAAGGTTTTAGATTTATTGTTTGAGGTTCCACATGAGGTTAACACAATCCAAGGCAGTACAGACCCTGCTTACAGTATACATGTTACTGGTGACTGTTACCGTAGACAGGCCATAGGCCCACTTCTTGTCTAATCGCTAAATATGAAGAGATTTATTTTACCACTATTTTACTTATCTTACAGTGACAACAAACTCACCAAAACATCACCTTGCATTCTGTGCATTGCTTTAACGGTCTTTTACATCTGTATTTATTATTTAGCAGACTGTCTTATCTAGGGCACCTGACAAAATGGACTACATGCTGTAACAATGTTCAAATAGGTTCATAATAGCTACAGTTCAGCAGAAGATTTTCCATATGTGATGAAACCAGCGTTTCACTGAGTGGCCGTATAGTACAGGCAGTGTTGTGCTTCTCTGCTTAAGGAAACTGCCCTCTTTCCTTAAAAAAAAAAAAAAAAGAAGACATTTTTCAGTGTATTTGTGGCTTACTCACGGACACAGTGTCGGAGCCCCATCCTGGACCTCTGACCCCGCACACCATTAATCAGGATCCCGGCAGCTGGGGTCCCGCTGGCTACGCGTTGGCGCTTTGTAGCCTAGTTACAGCGTAAAGCCTGGTACGCGCTCTGTGGTTCAGGCTCTAACTGGGTCACAAAGGACTTACACCTCGCCTCTGCGACCTGACTCTGGGATCTTATTATCCTGTCACCGCTGGCAGTCTCGCCATGCAGCCACGGAGAGGACGGGCGCGAGGCGGCGACACTCTGAGAGTTAGCGCTCTGATGATGGAAGACCGGGGCGATCTGTTCAGATGGTCTACAGGCCTGCTGTAGTGATCACTCATCAGGCCCCATGCAGGGGCATATGCAGCCTGCGACTATGGTTCCTCATTCCCCCTGGGCCGTCTTTGTATCGGGCCCAAATTCATTTCCAGCCATCAGTCGAGTCTTTCTGAAGTATCCGAGAATAGTCAAGGCTGTGTTCAAGTCCAGATGTTCAGATATGAACGCAGGTCGTTTTACAATCTATGGGATTTATAGTAAACCTTGAAATATAATTTCCGTGGTATAGGCCAATGAACTCGGAGAAGACACAATCAGCATGGGATTAATCGGCTTTCTGCGCAGACCACGTGTGACGAGGCCTCCCTCATCTCTATTATGTCGGTATAAGCTCTTTATTTAGTGGAGCCCAGTCCTGGTGGCCTGTGACCCTTGATCCAGTCGGCTTTCTCTGCTGTCCTTAGACTGAAAACTAAAACTGCCTCAATTAATTGATGCTAATTAGCCGAATCAGAAGTGACTAGGTGCCTTGGTGTGAAATTAACCTTGTGGACTGTGGCCCTCTTACAACAAGACTGGTTGCTCATGTTCTCCAGGTCTACTGTCAGTTTACATAAACACTGTAAAGGTCAAATTATTGCTCATAAGCCACTGTTCAGCTGTTAACTCATCAAAATGAGTTAACAGCTGAAAGGGATAACCTAATATGACAGGATAGTATCTACTGTACTTCCCTTGGCAAACAATTGCATATGTGCACAGGACAGGGTAATGTAGTATTCTTAACCAACCTAGGAGCCGGACTTAAACTGACCGACCGTTAAAAGATGTAAGTGTAAAGGGATGATATTTAAATATTTTATTAGAAAAGACTAAACCCACTAGCAAAACTGTATTTCATTTGACTTGCCAGGCAGACTTCAGCTCGAAGCGCAGGCCCTACCTCTGTGAGAGCCAGGTAATTGCTTGGCAAATCTCATGGTGTACAGTTTTGTACTTTATTTTGTGTGTGGGATTTTTTGAAAACCTGAAAATGCAATGTTTCTGGTCATTAAGCTATCAAGTTGACCTCCCATTGAAGAATGCAAGGGAAGAGGGATGAATTCGGAATACGAAATAACAAAAAACAAAAAAAGGAACTGGTAGTAATTTGTCTGACTTGCCAAGCAAACAACCACCAGCTTCAAGCACAAGACCTGTTTCATAGTGAACATCCGACATATGTGAAAGTACATGTGAAAAACATGCTTTTTAATGTTGATATTTTGCAGAGAACACCAAATTTGTGAAAGACACACATGTAGTACTTTTTGGGTTTTTCAGGTATATTTTCCACGTGATTAATTAACAGTGAATCTGAAAAAATCCAAGCACATTTGAAGAAGTTAAATTCACATGTGAAAAGGCAACTTTCACGTGATTTGTTTTTCATAAGAGCGGTTTTTCAGGAGAAAGGCAGAAAGTGAAGCGACCCCACCTGCTGAATGCGTGACGTGGCAGCCCCACGTTGCCCCGACCGTCACAGATGGACAAACAGTGAGAGTCTGGGCGCAAGGCAAACATCCGCGCAGCGAGGCGCACAGGAAATGAAGCGGCTGTGCTTAGCACGGATCGTGCCGTTTGTCCGCTCCTGTGGTCAGAGACATTTGCTTAGCCTTTCGTAACAGCGCGCCATATGTGTGCGGTGCCATAAAACGCCGTCCTTCTCCAATCCAGTCCCACCAACCTGCCTGCTGTTTTACCTGTGGCTTTCAGAGACATTCTTTTTCTGCATGGGACTCTGTGCTCTTCCAGAAGCCCCGCTGCTTGCCCTGTGATGCGCACCAAAGCAAAGACCTATCTTCTCCACCGCCAGTGGGCTAGGAGTGTTTATTGATTTAGCTTTGCTGAGCATGAACTCATCCTGCGCAAGTCAGGATAAACAACAACAGCTGTAGCAATAAAATTATTCAAAGCGGTGCGCACAGGCTTCTGTGTGCGGGTCTCAGGATTCCAGGAGTGCGTGCGTCAGCGGGTCTCCGGAGGGTGGGATTGTGCAGACAGTCGGGCCTGGGGTGAGTGAACATGAAGGGCTCGGATATCGAGTGTGGCCTGGGCGGCTGGCTCTGGCTTTCCTCAGGTCACATAAATAATATCGCACCGGTGTGGGTGACGCAGTACATGTGTAAGTACTAGAAGAGGCTGACATTAGGAAGACTTCTAATTGATTTCTCTCAGTCAGGAGTGGTGAAAAAGCAGGGATTATGCTATTAGTTCTGAGGACATCAGTCCCATCACAGCTAGTAAAAGGCGTTGGTTTGGGGGGGGGGGGGCGTATATGAGTGCTACACAGTGTGTGATACGTTTACACTCTGTTGCCTGCAGTCTTTATGGTCAAGACTGCTACCGTGTGACTCAGCCTTCGCCAGGGATACACCCTGGCACTTTAACACCGGAGGGGAGTAATTACTGTCTCGATTGGACCAAGTAATCTTCTGTCACAGTCATTCGCTTAAGTAGCCCTGACAACGATGCTTGAGTGTTACACTCCGAGACTGGAGCCGGGCTCTGCTCTGGCTTTGTGTGAAGGAAATTGAAAGACCATCTAATGAATGGAGCACAACCGTAGGCGTCCAGCAAAAAGGCGCCTACGAAAATTTGGGGAGACTGTCTGGTGCACGATCTTGTCTGCCGTTGGCAGATATGGGACAGTACTACCACCTCCCCCTGCCAGTTCCGCACTGCTCAGTGGGTCCAAGGATAGTTATTAAAGGCAAGCTGTCCTCTGTGTACACGCTTGTGCCTGTGACTGCATATGACAGAAAATCATTACGGCCTGCTTGTTAAGTGCCCCGGGAACACGCTCCGTCATTTCCAGACATTCCCTCGGGATCTGCGGCCGGGGTCTCCCGTCCGGACACTCGCCCCGTTCCTCATTCCTCTGTGGTTTTCCTTCGGCGAGCACTGAGCTGGCCCGTGATTCACCTCCATTCAGCGCAAGGTAGGCTACGCACGGCCCACGGACAGGCAGGAGGAGATTCGTTTCAGGTGTGCCGGTTTTAAATTAGCGATGGCAGTCACGTCACACTGGTATCCTAAGTAAACATCGTTCGCAAGAGGGCACACCAGCGTCACTGACCAGTACAACCGGAGCAGGATTATTCTAACGTCCAACTCCACTTCATACGTTCAGAGCACATTTTGAATAGATACTTTGATGGGTTTTTTTATGCCCCTGCAACAATGACCTATTTTTAAATCTTTGTTAAACCCTTTTTTCCCAGAAAGTGTAATGCCTTAGTACTACAATGAAGGGGATTGGAGTGGACTGAGTCCCACGCAATGGAGGAGATCAGCTGCCGTGACAAAGGGAGTGACTAATGTCAGAGCAGTTCCCATTCTGTTCCTCCTTCATTTCTGTCGATTTCTGTCACTGGATATATATATCAGGATGAAGGGGAATTTAATTCAACATTTGATTGTGGAGGTTATTCCTAAGCATGTGTAGGCTGCTTGTGCTGGAAGAAATGTCCCTGGGCATAATTTAAAGTGAAATTTGGTAGGATATTTACTATGATATGTGTGTTGCCAGGCTTTTTAGGGAATATTTTAAACGGCACTAAAAGGCACTGTGGTTTGTTTATGATAGTAATAATAAAACCCAGTGAGAGCACACAGTCCCTGGGGTCTATTCTCAAATACATCAAGCCACATTTTTTATCAAGTGACTCATCAAAAACATTAATTTGTATTCTATTTATTGTAGTTATCAGTTTTAAAGTATACATACTTCAGAAAACTAAAATTAATGTCATATTAGATTCACATGATGAATCTAATATGATCATTCTTATTGGCAAGCTTCACACACTCATCTCCATGGCACTTTGTGAAAACAAACTTGTTAGCGGTCGCTGTAGAAAAAAGCATTTTGATAGGTTGTCGGTTTGATTGATGGCTCTTTTGATCAGCCCACTGCTGGTGTCCAGGTGCTGTGAGGTGTGTGATAGGTCAGGCGTGGCACAGAGCCCCAGCAGTAAGGGGGGTAGGAGGAAGGCTGTCTGGGGCAGGACAGGGGTAGAGGGTAGGGCTGTACATTAATAGACTGATTACTGAGGAGATCGCTGAGCGTGGGTGAGTCACAGCCCGGACTGTGCTTATTTTTACACCACTCACAATCAGATGGAAATAGCCCTCAAATGCGCGCAATTGTTCCGCTGGCTGGCGACGTGCTGTAAATAAGCATTGTAGAACATTAAAAGCCTAATGTCTGCCGCTTCTTAAATCTCGCCCAACATCTCTCTCTTGCTCTCGCTTTCACTCTCTCTCTTTCTCTGTCTTGCTCTCTCACTCTCTCAAATTCTCTCTCTCTCGCTCACTCTCACATTCTCTCTCTCTCAGTTGCCCTCACTCTCTCACACTCACTCTCACATTCTCTCTTTCACTCACTCTCACATTCTCTCTCTCTCAGTCTCCCTCACTCTCTTTCTATCTCTCTCTCTCATAAAATGGGGCAGAGAAGCACAGGCTCTTGCAGAACCAGTGTGATGAAATATTCAGGATCATAAATGGACCTCTTCCTCAACTCAGGTAGTGCTAAAATGCTGAGGGGGCTACATTTATGCAATATGGGTTGTGTGCAAGCATTTTTTGTCTCCTGTGAGCTTCCTGCAAAAAAGCTTGAATATTTGAGAAGGTAAACCAAGGGTAACTGGTATTCCTTTTGTTCCCCCTCCTACCCCTGATGTTTTCTTCACGGACAGACTAAGCCGGTAGCGTTTGCTGTTCGCACAAATGTCAACTACAGCGCCAATCATGACGACGACGTCCCAGTGCCAGGCATGGCTATTTCTTTTGAAGCTAAAGACTTCCTTCACGTCAAGGAGGTGAGTACAGCTGAGCCCGTTCGCTGAGATCTGTCAGTGCAGAGCTCTGTCAAAATGTCTGCTTGGAACAGCTTTAATTATAACTGTCTGCCAGACTGTCTGTGAGTCGTGTGTCTCATGTCACTTAGACCAGAGCTTGTATTCATAAGGCGTCTCGTACTAGGACTCCTGATCTGGGATCAGTTTTGCCCTTTAGCTTGTGGTTGAGAAGGCTGGGGTATGGGTGAGGAAATCCGGTGCTAGATCAGCATTCTTACTCAGAGATGCAGGCCCTGCTCAGATTTCAGAAACAGGGGTGCTCTAGTGTCGCAGACAGTAAAGGCACAGAGTTTCAGGCCAGAGCTGACCGATCTTGCGGGATCATTTGTTGGTTAATCAGCCACGTCACCACAGGAGGGATTGTCGACAGATGTTGTTCTCTCCTCCTCATCGCTCTCCAGTGACACCTACTGGGAATGCAGCATCTGTCTGTGTGTTTATAGCAGTCAAAATAGCACTCTCCTCCAAGCGAGTTACAATTCCTAGCATCTAGTCACTTTGAAAAAAAACATTGAGAAAGGGTTTTTTTTTCTGCTTGATACTTCATACAATTTTTATTCCTTTGTGCAACCCTCTACGGTAGGTGTGAAAAGTGTGAAAGCTCCAAAATTGAACCATTTTGCCTGACAACCAACCCTTGAGCTAGATAAAGTTGCTCTATGGAGACAAACACGCCTTCCTTCTGAGAGTGTAGATGAGAAAAAGAGACAGCTGGCTTCGCTAGCATTGGGGAAAACCAGTGCTAGTCCTCACCCTTGGGGATTGCAGTAGATGTTGTACATGAAAACACGTCCTGTTGGGTTTGGGAATTGGTGAGAAAAAACATATTAGATATCAGAAACACTCTTAGCATCCACCAGGGTTCCTTTCCCTCTCTGTGATGCTAACGCTAGCTCCCCCTTCTCCTCTCGTGCAGAAATTTAATAATGACTGGTGGATCGGACGGCTGGTGAAGGAAGGCTGTGAAATCGGGTTCATCCCCAGTCCTGTGAAGCTGGAGAACAGGCGGATCTGCCAGGAGCACCGAGCCAAGCAGGGCAAGTTCCACTCCAGGTACCAGCCATTAGCCCCACCCAGCTGAGGCCTTATATCCCCCTCACATCATCACTCTCTTACTCTGTACATCCACAGGGAAGACAGCTGTAGGAACTGTCTGATTTAGGTGTGTTTGTGGTGCTGTAAGTCAGGGGAGTAATGCGTACCCTTCCCTATATCCATACTGAAAAAGACATTCCTGTGTTTTATAACTGAAGCCCACCATTTAGCACCTTTCTGTTTATGAAGCTGTACAAATACCACATACTGTGGATAGTCACTTACAACACGGAGATACACATATAATGAGTGTATTTGTTTATTGTAAATTAAGTATTGCGTTACAAACTGCTGTTTCCAGTTGTCGGTGGTCATTTTCTCACGGTTCTGCCTTCAATATTAATGATTGTTGTCACATTGTACACAAATTACTTCATAGCATGATTTTTATTGATAAATTTCTGCTCAATTTGCTGATTGAATAATTTATTTTTTTATTTGTTGATTGATTGATTGATTAATTCATTCATTCTTTCATTTAAATTTTTCAGTAAATCTGGAGCAAACTCCTCCACCAGTTTAGGTGACGTCGTTCCAAATTCAAGGAAATCGACCCCTCCTTCCTCTGGTGAGTGGCAGTGGGGCTTCTGTGTTTTTAAATTTAGAGAAGCCCATTGTGTACATGAGCTAAAAACGCTCTTGTATGGGGCTCTGGATTGTGCGATTGTAGTTAACGGTGCATATCATTGAGCATCTGCACTACCTGGCTGTGCAGTCCGTGGACTCAGAACCTGCCGAGACCACAGTGGTTACAAGTCATATTTTCTTCCAGGGGTTTTTGAAAGACACAAAAATCATAAAAATCATAAAAAACTGATTCAGAATGGCCCAGCTAGACTGATATGTTTACTCTCCATATCTCCTCCTTGGTTCTTGGTCTCTTACATTAGAATAAGTACTAGTCTAGTAGTCCTCAGGTCTGGGTCTGAATTAAGTGCATTATTACTGAGGGACAAATGCTATAAGATTATACAGAATAACTACTACACATGCTGGAGTGGCCAATGCTGTTCCTCTTAACCTGACAATGTGATACTTGACACACTATCAAATTCATTAACTTTATAAGCATTAATGCATTTAATAACAAGTTCAACACCTATGTGGTAATTGAGCTATAATTATAGTACGCATATCACTTATCAGTCAAGTATGTTGTTTTTTATGTGATGGCTATAAAAATAGTAGTGTGATTAGTTTGTTTGCACCACTGTTTTTACAGGAATGGGTCATGTTGAAGCTGCATTCTAGCACTAAGAAATGTGGAAGCGTGGGGCTGTTGAAGTATCATTTTAGGTCCCCTCAGAAAAAGGAGCCACAGTGGGTCAAATCTGTAAAGACACAGAGAGACAGCAGTGACAGTCTGTGACAGCAGAGGCATGTTCACTGATAAACTAAACCAAACGAGAGAGACCAGCTGCCAACACTTCCACTATCCTCACCAGTCACAATTTTTGGAAGTGGACAGTGCAATAAATGTGCTTGATTGGTGATGCTTGGACTGTGATTGGACACAAAAGACAGGCAGGAAAACAAATATTACTTTTAGTGATCCTTCCAAATTGTTTGTGACTGCTTCTTCTTCGGTTGTGTGTAGTGTATACAGCGAAAATAGTATTTTTTTTGTTTTGCTTACTTTATGTTGTCCTGCTCTCATGTGTTTGGTTTTGGTGCCCCTAAACATTTGTGTTGTGTTCTAAGACCCTGTTGTTTAATGCTTTTGAGTGTCGTGCTACTGGTTTGCTGTTTTGATTAATGATTGTGTTCAGTGTCATAGGTGAGCTGGAGTTATAAATGTAGATATTCCTTTTGCCTGGGGTTTTTGTATATAAAATATCTATGTAAAATATATTGAGTTCTTTGTTGCATATTGCACTGTAAAATACTAACAGTAACATATTATCATATCGAAATAGCAACATTTGTTTTTTTTCAAGGAATATATAGTTATTTCCAGGCAATACAGCATAATTATTTCAGCTCACTTTGTACAGTAGTTTACATTTTGTGTGTGTAATAACACGTGTTACTGCCACCAGTTTTGCCCTGTTGCTGTTGCCCTTGTGTCCAGTAGGTGACTGCAGTGGCCCGTGTGTAACAGTCGCCTTGTCTGTGTGTGTATGTGTGTGTGTAGCCATTGACATAGACGCCACTGGTTTAGACCCCGAAGACAATGAGCTTCCAGCCAACCAGCGCTCCCCTAAAGCCAGCCCAAACACTGTCATGTCTCCCCTAGCAAAAGAAAAGCGAATGCCCTTCTTTAAGAAGGTAACGGTCGTGCCGGCGTCTGCTCTGTGTCCGTCCGCACGGCTTCCCGCCTGTGGCTGTCCGCCATCGCTCGCCCCGCTCTGTGTGTCCTCAGTGTCCAGCGACAGGCCATTAACATGCATGCCTTTACTCAACCTCTCTCTCTCTCCTCTCCCATCTCGCCGTAGCCAAGCAGAAGCTGAAGTCGGTAAGTGGGTTCGCGCGGCCCCCCCCGGCCCTTCCCCGGCCCTGGGATGGTGCTCTGTGGGTTTGACAGTGACGGGTTTCTCCCTTCCCCTTTCATGTCTCTGTCATCATGTCCTTGTTTTGTCCGTGTGTGGGTTTGTGCGTGCTGGGCGTGTACGTGGTGGTTTTTTCGCGGAATGGGACTTCACTGTCACCTTGCGCAGGGAGGAGCAGGCAACGCGTGGTTTCTTCTGTCAAACATCTGCATCTGTGCAATTCATTCTTTACACAGTGCTGGATTTTAACAGTCGCTTAACCTTCAAGTCACAGAACCCTTAGTGGGGTTGCAGCACTTCAGGTTTCATCAAATACATCACATAAATATTTTTAAACAACATGCAATAGTCAGGAAATAAAGAATCATATTCTAAACTGCGGCACGTTCGTTCCAAGCTCCGCTGTAGTAGTGAAATCCCATGAGTGCTTTTTTGGCATGACTGCAAAGACATGTGAGATTGGCTGGTTGGCAGCACGCAGTGTATAAAGTAATCATGTCTCGGGCTCTGGACATCCTGAGCTGGAGAGGGAAGCAGGCGTGCAGAGCTCCCAACCTTCAGAGCACTGGGGCTTCTGTATTTCATAAAGCAGGGTTCCTGAGTTAGCTGGACAACTGTACTCAGAACACAAAAAATCTAACAGAAAAAATGGCTGTTCTGGGTTTTACTCAGTGTAGTTATCCAGCTGACTCAGTAACCCTGCTTTGTGGAACAGGCCCCTGAACTTTCTGAATGTTAGCCACCAATAATAATAATAAACAGATAAATACATACATAAATAAAACAGTGCTCTTTGGTACCACCAGCCTGTAGCAGGAATGTTCCTCAGCTCTTTTAGCGTACTGATATAACATGACATCCCTTGAGAGAAGCCTGTGCCTGGGCCAGATGGGTTCCGTTGAACACATTTAAAATATGAGAGAGAGAGAAAGAGAGAGAGAGAGAGAGAGAGAGAGAGAGAGAGTGAGAGAGAGAGAGAGAGAGAGAGAGAGAGTAGAGGACTTCAGGGTGAGATGGTGTGCCCGACTGATTGTCAGAGGAAGTAAAAATAAAGTTAAAAGAGATGATAGAATGAAATGGGAGAGAAGGAGAGAGGGCAAACTAGCAACAGAGAGCAAAAGAGAGGGGGAGAGGAAGGGACCGTCTACAGTATGTCATTCCATTTTTATTACTGCTGGTAATAGCACTGGAACCTGCACAGAAAGAGAGTTTCCATTCTTATAACCAGGGTGGGTGTTGTAGTTTTTTAGAATGATACTGTCCTGGATTTCACTTATCACACAGCTCAGAGTTGTACTCCCTGAAAGACTGATACATGAAAATAAGGCTGCTGGTGGGTGCGGTGAGGTCCCTTTCTGTTGTATCTCAGTGTGTGTGGTTTTTATGCTGTTTCCTTTCTAATAACGTTTTTAACTGTAATGTCTGTGATTGTCTGTACCCGATTAACCAATGACCAATGTCCATTTTGATTATCTAACATCTGCACAATGAAAGAGACACTCCCCACGATTTTCCAGAATTCACTATGTATACTAAATTCATGTTTCCATATACAGTTGCTGTAGTTCAGTCCTTAAATTCAAAACATATTTCAGTTAGAGCATCACTATCACTAATAGAAAATAAGACAGAATGAATATGAGGTTTATGATAGCATTGATTTGGTTTGAGTCTACTATTATGGTGATGTAAGAAATGATTTTAGACACAAAGCAACTGTGTAGAGTACTGGGACATGTGGAGGGCATGCCTGCTTCATTGTCAATACTGATTTTGGCCTAATTTATGCATGACCAGTCTTTAAAGTTTAAACCTGCGTTTCCTAACCTGCAGACAGAACATATTCCTCCATATGATGTTGTGCCTTCCATGCGTCCTGTGGTTTTGGTGGGGCCCTCCTTGAAGGGCTATGAGGTAAGCTTCTTTTAATAGTCATTTGCTGCAAATCTGTCAACCAAAGGCGAGTAAATTCAACAACATTAAATCTCATTCATATTTGAGACAAGTCCACCTCGCAGGAATTTCGGAATCCAGTTGGAGGACCCTCAACGCAGCAGTTTTTTTGTCCACATGTGCAGTCTCTGTCCATGCAATTTTGCATAGCCATTCAGAAGATTTTATCTTTCTCTTATTTCAGGTGACAGACATGATGCAGAAAGCGCTATTTGACTTTTTGAAACACAGATTTGAAGGGAGGTAAGTTTGGGGGCTATTTCTTACTGGCATCAAACTGTATTCCCCAAAACTTGAAAGGTATTTCCATTTTCACACTGTCTTGTGTAACAGCACTTCATATACATATCAACTGATGTTTTTGTAACTCAATAGAATCCTAAGAAATAAATGTTTGATCAATTTTTGTAAACTTCACAGTATTCACAGTATCACAGATCAAAATGATTAAAATTTGAATCAACTGGAGACATCCACTTTGATTACACTGAATTTCCAGTTTCTGGGAACTGCTTGGTACCAGTGTGTCACGTTTCCTTAACTGGCCACGGATAAGTTGGGATTCTCTGGTTTCTGCCAAATGGGCTCTGCATTTCTTGGAAATTGCACAGAATCCCTGTTATTCATATACGGACCCTCTAACTGGAAATTATGACTTATTTGATGGAAAAATGAATCATAAGTATAACACTGTTAAGTTTTTCAAATGTATTTCATAAATTCCTTTTGTAATGAATCAGTATGTTGCTCATCATTTAAAACTACTAGGAATAGTTTATGCAGAATATAACTTTTGTTATTTTGATGATACACACATAATTAAGTCCTGTCATCTGATGATGGTGAAGATTGAATGCTCCTTCCTCTCTTTACAGGATATCCATCACGCGGGTCACAGCCGACATCTCACTTGCCAAACGCTCAGTATTGAACAATCCCAGCAAACACGCCATAATCGAGCGGTCCAACACGCGCTCCAATCTGGGTAAGGAAAGACCAAGGTACCCTTTCTCTCTGGGTCTCAAATAAAGGTTTTCCCTTATGTAGCCCCTACTTGTAGCCCCAGTGGTGAATGGAAATATACCTCAGCCCAAGGCTTTGCCAGCATCACTCATTGCTGTTGACATTGATGCGTTTGTCTTGTGGTCTCTGGTTGGTTGTAGTGTTGTGGGTGTGGGGAGGGGACTATCAGATTGATACGGGTGATTTGCATTCGGAGCCTTCCCAGCCTCGCATGCTATCATATCTAGCGCCCAGCACGTCCCTCTCTCCGCCTCTCCCTCTCTCTCTCCCTCTCTCTCCCTCTCTCTTTCTCTCTCTCTCCCTCTCTCTCTCTCCCTCTCTCCCTCTCTCTCTCCCTCTCTCCCTCTCTCTCTCTCTCTCTCTCTCCCCCTCTCTCTCTCTCCCTCTCTCCCTCTCTCTCTCTCTCCCCCTCTCTCTCTCTCTCTCCTTCTCTCCCTCTCTCCCCCGGCCCCTGCGGCTGACTCCCAGGGGCGCCCCCCGTTCTGTGGGAAATTGCGGGACATGTTTTGGGACGGGGGTGGAAGTTGCTCACAAGCTGACCTGAGAGCATGAAGGAATGCGCAGCTTGACAGGCAGGACAGCAGGGTCACGTCACCAGCGACCGGACAGACGTCAGCGGAGGCCCTGATCCTGCAGGCCCGTGAGGGGAGGGGGGCAGCCTGCCTGCCTGCCTGCCTGCCTGCCTGCCTGCCTGCCTGCCATGGCACTCTTAAAAAACCTCAGAGCCTGCGTTTCCTCTCGAGGGGTGCCATATGGGCAGGCCGCGGTACAGAAATATACCGGCCAGATTTGCACCCATCCACGCTGTCATAGGCTTTGTGATGGATTGTACCAGTGAAGCACTCACTTTTAAACACAGCTTCATGTTGAAAATGAATTTAAAGTAACTGATATTTGAGAATGCAGTTTTATGCGGGAAGTGTAAAACAGGACAGGAATGAGCACCATCATACTTCTGCATGATACATTTCTTTGTGTGTAATTGCTGCTTTTAAACAAAATGTATCTCTTATGCTTGTTCTTATTATCTTTCATATCACCCTCCACTTTTCCACACCCTGTGGTTATGTACGATATATCTCTTTCTTCTGTGCCCGTTGTGTGCTAAGAGACCAAAGCTATTTACAGATTATAGACAGAGATTAAAATGATTTCTCACGACTTCTTTAGCAAACTGTATGGCCATTGGAAAATGGCTTTGGCTTCTGGTCCTTGTTTGTCAGAGGAAAACAATAAGCATATCAGATTTGGCCCCTCCCCCCTCTCCCCTTTGATTTCAGCGAATTGATTTATGAGTGATGATTGAACTAAAATGGATTCCTAAATAGTAACCTCACGGTTGACTGTGGCCAAGCAAAACACGGAGGCAGTAATCTCCGGTCAGATCGTCACGCGCTGCGTTCGGCTCCTGGCGGGCCTTACAGTGCAGCTGTCCCGAGTTAAACCTGCCCCTGGAACTCCCCCGCAGGCCTGGCCCATCCTCAGACATCCTCAGTAATCTCTCCCAGAGGTGGAAACGTATCTCTGTCCGCTGATGTTGCGGTGAGAGGTCAAGCCATTTTAGCTACTTTACATATTGAGGTCTGCGTGCTTCGTTTACCTCATAGATTAGCCCCAGTAAATTTGAGTGATTACCTCCCTCGTATACAGTTGTGGTTTTCAGCAATGCAGCCCCTCCAAAAAAAAGAACTGGGTTTATTATTGTTTATTGTTGTTTATTATGTATTACTTCAGTGGCCATAAACACACATAAAAGTTATGACAAGCTTATAATAGCAACTGACCTCAGGTTACTGACATAATGGACCATGTAATGATGCGCATTATGTCACTAGTAAGGTACCATCTTACAGTATGTCATACAGTATGGGAACATAAAAAATGACAGGAACAGGCCATTCAGCCCACCTAGGCTCACATTAACCGAAGCTGCTTATATGCATGTATGCATTTGCCAGTGGCTGTATTTGGCATTTGTGTTTTGTAGCACATATGACTCAAACAGCTGGCAAAAAAATATTTTAAAATAGCTGTGATCAGTAAATTGTTGTAATCCAACAGAATAGCACTGAATGTTAGCATGTGAGAGAGCACTTTTCTAACAGCTACACTATATTTGCAGCAGCAAGTCTGTACCTGTGAGTGTCATATTTCTGCAGTGTTTTGTCTCACATTATGACCACACATGCAGGACATTCACTGCCTCATGAAACAAGCTCCCGCTAGTATGATAGAAGTTTTACCAATATTCTTTGCACAGATCTTTCACTTTGTTCAGTTTCCAAGAGGTTTGCCCCTTTGCGGTGAACTACTGAGGAATACAGGCTACATGAGCCTGAGTAAAGAGTGATTCACTGCAGGCCGTTTCTCCTCATCCCCCCAACTCTTCTCTCTCCTCTCTGTACCTGAATCACTGTGAGGAGAGGTGTTTCAGCATATCTGAGCACCTCCCTCTTACCTCCTTATCTCCTTTTTCTGATAAAGGGCCTGGCAGTTAGTCATTCCTCTCTCTTTTGCTATGCCATCCAGCGTCCCTTTATTCGTATTTTACACGTGCACAGCTGTTAACTGATTTTACAGCTTCGTTTGATTCCGCTTTAAGAAGTGAGGGAAAAGCTAACTCAAGCTATACTCAAAGCTGAGGATGAAGACATCGCTTCGCTAAAAGATTTTAAAATCTAAAGGTCCTTCAGCAGTCGTCGGGATAGGATATTTGGTATTTTGTGAACATATTTACTACTCAGTGGTATTTCAGTACTGTGAGAGGCCCACGTATGTGATATTTGTTGTATGTCATATATTATGCATGATTATATTTCATTTTTAGCTGGAGAGTGTGTTTCTTTTCAGCAGGATATTTGCTGGGGATGTGCTGCTGACACCCTGGAGGTGGAATAAACGATCTCTCACAGATTTATATCGTGACTGTGAGATTTCACACAGCGAGCGCTGGATGCTCCAGCGCCGATATGGCCATGTACGGTAGTGGGCTGAGGACGGTGTGTCTGTGTCCCGTAGCCGAGGTCCAGAGCGAGATCGAGCGGATATTCGAGCTGGCGCGGACGCTGCAGCTGGTGGTGCTGGACGCAGACACCATCAACCACCCCGCCCAGCTGGGGAAGACTTCACTGGCCCCCATCATCGTCTACGTCAAAATCTCGTCCCCCAAGGTGAGGCCCGGCTCCGGCAAACCCCGACGTGCGTTCCCTTCAGGACACTCAGAGTCTCTCAGTCACTCCGATCCCCACCACTCAGCTACGACAGTATCATCTGGTCTACATGATGTACATAAGTTCATACATACAGGTTTTAGGCTGTCATCAGGGTCACAGCCGAAAGGTGTAGTCAATGTACAGTATAATCTTACAACATAAAGATTCAACGTTAGGTCCAAGAGTGACTTAGAGAATGCAGTATTCTTTGGAAGAAAATGAGATGGGAAGGGGGGGTGTATATTTCTAGATTTGCTATATGATTGTTTTGTAATCCTATGCATTATATTATTATCAGCAGAGGTGGAAGGTCCAGGGGTCATCAAGTAAAAGTCCTTTCATGTGTTTCTTCCACCCATGAATCCAGGTGATTGGAACAACATACTGGGATGGACTTTTACTTTCTGAACCTGCATTTTCCATCTCTGTATCAGTGAATGCATTTCAATGGTGTGGCGTCCATCTTCCGATTGACAGTTTGATTAAGTAATGGGGAGCTTTGGTGGAACATCGCCAGCATGTCTCACAGATGGAATGGATGTCTGCTTGTCACCGGTCATATTGCTTGTATATGAAATGAGCACAGGCACTGTGAATGATGCCCTGGAGACTTAGCGCGCTCGACCGCCCTCGAGCCATGACTCGATTTACCGGCATGACCTTCCTCCCGGAGAAAACACCGG
Source organism: Conger conger (assembly GCF_963514075.1). Lineage (NCBI taxonomy): Eukaryota > Metazoa > Chordata > Actinopteri > Anguilliformes > Congridae > Conger > Conger conger. Next base: position 66,067,168 of record NC_083763.1, read on the forward strand.
CAGTGTGATTAAAAGATCGATGAGAAGGTGGAAAAACAGCATGACATAGAGACCATAGAGATCCACCCCAAGATCACTCATTCAGATTGTTTTGTAGTATTTTACAATGTAATGCATGACCTGCTGGTGTGTAAAAACATTTAAAATAAGTTGAATGGTGGCTCTTGAATTTAAATACATTGAACAGTACTGGGATTGTATCCTGCATTAGCTTGACTCCACTCGATAAGTCATCTACTAAAGGTCAGTTTTTTTTTCAGCAACCCAAAATAGAAAGACTACAAATGAGGGGCATTGCTTTCTAATTTCATTATTCATGAATGTAATTGTTCCCTGTCTGCTACCGATTCCTCTGTAGCATTTATCAATGTAAATGAGAACAAATTCACAACTGCGTATCATCCAAAGTCATGCATGCTTTTACCAAGCTTGCGATAACTATACTGTACCATGTCATTTACATTACATTGTATTGGTGTTATTCTGAGAATATTTTTCAGACCATTAAAGGAGCCGTGCCTGAAGACCCCTGTTAGCAAGCCGTTTAAAATTCAATCTGAACTGCAATAACACTCGTCTGCTTCTGTTTGTGTAATGCTGGGTCCACTCACCCTGTTTCACCCCCCATTTCCAGCGCAACATATTTCAGATTTTAGTTCTGAGGAATTTGAGCTGTTTGATATAATCGGGCTCAGTCTCTAGCTCCTGCTGCTTCAAAGGGAACATGGTCTCACAAATTCATCCATTTTGGCTGGTGCTTTCCTCACTGCTTTCCGTTAGGTGTCGGTAATGTAATCCATGTCATGGTGGTGATAGGACGTATCAGCGGTGACTCAGCACTGTAGTCTTTTGAGCCCAGTGTTTGTGACCAGGCTGCCAGATCCTTCACTTCGGAGCCGGACGCAGGTTGCCTTTAAACAAACAGTTGGACAGTCGGGGGCTAGAACGTGTCAGTCACTTTTGGTGAAACCTGCAAGGAGACTTAAAACAATGTAAGCAGCAATGCAGAGTTTGATTAAATGGCCTTTGTTGACTGTGCTCCCACTGAGACATAGTGTTCCTCTCTCCCTCCCTCCCTCTCTCTCTCTTTGTTTTTTGCGCTATTGTCCCAGGTCCTACAAAGGTTGATAAAGTCAAGAGGGAAGTCCCAGGCCAAGCACTTAAATGTCCAGATGGTCGCAGCTGACAAACTGGCGCAGTGCCCTCCCGTGAGTACAGCCGAGATAGCTGCCGCAGTTAGCAATCAAGGGCAATTACACAAGACTGCCACAGATTGCCCACCTCCTCACTCCAGCCTCAGACTTACCATTACAGAACACGCACAACTGCGTCTACTGACGCCACGGAAGAACATCTGCTGTGCGCTTCACGCGTTACCAATGACATTCTGAGATCAGCTTGTTGATTTTGTGTGTTTTATGAGGTATGTGAGCAAATGAGTGCTTCCTCTTATTAAGATTTCGGTCACAAGGCTTGATAGCGAATATAATCTTATGTGCGTGAGCAGTTCAGTGGTGTTCAGGTTAGAGGAACATATTCACCTGGTATCTAAAAGCATACCAAACCACAAGGGGCCTATATACTTCAAATATTTTTAACTAATTTGGTCTGTTATTAAAGAGGTCACCCTGTTTCTCTAATTGACATATCTTCCTAAGTTTTTTTCAGTGAGAAATTGGGACACAATCTGATATCATGAGATTTTTACATGTGAAAAAGATGTCCTCCTTTTTCAATTTAAAGGGGACGAATAAGAACTGTTTGACCCAAAACCTCATTCTAAATCACCGGCGGACACTGTGGAAGGAAGTAGGGTTACCAGATGCCTGGTTTTTGATGGAATATCCAGTTTCCAAATAATTTGTGCAGGTCTGGTTTGTGGCCCCGACCGGATTGAAAGAACGTTCCTTTAGTTTGTAATGAATTCCCAACCCTGGCAACCCCAGAAGGAAGGTGTCTGGTCTCCTCACTGTTCCCTTCCTCCTTCAGGAGATGTTTGACATCATCCTGGACGAGAACCAGCTGGAGGATGCGTGCGAGCACATGGCTGACTACCTGGAGGCCTACTGGAAGTCCACCCACCCTCCCAGCTGCAACCCCCCCAACCCCCTGCTGGCCAAACTGGCCACGGCAGCCTTGCCCTCCAGCCCCGCGCCCATCTCCAACCTCCAGGTACAGGTCCTGACCAAGCTGAGGGCCAATGTGGGCCTGCTCCTGGGCCGGGACAAGGAGGCCAGGGACCCCGGAGACTCGGTGGAGCTCAGCAGCCTCCACAGCACAACCGTGTCAGGATAGAGAGAACGGAGGGAGAGAGAGAGAGAGAGAGAGAGAGAGAGAGAGGGAGAGAGAGAGAGAGAGAGAGGGGGGGGGGGGGTGGATTGAACAGAGTTAATGAAAACTATCTGTGGGATTAACCATGGAGACCTGCTCTAACATTCATGGTCAGGAGCATGCTTGTGTTAGTTTTGAGCCTTGCAAGATGTTTCATGATTTTCATAACTGGTTATATTTCTAATGCACTAATGTCAGTAGCAGTATCTGGTCAATAATTGGGGTTTTAAGTTGGCAGTTGCATGATTTTTATTTAGCTTTGTGCTTCAGTGTGGAAATTGTCTAGGGACTTCATCCAGAGGAGAATTTGACTTGTTGAGAGAGCAAGTACTTTCAGTGAAGGGTATTTTAGGCTGGCTAATTAGTGGTGCAATGGTAGAATGATTTTGTGCACTTCATTAGATGGGAGAGTGAAGGCTTGCTGGCACGTTGATGAAATAAGATTAAGAATTTAAGCAGTGAGAGGTGCTGGATTCTCTCTTGCCAGAATATTGACAGCTATATATCCACTGTAAAACTCAGATTGTGCTACAGTTGAGTTTCAGTGCAAGGATCATACCACAGGGTACAGCTGCTGTGTGATTGGTCTCCATTCCTTGCATGATATTTTGGTATCCTTTAAAATGTTTCATCCAATGTGTACATTTTGTGATTCAATGCATTTTGTGATTTTGTATTAACCCAATTTACTGCCACTTGGTTTGAAACTAACGTCCTATTTCAGACACGGGGTATAAAAACATACGCAAGATTCCCTTCATTACAGAATATTAATGGGGGGGGACCATTACAATATGTCTAAGGATAATCCAACTTGTCAATTTGACTGTCGGCTACAAAATGGCATTGCTATTATTAGGCAGGAAACCATTGAATAACCAGGAGCTAAATCAGGCCTGGTGTAGCAATGCCGGAAAGGTAAACAGTGGCACTCATTCCACCTCACGCTGTTTGCACGTATCGCATAAACAAGCTTGCAGGACAAATGCATTGTCCTTGCTCACACTGCCAAGCCCGCCCCCAGAATTTCTCAGACCTGCCTAAATGTCAGTTTAAAGTTACTTGATGACATTTTTATGGGCGTAGTGTCTACAATGTAACATCATTATCAGTGCCCGCAGAATGCCTATTGCTTTTTAACTGAATTCTCCTGGCCTCTCTTCTCTTATTAAGTCAATTGTAAAAGTCCAGCAAGTGCCAGAGTGTTTTGCATTACATGTAGCAGACACTCTTAGCAGAGGAACGTAAAGAGACTTATTATTCATATAGTCAATTTATACAGCTGGATATTTACTCAAACAGATACAAACCTTACCTTCCCTCCTGGGAATCAAATCTGAAGCCTCTGAGTTATAGCCCCATTCCCCTAACCACTACAGCCTCCATCTTATTTTTCATCCTGCAGGGATTATAGTGCTTTGTAAGAGTTCTGTTATAAGATAAGACATGCTTTATTGAAGCACGTGGGGTCATTTGTCCTCTGCATTTCATCCATCCTTGTAACTTAGGAGCAGTGGGCAGCCACAGTGCAGTGCCCAGGGACCAACTCCAGTTCTGAGGCCAGTGCCTTGACCAAGGTGCAATGGCAGGAGCACACCTAACGTGATATGCTTATCTGCTCTTAGCAGTAAAAATCCTAAAGCACCATTTAGCCAGAAGCATATTTGATACAAAACTACAGCACATTATTGTGTGTGCTGTGTCTGGGGCCCCATTAAATGAAAATGTGCTCTTTGGGCTTGAGATGGTCATGGTGTGATAGAGTAATGCCTGTGCCTGTAGTCTTTTCTCCATGTATTTCATTTACATTTTTTGATATTTTTTTCATTTTTTCCTCCCCCTATTACCTCCCCTACCCCTTGGGAAAATTAACAAGACGGAAAATTCAGTTGAATCAGATAGCAATCTCGCCGGTGAGTGCGCGAAATGCAACAACGAGCAGTGTGCCCTTCGCTTCTTAGGACAAGACAGTCGCTTGTAGCAGTGGCGTTACACGTTGATATTCAGTGAGGTATCAGCGCTGGTCCTGGAGGCTCTGTTGGTCACTATCAAAAAGGCAATTCAGCTTCATCTTAATAAAAGTATGCTATAAAGGTACATAAGCAAAACTAAAAAATCATGATTGGAGCAAGTTATGTAACAAGACAAGGAGCCTCCAGGAGCACAGTGGGGTTTTAGTGGTTGGTACTGCACTGTCAACACTCTTGAGCGTGCATGCGTGAGTGTGTGTGTTGTGCTGTGTGGCGTGTGGCTTGTGGTTTGCGTGTGTGTGTGTGTGTGTGTGTGTGTGTGTGTGTGCCTAACCCTTACTAACACGCGGTGTGTCGCTAACCCAGGGGGAGCAGAAAGTTGAGAAGACAGTGGGGGAGAGGAAGGGCTCTCGAGAAGACCACGAGCACCACCACCATCACCACCATCAGCAGCAGCAGCAGCAACAAGAGCAGCAGGGTGAGGAGGGGGGGCAGGAGGGGGACGTGGAGGGGGAGGAGGAGGAGGAGGAGGAGGAGGAGGAAGAGGAGGAGAAACCCCTCCGGACTGAGCCCAAGCGACACCAGCACACCCACCACCGCTCCTCGACCAGCCGGACTGAGCACCACCACCACCACAGCAAGGCTGGCAAGGGCCTGTCCCGGCAGGAGACCCTGAACTCAGAGACCCTGGAGAGCAGGGACTCGGCCTACATGGAGCCTCGAGAGGACCTGCCGGAGCAGGACGGCCGGGGGGGCGAGGCGGCTGTGGGCAGGGGGGTGGGGCCGGGGCGGCAGCGTCACGAGGAGGCCCCGCCCCCCCCACACCCGCACCGGGAGCACAACCATCATCACCACCACCACCATCACCGCGGCGACGAGTCGCACACAGGACACCGCTCCAAGGAGCGCGAGCAGGACCACAACGAGCGCAACCGGCAGCGCAGTCACCACCACCACCGGCCCTCCAGGGACCACCACCACCACTACTACGACAGGGACAGGGACAGGGACAGGGACGGGGAGGTGACCGCCAAAAAGAGGGGGGACGCAGGCGAGTGGAACAGGGATGCCTACATTCACCAGTGATGGGCCAACACACACACACACACACACACAGTACACAACACAAACCACACCTGCACACACACACACACAGTACACATACACACAGTCCACAACACAAACCGCACCTGCACACACACACACACAGTACACATACATACAGTCCACAACACAAACCACACCTGCACACACACACACACACACACACACACACACAGTACACATACACACAGTCCACAACACAAACCACACATGCACACACACATGCACACACACACGCACACACACACACATACAGTACACAACACAAACCACACTTGCACACACAGGCACACACACACACACACACAGTGCCAAGACACACATACAGTATGCAGACACACACTCTCTCACACATACACACACAGTGTATACAGACAGAAACCTTTCACACACACACACAGAACACAGACATGTGTACATACAGTACACACACTCATACATACACAGTACAGAGACTCAACCACACATTCACACACACATACCCACACAGTGCACAAACAGTACACTCACTCACTCACTCACACTCACACCTCTGCCATAATGCTGCTCTGCTTCGTGACTCACCCAGGTCCCACACCCCTCCAGAATCCCAGGAGCAATCACCTGGTTGCATTTCTGAGGAACAGGTGTTGCTGCCCCGGCAACGCCATTATTTTTAGAGGATACAGACATACGTGCTGCGTTCATACATGTTGTTGTCATGTATGCGTGTGCGCACGTGAGAACTTTCATAACTATATACATATTTTAAATGTGTGTTTAATGAGCATGGCACAAGGACAGAATCCTCTGCTGTACCGAGCTGTACTTTCTGTGATAGTTTCTTTCTTATTGGCTTGAACAACTTGCAATCAGACTACTGTTTTAGAGATTAATTTGATTAGTGGAGAGCTGATGCCATGCAGTTGGCATCAACTAAAGTTAAAGCTATGTTTCAGTTATTTATGTATTTTCTTGGGTTTCTTGCTTGCTAACGTTTTAGGTTTTTTATTATTATTTGTGTTTTTTTTTAGGCCCTTTGATACCCATGCCTCCATTGGGATATGTTTTGGTCTTGCCTTACAAAGAGGAAACAAAAAGTTACTATTACACTGCAGTACAGTTCCATTTGTAGGCTCCAGAGACATTTTATAAGAGTAAAACACTTCTTTTCAAATTTTTACAAGCCATTGTTGATTTTTAAATGTGTCAAAATAAGCAGGGTTTATCATGGTCTTGTCTGATTGTACCAGTCTTTGTTAACCAAGAAATGCATTCAGTAAGATGACATTGTGTAGGACTTAACTGAATGCATTTGAGGTACAGTATCTGTTGAGTTTTCTTCCTCCTTTGTAAGGTTTTCTGGGATAGAGTTTCACCTTGAAGTGTATACTCCAAACAGGAATTAATCAGTGCTATATGCATAATGCAGTTCCTCCTAAAATTTAATGTGTGGTCGTTAAGTGATTTTAAAATGGCCGGTGGTCAGAATAGCCAGCAGGATTGGTTTGGTGAATATTTTCCAACCTTGAATTGTCCTCTTTTGTTTTTATTACAACAATCTCCCGTCTATCCTAAATTAACTGGATGAAAAGCTGAACTATTTTTATATATGTAGCAAGCAAGGAAGGAAGGTTGCATAATCCACTCGTCTCCCTGGTTTTTACATTGAGAACCCAGCGTTTCTGCTCTCATTTGTAACTTGTGTGAAGGCATGTCTCTTCATTTACTACAGAGGAAAATTATAATCTGTGCAGGGTACTGTATACATCCATTTGTGGAGAAATATGTTGGGGTTTTTTTTTTTCTATACCATTTCTAAGCATTTGTATATACTTCATGATTGCCTTGGTAGAGGATCAGTAGGAACTGTTGCACTGTAAAATGGATTTTATTTATTTATTTAACTGTCCAATTGGTGGCTGTGACATACTGGTTTATTTTAAACACGTGGGCCTCAGACTGATTCAACAGGAGCCAAGTTCCAACCCTTTAGATTTCATTTTTTTAATAGGTTTTTCTTTTGCCTGCAGCACGGTGTTTGATTTCTTTTATTTTGGTGAAGAAGCGTTTCACTTTCTGGCTTCACCTAAGAAGAGCACAGCATCGGTCATTCTGTTGACAGAACTAGTTCCTCGTTAAGAGGAGTGTGATTCATATGCCCTCGTTTGGTGTGACTTGCAATCCCAAAATTTCTGCCCCTTCTCAATTGTTTTTTTTTTTTTTAGTTTCTTCCAATTTTTAGGTTCAATGTCAAATTCATAAATTTGCTACACTGGTAGCACATTGCATTTGTAATAATGTACATTTTAATGTACATAAATGTATAAAAAGAAAAAAATCTGAAAATAAACTTGGCAACACAGGCATATGTAGATTATTAATGTGGTAAGTCTCTCATCTTAAATATTTGAATCAATATCTGTTTCATTATGACCTGCTATTAGTTTCTGTGTAGTTTCTTTACACAGTAAAATGTCCAGTGTTAGTTGAACTCAAACAGAGTACATATGAGTTCAATATGGATCAGATGATCATATGGGTCTCCTAAGGACCTGTGTACGTCAGACTTCATTCATTGCATTTCTGCATTTGTCATCCAAATTCAGTTACAGGTTTGGCGTGTAGCTATGCTAGCCAGCAATTTCTCAATCCTGAATCAAGCGCCCTCTCCCCCCCAATGAAGCGAAGAGTAAGAAATTGAGAAGGCTGCTTTGTCTAAAAATAGCCCCTGTGAGAATCCCAGGTGGACGTGGCAGCTCCTTTTAGTCGCCATGACGACACCGGTGACAGCAGCGGTGACTGTGTCTCTGTCTGGCTGAGAGTGGCTGCTTAGTCAGCCCGCCACAGGCAGGCTCTCCCCATTGTAGTAACAGCAGAACTAGTCCCACTGGTCCGGTCTGCCCTTGTCCCCGCATTTCATCCTATTTTGGACATTTTTGGGTACTAAAATCAGCCGGCCAGTGATGAATGTTGGAAGACTACGCCCACGCAGCACACAGTGACATTTATAGATGACCCGTACACAGTCCGTGCAGTTATGGTACTGTTGGCTATGCCTCACAGTCTGTTTCACTGTGTGCCGTAATGTTTGTCTGTCTGTCTCTCCTGTTTTGGGATGTGGTCGGCTGCCTCTCAAAGGCAGGAGAGGGGACTGGAAGCAGCCACAGTTACCCTGACTGATGTTGCCGACTTTAGAGACAGCGCCAAGCGTAAAGTTCATGTCTCTTGAAATGTGGGTATCTGAAGCCAAGGATCCTTTGGTGTGTGCAGACACCTGGCTGAAGAGCCAACATCATCAGGAAACTAGAATTTCTGATTAGATTTAAAGTAGAAGATTAAAATAGTTCCATAAACAATGCGGGTAGGCATAAAAAACATTCCTGCTTCGGGTCAAAACCCACTAGTTAGTGGAAATGCCTTTATAAATTTGCAGTAGGTCACTAGATACCGATACCATCTACATGCCCATATTTCTTTACCGTTTGCTTAAAGCACATTTTAAGCATCTGTGGCTTCTATTCATTCATTGTGGGAGTGGTGAACATGTCACACGAAAGAAACGGTTAAAGGAAACGAGCCTAAACCTTTTTTGGTGGACCAGCAGCACCCAGGCCGCAGGGTTGTTGACCTGAGAGGAGAGGGCAGTCAAGCATGCTGGGAAAATTCCGTCTTCCTGTGATGCGGGTGTGCTGCAATTACCGCTCGTGAGACTGGTGACATTCACACGCAATCTTCGGTCCCCAGCAATAAAAACACAAACAAGCAGGCCTCACTTTTAAAACTGTTTAAAGATTTAAAGTAACGCTTGGCATGCGAGCCCTAGTACCCTGTTACGCAACTTATACTGAGCCTTGGACATCCCATGCTTCATGTTTTATGCATTTTGCTCAGTAAAGTTAGTACAATTCTCTGTACCGACTAGGATATGAATCTCTTATCTCACTCTTCTTGGGAGTTTGAGTGTAGCAGCGTATTTTTAGCCCCAGCAGTATATCTTTAATGCGTGGAGTATCGCTTGCAGGGATATGATTTTGGTGATCAACATTGCTCCTTAACAGAAATAATTTTTAGCTTCTGTTTCTTTGTTAATGTGAATCTGATACTTGGGGTCAGAATACCTGATTAAAATAATGTGTTGTGTAACATTCACTTCCTATTGGTAAGATGAGATTTAAAAAAGACCCCAGTTAAATGAGGGAGTAATAATGAGAATTTTCTGCAGACATTCTGCTTGTTTCTTTCAAAGATACTCAGTAATGGAGATGAATGAGGCACAGGGAGGTGTAATTCAGAGCTTTGATGACAACAATATTAATACGCACTCATGGCCTGATATGAATCATATGAGACAGGTAAACAGAGTCAGATTCTGCTTAGCGGGGGGGGGGGGAAAGATGCGTGTCAAAAGAGTTGTGTTAAAAGTGTGAAAGTTTTATTTAGACTGAAAACACCGGAACACATAAACAATGCATGTCCAGAGAGTTTCTGCAGAAACACTTACATGTGTAGACATGTATGCAAGACATCAATAATTTCAGGGCTCCAAAGAGCTGCTTCTACCTGGGTAAACAACCACGGTGCTCTCTGTTTGTACCCTGCGCAGAAAAGCGGGCCGACTTGAGCAGTGAATCGTTAGTACCTCTTGTGACCTCTTCGAGCACGCTACTTCCCGATGTGCGTCCAAAAAGATCCAGCAGTCTGCTGTCGCCATGGCAGCTGTGTCGTCACTGTTGTCATGGTAACAGTAGCAGGACTGCATTCGGCAGCGCGCGCTCTCGCGCGCTCTCGCTCTCTCGCTCTCTCGCTCTCTCTCTCGCTCTCTCTCTCGCTCTCTCTCTCTCTCTCTCTCTCTCTCGTTCTCTCCTAAATAAGGCACGGTGCACAGGAAGGCCATGACTGCGGAGGTGAGTGCTGTAAACAGTCAGGTCTTCAGGAACTTGGCGATGAAGAAGCCGATGGTGTCAGTGTTGGCCCTCTGGAGGAGGTCGCCGGTGGGATCGGGGTCCTGGTCCGGATCCCCGCTCGGCTCCCGTACGGGACTGAACCTCTGGAGGAGCCGCAGCTGGTCATGTGACAGCCCTGCTCCCAGCATCCCCTCTCCTCCGATGTGGGGCTCCTGCAGAGAGCAGAACAGCTACCCTTTACTTTACCACCTCTCGCTTTCATTCTTACCTTAGTTAGGTTACTCTGTTATCTTAGTCAACATGTCATCGCCCTTTCAGAAAACTCATAGTTGCTTTTTTGTGTTATTTATGACAAAATTAACTCGCAAAAGTACATCCCTTTAAGAAGAAGAAGAATACTCAAAATCATAAAATACATCAATTTTAAAGACGCACAATAGTCCATGATCATAGACATTATCACGGACAGGCCCAGAATAACTGCCGGTCCCCATCATACACTGTTTTCAGATGTTCGGATTAAAACCCGTGTCTGAGGAGACGCTGCGGCTCGATGTTTAATCCCCGACGTGTTCTGGGCCGGGGCCCAGAGCGGGCGGGGCGGGAGGAGGACGAGGCCAGCCGGGGGTGTGCGCCGTCTGTTTGGGGTCCGGCGAGCAGGAACATAAACACGTCTAAAAATACGGCAGGAATGCAGGCCCGGGCCAGAACCAGAACCCATCTGCAGCTGAATCACTTCATCTGTGGGCACACGGGAGCTTTCAGAGCACAAACACCGGATTCTTCTGATGTTCACCCCTCCCGTGGAGTCTCTGTTTTAAGCACCCGCTTTCTGTCCAGCGTATCATACATCAGGCACCTCACAAAGAGCGTCTCCGTCTGAGACCTGCAGCTGTCTCGAGCCACAGAGAGACTCCCTCAGTGACGCCTGGAAGGCAGCAGGTTCAGCTCAGCCAACCGCCCATTCTGTGCACATACTACTTCACAGGCAGCTTTTCTGTAATGTATTTTCAAATCTATCTGCATCTACGTTACTGAGCTAGCTAGTTTGCTAAACCGTCACAATTCCTTTTCAAGCTTCACTGAGGGAAGGAAAGTAAACTTAGTCAACAAAACAGCAGTAATTAAGGACACGTGCCTCGCAGCTCATAAACCGGTCTGACACATTTACTGTGTGTTTGTGACAGGCTTAATGAAGTGCGGGAACTCGGTGCCTGAGTGGAGTAGGTTCATCTCTGTGACACTTTTTTCCTGAAGCACTGAAAATCAATGTTTAGGATCCAAGTAAAAAAATGTAGCCTTTTCAGTACACGGCCCTGTTGTACAGGAGGGAATATACCCATCTCCTCTGAGAAAAACAACCGCTGGCAGGCCAGTGCGAATACACAACCCAACTTTCACAAGGGAAATTACATACCTAAGCATTTCTGGAGAAAAAATCCAATCGATATTTTTCAGTATTTATGTATTTAATGCCTCATCTCCGTCACAAGTGACGCTTGTCAAAAGAGCGTTACCCTTATGAACGCACAATTACACTCCTTTGTATTGATTCCATTGCTTAAGTGTCAAAGCTCAGAAGCAGGAAAGCAGGGTGAGTGCTGAACTGTGCAGAAACGCCATATCCATCATGCACACGGCTAACATCCATCACTCCCTCAGTAACTAACACAATTACCCAGAATGCACCACTGCCGCTCAGTCAGCCGGTGGCAGGTGTGTAACAGAATTAAGAAAAACCCTTTCCCCGTCAGGGGTGATATTCTGTGGATACTGCATACACCGAAACCCTGCTGAGTACTCACTATTAAAACACTTTTATATTATAATGCTGCTTCACAATAATGTTAAAAAGGTGAGGTGATATATTATTGGTATTAAGGTGATGTAAATAGTTTAGCTGACACTCGTAGGCGCTGGTAGCCGGGGGTAGCCTCATGTCCTCTGCTATAGTGCACCGCGAGGCTCTCTCCCCAGGCAGACAGTGACACGGGGTTGCAGGCTCATTTGTATCAGTACCACATGCTGTGCCACTGACACTTTGTTTAAGGGAATGTGTCAAACGTTCCTGCACGGTCTCATCACTATAAAACGCCCTTCAGTCCAGACACGGCCACCTGTGTGTGTGCGTGAGTGTGTGTGTGTAAGTGCACTGTATGTGCATATGTGTGTGTGTGTAAGTGCACTGTATGTGTGTGAGTGTGTGTGTGTGGGTGTGTAAGTGCATTGTATGTGTGTGAGTGTGTGTGTGGGTGTGTAAGTGCACTGTATGTGTGTGTGTGGGTGTGTAAGTGCACTGTATGTGCGTGTGCGTGTGTGTGTGTGTGTGTGTGTGTGTAAGGGCACTGTATGTGTGAGTGTGTGTGTGTGTGTGTGGGTGTGTAAGTGCACTGTATGTGTGTAAGTGTGTGTGTGTGTAAGTGCACTGTATGTGTGTGAGTGTGTGTGGGTGTGTAAGTGCACTGTATGTGTGTGTGTGTGGGTGTGTGTGTGTGTGTGGGTGTGTAAGTGCACTGTATGTGCATGTGTGTGTGTGTGCGTGTGTGTGTAAGTGTACGGTGTGAGTGAGTGAGTGAGTGAGTGAGTGAGTGAGTGAGTGAGTGAGTGAGTGAGTGAGTGAGTGAGTGAGTGAGTGAGGGAGGGAGGGAGGGAGGGAGGGAGGGAGGGAGGGTTGGTCTCCTCACCTGTGGCTGCAGTGACAGGCAGGGGAATGTGTCCAAAGCCCAGGCCACCTGTTCCTCATTCTCTGCCAGCGTCACAGTGCAGGTACTGTACACCAGCACACCCCCTGTCTTCAGCAACCGTACTGCCTGAGAGACAAACACAGTTTTACACACACACACACACACACACACACTCTCACACACACACACACACACACACACACACACACACACACACACACACACACAGTGCACTTACACACTCACACACACACACTCACACTCACACTCACACACACATGGACATGTATACATATACACACACATGCACACTGTACATACTGCCATAAATACACCCATTCCCCCACCCATGTCCCAGTATAGTGACCAGGTGCATCATGGCCCAAGACGACCCATGTACCACTCTGCGCTCTCTGGAAATAGGCACAAGTGAACAGGCGCAAATATAACAGGGCATTGAGGACTGGGAGAACAAACATAAATAGAGGCCATCTGAATGAACAGTTCCTCTATTATTCAGCTCCTAGTTTTCAAACACCCTTCCCGAAACAGTGAGAGAGCCCCTTCAGGAGCTCTTTGTGATGCCTGTATGAAATTATGTCCTCAATTTGGAGCCAGATCTCTCCACAGTAATCCATCTGCTGGATGTGTTTAAGCATTTCATAAAGAGAGCCGAGTCGGTAAGGGAAAGCTGAAGAGCCGTGCTCATGCTGCCCTCTGCTGGACAGGGTTTGTCAAAGCACCAGCAAAAGTAAATGGGCGACATGGGCGACATGGGCGACAGGGAGGAGACATTGTCATTGGGGGAAATCATTCAGTTCGTGACTCCAGATGGCAAGGAAGATCTCCAGGTGATGCTCGGGTTTGAGGTGACCCGTTAGCCATGCGCTAACATTTCCACAGTGCTGTAGAAACATAAAGGGGGGTGCGCTAGCCGGACGACGCACCGCGTGGAAGAGCTTGCGCTGCAGCGGTTGATAGGACCGGACCTCCCGCAGGCTCCAGGAGCAGCCCATGTTCGGACGCTGTCCCAGACCGCTGCACGGGGCGTCCAGCAGCACCCTGTCGAAGCTCTCCGCGGGAAAGGGGGGGCCATCTGTAGCTGACACACGGGTACACCCAAACATGTCATTTATCTGTATTATCTGTTCTTACAGAACTCACAGGGCACAGAAACAGCCTCCTAACTACTGTATTGTCAATATATGTACTGTCTTTAGGTTTTTACCCTTCATTTTAATTTATTTGATGGGACCTCCTAAAAATTATGGTTTACTTCAAGTGTGCTCCCAAATACACTCAGCGAAACCCCCCCGGAAATATATATACCATCTGGGGATACAATACATTCTGACATTTCTGAGAAAATGTTGACTAATTATTTTCTCATCCAGTGAACTCAACCTATATACTCAATAATAGGCAAGTAAGCGGTTAGGGATAGGGCCAGAGACTCACTGTCCGGGTTCTGGGCATGCTCAGTACACACAGCCTGGGTGCTGTTGAAACAGAAGGCCTTGATGCAGTCGAGCTGTAAGACCTGGGCGTTCTGGCGGATGCGCTCCACCTTGCCATTGATCCTGTCCAGAGCGATTACTTCTCCCTGCAACCAGAGGAGCGTGAGAAAGGGTAAGGGTTATACTCCTGTGAGATCTTGCCCTTTTTCTGACCAAGTCATTGTCATTGAAAAAAATCTTCAATATAGCAACGTGCCAAATCTGTGTTTTACCATTAATCCAGTTTTTATGCTGAATCAAACACCATTTTGGATCACATTTCTCATTTCTTGAACACTCAGTGAGAACTTTATTCTTTTTTTTTTTACTTATTCAGTCTTCTGCTGCTGTAGCCACTTAGAGGTTTGACGTATAGTGTGTTCAGAGATGCTCTACTGCATACCACTGTAGTAATGTGTGGTTAGTTGCGTTACTGTCACCTTCCTGTCAGCTTTGACCAGTCTGGCCATTCTCCTCTGACCTCTCTCATTAACAAGGCGTTTCTGACTGCAGAACTGCTGCTCACTGAATGTTTTTTGTTTTTCGCAACATTGCACGACAATTCACAGATTAATCACAGAATAGCTATAGCTGCTCAGTTGGGTAGGTGAGGAAAAAAAACATGAGATTTTGCCACTCTGCTCCTTGTCGAGAAAGGAGGTTCAGCCAGCGTAAGGGAAACCACGGCACAACACCGCCACCTACTGTCCACTCAGAAAACACAAAAATTAAGAAACAGGTCTGCTGTTCATCAACCTTTTATTAGACACAATGACTTGAGATGATCATATACTACGCATTCAGTGACTGATGACTTCAGTTTTCAAACTGAATCTATTTCTATGAGTGCAACTCTAGTAGCGACGTGCAGTTTGTGTGAGGGTCTCAAAAACATGGCACATTACTGCCACCTAGTGTCCATACAGAAAACTGTGGATCAAGCAGCTGAGGCTTCTGTTCTTCATCATACTTAATTAGGCACAATGACCTGAGGTGATCATAGAGGCTATACTATACATGACTGATGTGTTTTGCATTTAAATTGAACGTCCATTACTACTGGTGCTGCAAGGCTTTAAATCCTGTACAGCACTATTCCACTTCTAATAATGACTGCAATTTGATTCCCTCCCAAATTTGGCGTCCCTCCAAAGTTTTCCAGTGTTGAGATTAAAGGCGGTTTAAATAGACCGGGACAACCTGCTGTGTTTCAAGCTTCCAGGAGCTGCCCTGATCAAGACAAACCACGGCAGCTAAACAAAATGCACACGCTTAAAAACTCAACAGCTGCTTACTGCGACTTTCTCGCAGTCAATATCCATCCATTATCTATACCCGCTTATTCCTTAGGGTCACGAGAGAGGCAATAGGCAGGGACAGACCCTGGATAGGTTGCGAATCAATTGCAGGGCACACACACCATTCACTCACACATACCTACAGTCAATTTAGACTCTCCAAATGACCTAACCTGCATGTCTGTGTGAAGAAACCAGAGGGCCTGGAGCAAACCGACAAGAACACGGGGAGAACATGCAAACGCCTCACAGACTCCAACCCAGGACCTCCTTGCTGTGAGGCAATGCCACTTCACGGACAACAGTGTTCACTCCTTGAGTGAGTGTCATATAACTGACTTCTGTGTGACTCAGGCAGAAGAGTGTGACTCGCAGGTAATAAACAGTATAACAGCACAGGCACAGCTTAAGCCAATCAGTCTCATGTCTTACAGGCTCAGAACAACAGCCTGCATACATGCAGTCAGAGTAGCACATACAGTCAGGTCCATAAATATTGGGACATCGACACAATTCTCATCTTTTTGGCTCTATACACCACCACAATGGATTTGAAATGAAACGAACAAGATGTGCTTTAACTGCAGACTTTCAGCTTTAATTTGAGGGTATTTACATCCAAATCAGGTGAATGGTGTAGGAATTACAACAGTTTCTATATGTGCCTCCCACTTTTTAAGGGACCAAAAGTAATGGGACAATAGGCTGCTCAGCTGTTCCATGGCCAGGTGTGTGTTATTCCCTCATTATCTCATTTACAAGGAGCAGATAAAAGGTCTAGAGTTCATTTCAAGTGTGTTATTTGCATTTGGAATCTGTTGCTGTCAACTCTCAATATGAGATCCAAAGAGCGGTCACTATCAGTGAAGCAAGCCATCATTAGGCTGAAAAATCAAAACAAACCCATCAGAGAGATAGTAAAAACATTAGGTGTGGCCAAATCAACTGTTTGGAACATTCTTAAAAAGAAAGAACGCACCGGTGAGCTCAGCAACACCAAAAGACCCGGAAGACCACGGAAAACAACTGTGGTGGATGACGAATTATTTCCCTGGTGACGAAAAACCCCTTCACAACAGTTGGCCAGATCAAGAACACTCTCCAGGAGGTAGGTGTATGTGTGTCAAAGTCAACAATCAAGAGATTATTCACCAGAGTGAATACAGAGGGTTCACCACAAGATGTAAACCATTGTTGAGCCTCAAAAACAGGAAGACCAGATTAGAGTTTGCCAAACAACATCTAAAAAAGCCTTTACAGTTCTGGAACAACATCCTATGGACAGATGAGACAAAGATCAACTTGTACCAGAATGATGGGAAGATAAGAGTATGGAGAAGGAAAGGAACTGCTCATGATCCAAAACATACCACCTCATCAGTGAAGCATGGTGGCGGTAGTGTCATGGCATGGGCATGTATGGCTGCCAATGGAACTGGTTCCCTTGTATTTATTGATGATGTGACTGCTGACAAAAGCAGCAGGATGAAATCTGAAGTGTTTCGGGCAATATTATCCGCTCATATTCAGCCAAATGCTTCAGAACTCATTGGGCGGCGCTTCACAGTGCAGATGGACAATGACCCGAAGCATACTGCGAAAGCAACCAAAGAGTTTTTTAAGGCAAAGAAGTGGAATGTTATGCAATGACCAAGTCAATCACCTGACCTGAATCCGATTGAACATGCATTTCACTTGCTGAAGACAAATCTGAAGGGAAAATGCCCCAAAAACAAGCAGGAACTGAAGACAGTAGCAGTAGAGGCCTGGAAGAGCATCACCAGGGATGAAACCCAGCATCTGGTGATGTCTATGCGTTCCAGACTTCAGGCTGTAATTGACTGCAAAGGATTTGCAACCAAGTATTAAAAAGTGAAAGTTTGATTTATGATTGTTAGTTTGTCCCATTACTTTTGGTCCCTTAAAAAGTGGGAGGCACATATAGAAACTGATGTAATTCCTACACTGTTCACCTGATTTGGATGTAAATTCCCTCAAATTAAAGCAGAAAGTCTGCAGTTAAAGCACATCATGTTCGTTTAATTTCAAATCCATTGTGGTGGTGTATAGAGCCAAAAATATGAGAATTGTGTCGATGGGAAGTGGGCGAAATGGGAGCCCACCCATCCCCGTTCCATGACTGCAATGTGTCAACGCCCCCCCCCCCCCCCCCCCCCCAACAGCCATTTTCTAACAGAATCTATGTGCACAACACACAGCTAGAAGCCTCTGAATTGGTCTGTCTGAAGATGGCCTCTGTTGCTTCCTCAAGTACCACATATCCTGTGGTGAAAATGGATGAAGAGACCTTGTGATTACCCTCGTCAGATGCTGAAGTAAAGCGTAGCCAACAGCAATAAGTACGACTAATCAACCCAGCTGATTATGCTGCACCGTCTGCTGCTATTTTCTTCCAGACAGACACTTTACAACCTGATTCAGGCCTGGATTCAATCAACTTCTGTCCTTCAATTTGGTGAAAAACAAAAAGCATCTGTTTCTTCACAGATAGTTTGGGGAGTTGTTTTTGGTGGTTTCCGAACTTAAACTATGTTTGGGAAGAGAATAGCAAACACCTGCATTTAATTGAGGGTCAAAGTTAAGGCCACGGTTTGACTGAATCCAGGCCTTCATTTCTTGGCTGAAGTAACACAGGCAGTCTGCTGAGCTGATACCGTTTGCAGTCTCCAGTGTCCTGAAGTACCTGTAGGTCTGCTGGCCTCTAGAGCCAGCTGAATAACCATGAACGCCCTCCCTGCACCTACCTCACCCCTCATCAGAGCGGCGATGTGTGTGGTCTTCCCCCCCGGAGCTGCACACATGTCCAGTACCCTCTCCCCGGGGCGTGGTCCCAAGACGTGGCTCACCACCACGGACGGCAGGTTCTGGTGAGAAGGCAGAAGATAGGCAGCAAAAAGCATGTAAATCACAGTTAATACAGGCGCACACTGACTAAATACAAAATATCAAATTGAGCCCAGGAACTTATTCCAATCGCTTATTTTATCCATCCTTGTCTTGACCCAAAAATCGATGGACTAACATCTTTAAGGAAGGAAACAACCACATGCTTTGGAGGTCTTTTTCCAGAATGCATGACATAAAAATGATCGCCCTGTGGATCCACCTTTCCCCTTCTGCCAATGCTGATGCTTGAAAGAGCAAGGCCTCACGTTTACTCGATTCCTCTGTCCCTGCTTCCTTACCGTGCATCCTAGGATGGGTGGAGCTAGGCACGAGGAACGGATGTGCGTAAGCGAGGAGGTAAAATAAGTGATAGGACAGAACCCCAAGGCTGGGAGGCAGGCACCCTACCTGCAGGAACACCATGCTGGGGAGAAGATCATCAAAGGAGGGGCTGAGATAGACCGGCTCCACCATCCGGATACCTACACCTCTGCACAACGGGGACCATGTTAACTTAGACAGACCAGCACACAACAGACAATGCTGCCTTTCCATCCAATTCTCAATGAGCTCTCTTTCTACTGCTGCTCAGGTCTTTCTGGGTCACGACGGTTCATTTTGGCGAATAACGGAACATCTCTATCTCTGCCACTCACTTGATGGGTTCATCGGAGCAGAAGATGTTGGCGCGACCCATTTCGGCGACCCCGTTTCCCACAAACACCTTCTTCCCATGGAACTCCTTGGCTCCTCGCGTGCACTTCCCCTCAACGTCGGAGAAGACAGACACCTTGTCCCCAGCCTTCATGTCTACAATCACAGAGCCACAGCCCAGTTTAATCCCAGAGCAGACTGTGCTGAGCATCCACACCCTGACCCACTTCCATCAGCACAATGGCCGTTTTTCAACTGTTGTCAAGCTTTTAAAAAGCTTTCAAGCTTTTTTTTGGAGTCCAGTTGCTCTTGGTATCTAATACATAATTAAATAACAGCGAGTAACATCAAAGCCTTGCAATGCCTTAACCCATTTTGAAGAGCACCTTTGTTGATGACAGCGTCTCAAAGTGAAAACCACAGGACCATGGATCTTTTTTTGAAGGAAATTACATGAATATCATCTTTGTACCAGAGGTACCAAACTTAAAAATATGACCAGTGTCACAAACCCCCCCTCTCCTTCTAAGAGTGACAACCATGCAGCAAATAACTAACTTCCTGCACACAGAAGCCAGCTCCCACATACGGACACAAATTAAGAAATATTAGCGTTGACTCAGGTGAGAGATGCCATTGACTGTGGACTTCTACATTCATAATAAGAATAATAATTTCTTATTTAGCTGCCACATTTATCCAAAGGCTGTCCATTCACTTAACTCTGCTAATAATAGAGCCCCCCAAAAATAAGAGAACGGGGTTGGCTGAGCTGAGGAGGACAGAGTCGGGCGTACACTTGGGGGCGGACAGGATCCCGGGAGCGAAGACGTGGGCTCCACGCAGCACTGCATTCCCGCACTGAGTGCCCACGATGACCTCAGGGTTCTCTGGCAGGGCGGCCCTGAGAACACAAAACCCAGGCACAATACAGAGCCGGGGAATCATTCCAAAATCAGTGCTGCCACTGACGCACTATGACCAAAGGACACTCAGTCAACCATGAATGGGACCAAGAACTTTCCGTTTCCCACATTTATCTCCCGAATTTGAAAAACCCAGTCATATTCATCATCAGTGCTACCTGCACTATCAATTTTGGAGTGTGTAGACAAGCATATGGTCTCCAAAGCGTGTGATGTCAGACACAACTTCATATCACATTCCTCCTACTCAAGTCACGCAGACATGAGTAGGAGGAAGACTTTGTACAGCTTAACAGGCAGACTGCGGGTACTGACCAGACCGGAGGGCCCCTCCACAGACTAAAACAGGGAAGGTGCTCTGACTTTGGGGGGATGGTACGGGATACATCCAATCAAATTCCTTTCGTTGTTCAAAATTATTTTCTGGTTATCCTTTAAGAGCTGCTGGTATGCCAGATAGGAGTGTTGTAAAGTCAGTGTGAACTATCTTTAGCAAAAAGCCTAACACACTCCATGAAATGTTCAAAACTAAAAAAAGATGACTGACCGCATAGTTTCTGCTGTAGTGCTGTTTCAGCTATTTCAGATTAAGACCGTGGTTAACCCTGGACATTCCCAGCAAATTTTGGGGGTTTTTCTGTCCACACAGCTAACATTCTATGCATACCTGGGGCCGACGACAGGAAGAAGCAAAACATCTGGAACTTGTGTGTGAGAAAGTATGGGAATGTCCACACCATTGTAGGAGCTCATCTGCTGGAACAAACACCCAGAGTTAGTGGATCTCTCTCTCCCTCTCCTTCCACAGAAGCCTAGCTAACACAACCCAACAAAACATCTGGAATATGTGGGTGATAAAGTACGGGAATGTCCTTACGCCTCCAGCTCATGTGCTGGAGCCAAGACCTTTCTCTCTCCCTTTGTCTCTCTACCTCTCCCTCCCACTCCCACTCTCACTCATTCGCTCACCCTCAAACTCACCCAGCCGCACTCACACACGCACAGCTACACTGCTCTAAACTGCAGTGTACTACGGACTCTCGACTATGTACCTAAATCAAGGGCATTGACAACCCTACTAGTGCAAGCCCAGGAGTGAAAAAAATGCATGTGAGCTATGCAAGCAGATCTGACACATTTATCAGGCACCATATACCTGTTGCTTTCTCCTCTCTGAACCAGGTGATCAACGTGGCCCAGAGCAGAAAGGCTCCCTGTTTGAACAGCCCAGAGAGCAGACTCCCCCTCACCTGTCTGAGCTCCTCCAGCAGCCGCTCCCGGATGATGTCCAGAGGTTCCAGGTGGGTGCTGGCCCGCACACAGGTGAAGGAGGGGGGGTGGGACAGGTGACAGAGCAGCTCCTCAAACCCAGACTCTGCCTCCTCCTGGCCCACTGCTGCCACCAGCTGGACACAGGGGGACAGTGCAGTTTTTCCATATAAGCTTGTTGTGCTGCACACTGAATGGGCAGCATGAAGCCAACTTATGTGCGGGAGGAGAGACGATAGCACCAAGTCATTGGTCCACAAAACTGCATACTGTGATTCTGGCAGACAGACCAAGTCTAACACTGTCCCATTAATCCCATTGGCTCATTAAAGCACTACATCCCCAATCTCCTCCTTAAACCTACTATAGCATTTCACAAGCAGAGGGTTGCCGCACGCAAGGGGGTGAAGTCCATACAGATATGTCACATCCTCGGAATTGTGCCATTTATATACCCATTCATCAAAGTTACTGGTTCACAGAGGCACGTTTGATTGCAAATGCAGATTGAGTGCAACCACAAACCCATAACTGTATTGTAAAATCTGCTTCATGGTTGGCCAATGCAAACCATCAAATCACAAAAATACTTACCTCTTTGTTTGTAAAGACATTCCTCAGATATGATTGTACTTCTGGCTTTAAAGCAAGTTTGGGGAAAATAAACCTCTTCTTGAGCATACTGTTGCTGCCGACATACGAACGTTGTAGAGGAAATAAAGAGAAAAAAAACACAGTTGCTATTTGATACTTAGCTACCCTGATAGGTTCAACGTTTTTCAATAAGAGTCTTGTTAATATTACACCACCAAATATAGATTCATCAACAGAGAATGGGACAGCTACATGCTTTGTCCACGGGGCTGCTGTTCCCTCAGCATCAACAACATCCCCGTTCTACTTCCTACTCAGATTGTATGCGGTGTTATTTCGACAGCACAGTCGACTCCCGGGAGTTATACGCTGAAATTAATATAAAAATTGCTCTATTCAATGCGTTTTGGACAGACACACTGCTTCACATACATAATGCTTAACCACATGTCTCTAAGCAAAGTTGGTAAGCAATAACCGTTTTAGCTAGCTTGTTCCGGGTAATTACAGTTCTAACGCGAGTGATCCGAACCAACTACTGCTTGTACAGCTGTTAACTTAAACTGGGATCTAGTAGTAGTAGCCAACTTTACCCACCAGTTAGTGTGTTCCATGATCGCGTGCTTGTGCTAACTTACACTGCTACTGAATAACATACTCCGCACCAAAGATAACCATGAATAAATCGCACATAAAACAAATTGTTACAAGAATATAGCAATGTAGCTAATGTTTACTGGTTCACTCACTTCCACGTTACTTCGTTCAAAGAAGGCACGCTTTGATCACGTTGGTCTGACGTTTGACGTCACGACCATTGCTGTGGTGATTGGCTACGTGCACAAGGTAGAATTACAACGCGACTAAATTTCTTGGGAATTGTAGTCCTCAAATGTAAGCAGATGTTTTCAGTGTTTTCCATAATCGTAACAATATATTATAAATGCTTTTTGTTTTACAGGCATGAGTTTGACGTATTTTGTCATACAAACAATTCCGCTTTCTCATGTCACTTTCTCAACGATTGAAGAACAATGCAAACAAAATAACACTGTGTGCAACTAACAATAGTGAGATAAATATGTAGGCTACATTGGTGTGGTATCCCAGACAGAACATTAATCTTTCTAAACCCAAAGAAAGCAGCTATGTTTATTTTAACTTGTTTTACCTGGAACTCGTTGTTCTTTTAACCCTTGTCAGAAATTATGCCAGGTGTCCTCACTCTCTAGTGTCAAAGGGCAGGCCTGAGTGCCACCTATACACAAACACATACCTTAAAGCCCCCTGGCTCAGTCAACATAGTAAATGACCTCTGACTACAAAGACTTCTTTCTCCAGCACAGTGGCTGCACAGAAGACAGGGCAAGGCCTGAAGAATATGCACCAACACAGCACTTGGGAGGTGTTGGACCCAAGGACTAACCTGCTACTGTGGTCACCTACTGGCTCAGCAGGTATATCGCTGCGCCGTAAAATGTCTGGGGTTAATTAAAACTCTTAAGAAAGTAAATGCAAGTCCAATATGGACCATATGTACTCTGTAAGAGTTTGACACAATAGTTTTACTGTGACAGATCAGTGAACATTTATTCCTCACCTTGGTTTCCTGTACAGGGCTGGAAATGGCCAAATGGCTCATTTCATATTTTCCCAGAAGCAGGTTGGTGTAATTAACAGATAACAGCATCAAGGGGGCTCCGATCTGTACATTATCCCTGCTTAAAAGTCTATTCCATCTGTGCTCTAGCCAAATAATCTCAGGATGGGCAGATGTGCGCACTCATTACTTAAGACACTCACATGTTCTGGTTAGCTTATATGAACCTGAACAGTGACTCTGAGAGGAATAGTCATTACTGCAACTTGAGGGCTTTGGCTTAGTTGGTTTCTAGCCAGTGTGTTGGGGGTATATTAAGTAAGAAGAAATTTGTAATTTGGCGTCTTGTGAATTTGGTTGGGTCTTCACTTTCTTCCATTTTGCTAGAATGGAGAAATGCATTTAAAAATCACATAATGCACATTATAATCCTAAAATATCTCCCATGTAAACAAATCAGATTTTTGGCATTATATACATATGCATGGTCTGCCATAAAACACATTTTATGTATTATCAAGCACACTACAAAAATGTAATTCATAAGACGTATAGTATTCTGGCATGTATGAATTAAGGGCATCTGAAGAAAGATTAAATGGTGCCATTAGATTGAATAATTACAAAGGACAACAGGTAGACATTTCAAAGATTTTAATAAAAAAGAAATGCTAGTCCCATATATAATCATCAACATCATCATCCAACTTTAAAAGTGTCTGACTTTATCAAAAGTTAATGTAGTGTTGTAAACCAGTTGTTACAGAGTCCTACAATAATACTAAGTGACCCCCAAAGATTCTGTTCTTAAACGGAGCACACAGAAGAGGCATCCTGACAAATGCTGTGTATGGAAATCCATCTCATGACCGACAACCTGAACTGACAAGAGTGAACTGGTTTCCTTTGTGCTTGCAGTTTATCCTCAGGACATCATTAATATTGAAGGACTCTGTGAGACCTGTAGATCGGTTCTCTGAACACGTGCTGGCACTCCCATCCTCGTGATGTACAACAGGCGTAACATGATTATCTGCCTAGGGAACACACAGGCAGGCAGGTAGGCCAGGAAAAAACTAAATCCATGATACAAAATACTGACATGGATCAAGAATATAAGAGGTGACATGGATCCACAGTCTGTATAGTCCAAAGAAACTAATTCATAACGTGTAACTCTGAATCATTCTAAAATTTGACACAAACGCTTCACATGATGGTGGCTAGTTCCACAGGCTTCAGGTCTTTCCAGAATATTCTGTAGAGCACAATGAGCAATACAGTGATGACCCTGGACAAACTGTCAGAACCT